>NC_079453.1:48573300-48665800 GCF_903798145.1 Danio aesculapii
TTACGGTTAGGTTTATGCACTTCTACATATTGTTATCCAACTATTATTTCAGGGTTTCTGCAGGTTTCAAATAGACAAAATTAAGACTTTTTAAGACCATTAAGAATGAAATGTTAAACTTATCCAGGGGTTAAAGACTAAGGATTTTTTGACTAATGCCCAGTATATCATGAGGAATTAGTGTAACTGTTTTTAGGTTTTATTTTTCCCCCTGATTAGGAATTTAATTTGGAGGATTTGCTGTAAAATGTCTAACAGCTGTTGTGAATTGCAATAAAAAAAACTTAAACATAAAAAACAGGTTTTATTAAGATGTATTGTTGGTCATTGGATGGATGTTAGCCCAATTGAGAAACTTTTACTTGGACAAAGCAAAATTAAAAACCCGTTTAAAATTATTTAAGACCTACAATACAATATTTCAGTGAATTTAAGAGTTTTTAAGGCCTAAAATTCATTCATTTCATTTTCTTTTCAGCTTAGTCCCTTTATTAATCTGGGGGTCGCCACAGCGGAATGAACCACCAACTTATCCAGCATATGTATAGCACAGAGGATGCCCTTCCAGCTGCAACTCATCACTGGAAAACATCCATACACACTCTTTCACACACATACACTACAGACAATTTAGCTTACCCAATTCACCTGTACCACATGTGTTTGGACTGTGGGGCAAACCGGAGCACCCAGAGGAAACCCACACGAACATGGGGAGAACATGCAAACACAGAAATGCCACTGCTACCCACTGCGCCACCCACGCCTAAAATGTAGTTTTTTAAATGTAAGACTTTTAAGACCCAGCAGACACCCTGTATTAACCTCTGATTTTGGGAATAACGAACAGTTATGGTTGGGTTTAGGGTAGGGAATAGGTATGGATTACATTTTTCCAACAAAAATGATTTTCCAGGATCAACATAGCTGCACATCCAGCATCATAATTGGCAAAATCATGACATGCACTTTGCTAATGATGTATTTAGAAACAAATCCCATAACATTTAAAAATGGTCTGAGAAATAAAAAACATCAGCAGCACTATGAGTACAGATCAGAAAACAACACATCTGCAGCAAACATGACTGATGGAGAGAAACTGCTCGCAATTACTGCGGTAAACACAGTTTAAAAAGAGTTCATACGCATTATTTCGCCTTCAGCAGTGGCAGCGGTGAACTCTCTCTGACTAGAAGCTACAGAAATAAACTGCAAAACAACACAAAATGCAGTAGACAAACGCGTGTGCTACCAACCAGACATTAGGGTTTTCCATTCACGTTTACAAATTTGTACAGAATCAGGCCCATGAAATCAAATCATGGCTGTGTCAAAGCATGTAGAGAGAAACAATCCCCTGAGGAGATCTCACGCACATTAGCATAACACTGCTGCCACTTACAGAACGCGCTACACAAATACAAGAGCATTTTTACAGGCTTGAGGATGAAGCACCATGACCTTCTCTAGGGAAAATAAATAAGAAACACGTTAATTTCCTTTCAAATTAACCCAATCATTTTAATGCTTTAAAAATAAATAACAAGGTAATAATTCATTTTATTTCCTGACATTAAAGGTGCTGTGTGTACGTTTTTGACTCTTCTAAAGCAGAAAAACACCATAATATGTTTGCAGATATTTCAGATACATGCTCAGTGAACATTCCTGTTTATCTGAAAGACAATGCTGAAGTCAGATATTTTTCTGCTTTGAACATGTGTTTTCCGTGCCAGAACGCTGGCTTTGTTTTGGTAATTTTAACCTGCCCAATGCCAGTTTAGCCAATTATATTTCAGCACCTCGGGTTGCCTTGCTGGAAAACAGCGTATTTCATTCATTCAGTGAGAAAGGCTCTCAAAGCATGCTTCCGTGACCGAAATGTGACCTCTGGTGGACAGTAGCAGACTGCCGAAATGAGACGCAGATTCCGATGGTTACCGATTTCCAACATTTTTCAAAATATCTTCTTTTGTGTTTAACAGATAACAGAAACTCATAAAGGTTTAAAAACAAATAAAGGGGTCAGTAAATATATTCATATTTGTGTGAACTGTCCCTTTCAAAAGCATTAACAGCATCTCTAATTTGGAGGTGTACTGGCCCTTTAACACAGACTTATAAATATATATGCAGATAATAATGCAGAGTTGAATCTGAAGTTCTTTTTATGTTTGTTTACGACTCTGCAAATTAAACCACTGTTGTCCAATAACTCGTCTAATTAACCTAGCTTCCCTCCTTAACCTAATTAAGCCTTTAATTTGCACTTTAAGCTGAATACAAGTATCTTAACAAATATCTAGTAGAATATACTCACTATTTACCACCACATGAGTTTCTTTCCTCTGTTAAACACTAACAAAAATATTTCACAGAAAGTAAAAAAATTGGTAACCATTGACTTCAATAGTAGAAAAAAACTAATTAAATGAATAGTTACCGATTTCCAACATTTGTCAAAATATCTTCTTTTGTGTTCAACAGAAACTCAAAGGTTTAAAACTAATAAAGGGTGACTAAATATATTATTTTGGGTCAACTGTCCCTTTAAGAGCATTAACAGCACCTTTTTAATTTGAAGGTGCACTGGCCCTTTAACACAGACTTAATAAACATGCAGAGTTAAATCTGAAGCTCTTCTTATGTCTGTTTCCGACTCCGCAAACGGAAGGTCACAGACAAAGCTTATCTGTTCCTCGGAGGCCTGTGAATGTTTGTATTAGACTCTTTAGGTGTTCCAGCCTCCAGTTTCAGTCTCTCCAAAGCAGACCTGCACTCCCACATCAGATAAGACTCAATCCTGAAAGACTCTGGCTCTGTTTGAGTCGGTCAAACACCAGCTAAAAATAGAGACAACTGATGAAGTCACATCAGGTCACCGGCAGCTTTTCATAATGGACAAAAATCAAAACAGCCTTGGAAATAAACTGAACTAGATGGAGAAAGGCCAACGACTTCAACTCACACTCTTATTTATTAGATTTAACAGCAGTATTTTTCCAATACATCTCTAAATATAGTAGTTTTAATAACTCATTTCTAATAGCCATGATGACAGCACATAATATTTGACTAGATATTTTTCTAGATACCAGTATTCAGATTAAAGTGACATTTAAATGCTTAACTAGGTTTGTTCTGTAGACAATCTAAAACAAATATTGCTTAATTGGGGTGTAACGTATCACAGTTGATAACCTCTAGCGTCATTCAAGTCACACGTTTGAAAGCATTTAGGCTTTGCTGTAAAATATAATGATGACGGAGAAAGTTGTCGTAGGTTATCCGTGATGTGTTGGGTTTCTTAGGTTATTAAAGGTGTTTTCTGTCACTTGTTTCACCTGCATTAATGCATTCAGTGTAAGCTGCACGATTAATCATTAAAAGATCGGGCTCTCAACACCCACGCAACATAAATTATAAATGATGCTGATTTGTGTGTGTTTATTAATCCTACGAATCGCTGCATTCAAATCTGTGTTTGAAAAATGCAAGAATCAAGAAAGAGATTGAGTCTTTAGCCTTTTGAGCTAGTTATGAAGATGCAAACAGCTTAATTCAATTCCCCTTTATTTGTATAGCGCTTTTACAATGCAGATTGTGTCAAAGCAGCTTCACATAGAAGATTATAGTGAATTGAAACAGTGCAGTTCAGTTTGTAGTGTTTAAGTTCAGTTTAGCTCAGTTCAGTGTGGTTTAATAATCACTACTGAGAGTCAAAATACTGAAGAGCAAATCCAATGATGCGCAGCTCTACAGATCCTGAACCATGCAAGCCAGTGGCGACAGCGGAGAGGGAAAAAAAAAACTTCACTAATGGCGAAAGTGAAGAAAAAAAAACAGTCAAACAGTCAAATAAAACAGAAGTTCTGGGATAACAGTTTATAGTTTAGATAAAACCCCTGATGTTTATGGTAAAGTTTAAAATCTCCATCATATGCATTTAACTTGACGCTCAAAAATGAAAGTTGTAGGCAGTAATTACATTATTTAACCACTAGGTGGCGACACCCAGCCATCAAAAATATGCCACTGAATAATTCTTCACAAATGATCATCTAGGAATGAAACATGAAGTTTTAGGAGTGTATAACTGATTCATTTATTGAAAATGAGACTAATAAAATATGGGTTGTACAAATTATATATACATTATATGTTACATTTACCTTTAGATACTGTTGTTTAGATACTTTTAGCATTATTAGCAACAGTAGTAGTAACAGTACATTTTCCCAATACTGAATATTTTACTATTTATTTTTATTCAGCTGATTATTTCTTCTTTTTATTTTTAATAAAATTACAGGTTCTAGTTCTGTTTGGTAAAACCAAATGTTTCTTGCAGTACTGTTTTTGTAATAAAGGGAAAGCAAATGACATCTGTCTCCTCCCCTTTTTGGCTGATCCAAAAAAATAGTCCAATCCGTGACTAAAAAACCGTAACGTGATCCAAACCGTGAGATTTGTGATCCATTACACCACTATTGCTTAAGGGAGCTAATAATATTGAGCTTAATGCTTTTTAAAAATTAAAAAATTGCTTTTATTCTAGCCAAACCCAAACAAATAAGACTTATATACTGTGGAAATACTGTGAAAAAGTCCTTGCTCTCAAAATATTTATAAAAAGATTAGATATTGTACAGGAGGGCTGATAATTTTTCCCTCAACTGTACATGCACACATATCTGCACAAATGTAAATGTAAAAACTACATCAAATTATTAAAAATACTAATAATTATTATTATGATTAATTAAATACCTTTCAAGAGAGGTCAAAACAATAATGAAGTAGCTTTTTAAGAGGTGAATAAATCAATAAATAACTTGGTAAAAAATTTAAACTCAAGTGGGAACTCAAGTAATAAATAAAGCAATTGCCTTGCAGGAAAAACAAGCGCAAGAGTCTGGGCTGCTCATTAAACAGTGAATTTACACCTTTTGCAGCGCGTACAGTTCAAGGGCTCCTGCTTTGCATATGAAGGGTGTTTAAATATCCATTAGACGCTGTAATTTGTCAGACGAGGCCCTACAGGCTAAAGACGGGAGAGAAACAGGGTCACTCAAACACACGTTGTCATATGTACACACACACACACACCTACCCTGTAGCGAGTAAATGAAGCGCGAGGACACACACCACAGGCAGTGTCGCAGTCACTGAGTTAATGTACACTTGCAGATGCGGCGCTCCAGGCTCAACGCTTCACACTTACAATTACAACCAACACAGCTCCTCTTGATAAATGAATCGATGATCATTAAAGACAGTTTTGAGTGTTTGAGTCATGACGTCACTCAGCAAAAACACAGACACAGTTAGAGCCGGTGTTCTGACCATCACTCAGGATGAACGACCACCTTCAATTTTTTAATATTTAATTTGCTTATTGTTACTACTGTGAGTGTTACTTCATTCCAATTGACATTTGAAGCTGACAAGATGTGCTACCCTGGTTTCTACACCCTGATTTGAGGTGGTAGTTAAAAAATAAACCAATTAAATAAAAAAATTAAGGTTTCAGTTCACTCTGATAGGCATTTGAAGACAACAAGATGAGCTACCCCTGTTTTTTTTTTAGATGCAACACGATTGAACCGGTAGCACATTCTGAGTAGGTAACACAGATCAACATATATACATATATACATATATATATATATATATAATATATATTATACCAACAGTTCTGTCTGGTTCTTAAATCTGATTGGCTGATAGCCGTGCGATATTTTGCCAGTAACATCACACAAAGGCCTCTTCACCCTTCACTGTGTATTACTCCGCCCACATACAGCCAGCAACAAGCAGAGACGCTACAGTTTGACAAATATTACTGTTGTTAGACAACATAATGTACTTTTAAGGCTTTTTTAGTCAAGAATATAGTTGTTTAGATTGCAACTATGCGGTTTATTTGTAAGAATAGTGCCTACTTTAAAATATTTACAATTTCTGAGAGAGCTCGTCGGCAGCCAAAAACGGTTGATGTTGTCTATCCACAAGATGGAGCCAGGAGTGCATAATAAGCTCTTGCTCGGGGTGTTTTCTTGAGCGCGAATAAGAAGCTGAAAAACTGAAGTGTCGCAGTTTTTAAGGTGGACCAGGTAGAGTTAATAAGAAGCTGCGAATAAGAAGCTGGATTCAGCATCGTCCCTCCTTATCGCAAACACAGCAGCAGTCTGGTAGTGATTGCTCTGTTTTTCAATTATTGTGATATTGTAACGGTCGCTTTATGTTCGTTATGCATTGTGGATAAATGTCCCCTGTATAAATATATATATATAAGGGGACATTTATACACAATGCATATCGAACATAAAGCGACCGTTACAACCATTAGCTTCAACGCGATCTGCAGCTAAATGTTTACACATTTGATATATATATATTAAATGTGTAAACATTTAGCTGCAGATCGCGTTTCTGCCTTTGGAGGTCTCACAAAGCAGATGCATGAATGCTAAAGCTTTAAATATTTAAATAAAAGTGAAACCATCAAGAAAAGGTCGACCCCTTATGTTTAGAAATACAAGCACTGCCGTTTATAGGTCATTCCTGGTTAATGATGTCAGAATTTACCGGTGTTTTGGAATGGATGTGTGAATGGTCTTTTCCTGAAAAATTCCAGAACGTCCGTGCCTGTGTAAACAAGACCGGAAATTTTACACATATATACCACTGTGTGAAAGGGGCTAATGATCCAAAACACAGCCAAGGAAACTCTCGAATGCTTTCAGAGAAAGAAAATCAAGCTGTAAACTGACCCAACCAATCACCTGACTTGAATCCAATAGAGAATACAAAATAAAGCTCAGATATGATAGACGAGATCCACAGAACCATCAAGATTTTTACACTCTGTTGAAAAAACTCACACCTGAGCAATGCATGTGACGTCATTCTCCACACGAGAGTCATCCTTCAAACTTTATATGTCCTAATGAGTACTGACAAAATAACAGAACATTTCCCCCCGTTGCCATACATACACAGGCTCGATTTTGTTGGCCCTCAAAAAAACAGCACCCTGATCAATTTTGGTCCCTTTTCGGTCTCCATTTCTGAGCCTCTACAGCCCATCACACTTTTAATAATGCAACCCAGCCTCATTCTGCCCACATCTGAGATCTCGCTGGCCGTAAAAAAAAAGCAAATAAACAACCCTCCGTTCTCATCCTATAAAAAACGGAGCCCAAACATTCACTGCGATACAGCTTTCTGTTGAATTACACTGCAATTTACTCCAGCGTTTACTAGCGCAACTATTGGCGATGACGTTTTTCTGCCTTGGTGATCACTGACAGGCTGGCAGGCTGTAAAACGGAGGCTGCGCTGTGATAAAACACAAAAGCATAGACTTGTAGAAGAGTTTAATGTGTGGCAAAATGCGAGGACGAGTGATAAAAGAGAAATTAAAATTCACCCTGGTGGGATTTAAATATATTTTGTTTAATTTACATCTTGCATTCATTACTGCATGCAACAATAGGGGGGAAAAGGAGAACATTATGCTTAGTTCTATTCAATATCATAAACAGAAAATAAATAAATAAATAAATTCACAAATAAATAAATACACAAACACGCAAATAAATAAATACACAAATTTACAAATAAATAAAGATATAAATTCACAAATAAATGAAGACCTAAATTCATAAACAAAGTATTACACAAATAAATTAATAACTGAACAAATAAACAAACAAAAAACAAATAAATAAATAAATACACAAATAAATAAATATTATACAAATAAATAAATAATACATAAATAAATAAATACACAAATAAATCAATACACAAAATAAATAAATACACAAATAAATAAATATTATACAAATAAATAAATAATACACAAATAAATAAATACACATATAAATAAATACACAAATAAATAAATACACAAATAAATAAATACACATATAAATAAATACACAAATAAATAAATATTATACAAATAAATAAATAAATAAATACACAAATAAATAAATACACATAAATAAATATTATACAAATACACAAATAAATACACAAATAAATAAATACACAAATAAATAAATACACAAATAAATAAATACACAAATAAATACACAAATAAATACACATAAATAAATACACAAATAAATAAATATTATACAAATAAATAAATAAATAAATACACAAATAAATAAATACACAAATAAATATACAAATAAATAAATACGCAAAAATAATAACTGAATTAATAAATAAATAAAAAAGGATCTTGCACTGTTTTATTCAATATAACAAACAGAAAAAAATTAAGTAAATAAATAAATAAATACAGAAATAAATACAGAAATGAAGCAATAATACACAAATAAAGAAAACACAAATAAATAAATAAATAAATAAATAAATAAATAAATAAATAAATAAGGATCTTGCACTTTGTTCTATTTAATATCGCGGCGGGGGTGAGTTGTGCCCGACGTACCTGAAGAGCTGGGAGGGATGCGGTGGAGAGGGGTTATTATAAAATTATTATTATTATCAAATTATTATTGTTATTATAAAATTATTATTCGTTTGCGGCCGTTCGGGAGTCTCCCAAAACTTCCGGGAGACTTGGGATGTCTGGGATTACATTAACGTTACTAGCCATTTTGCGAGCTAGTGTAGCGCGTGCCTGACTGGAGTAGTGTTTGGAGGTGGGCAGGTGTGGTGATATGTGAACAGGTTATTGAGATTGACTGAATTGTGTCCAAGGTTGCTGGGGCAATGGGGGCGGAGTCAGCACGAGCAGACTGACACAGAAGGCAGCAAGATTGCTAATGAGTGCACGCTTTAATAAAGTGATATTCTGAGTTCAAAATCGATGGTCTACTGTTTAACATGACAGCCGGGAAGGCCGAAAGTCTCGTACCGAACAGTTCAATATGAATACACATATCGTTACACCCTTAAAATATATATATATATATATATACACATACACACATATACATATACATATATTAAAAAGAAATTGACCAACATCCTGAAAAAGAAGCTAGAAATACACAAAAGAATAAAAAAAAACAAGTGGAAGAAGTGTAAGTGTGTGTTTCTAATCAAATGGCTGCTTACTGAATCAGAAAGTTGTTGACAGTCTTATCAGACAGGATTTAAGGCAGAACGATCTAAATAGCGCAGGATCGCTATCTAACGGTGAACACATTTGCAGCATTCCCAGAAATCATATTTGTGTATATTCTTTATCTGCACTCCATCAGAACTTAATGTAGCTCATCTCAATATCCATATCAGAGTCATTGGCTTTCTCCCCAAAGCTGCTTATAATGGTTAGTTCAACACTTCTTCAGGGAGCCCACAATATATTCAGATGAAGATTACATTTCTGAGAAAGTCATCTGGGTGGCATTGAGTATTACTTTGAGCATAAATACAAGGAAAAGCAATACAAAGCAATGGGTAAAATTGTAAATAACACAAACACAGCAACAAAAATTATGTTCTACTTTAGGATCTGTTAGTGATATGTCATTTAAAAAATTTATCTGGAATGAATAGTGCTAGCTAATAATTAAAGATCAAAATAGGGCTGCTTGATTATAGGAAAATCATAATCACGATTATTTTGGTCATAATTGTAATGTAAAACAATTATCAGTCAAAAGTCAAAGTCAAAATTATTGTTTTTTTTTATAAATATTTCCCAAATGATGTTTAACAGATTCAGGAATTTTTCACAGTATTTCCTATAATATTTTTTCTTCTGGAGAAAGTCTTATTGGTCTTATTATTAATTGGTCTTATTGGTCTTATTAATTACTTATTGGTCTTATTAAATATTTTGAAACCTATTTTAAGATCAATATTTTTACCCCCCTTAAGCATTTTTTTTTATTATCTGCAGAAGAAACTACTGTTATACAATCACTTGCCTAATTAACCTAATTAAGCATTTAAATTGCACTTTAAGCTGAATACTAGTGTCTTAAAAAATATCTAGTCTAATATTATGTGCTGTTATCAGCCATGAGCTGCACTAGGAAATGAAAATGAAACTGGCCGCACATCATTTAAATGATCATATCGCATTTTACAGTTATGATTACGACTAGCATTTGATCTGTTTTTTTTTTCATAGCGAACACACAGTGTTGTGCATGAAAGTAAATGTTTAACAGTGTCAATATAACTACTCTAGCCGATATAATGTTGAATATAATGCAAGAAGGAATCTGATAATGACAAAATGTCTCATTTTACCAGTGAAAACAAATGGTCTAATAATGCTGTCAATGACAGCTGACAAGCACATGTCTTAAACATAATAAAGCAACTTTATAATTATGAATAGCTATATTCTGATGTCTTCATTTTACTGTGAATTAACAAACAGGACATATTGAAAGTCTGTTCAAGTCCACCATAATGACTGTACAAAATTTAGCATTTTAAGCAGCAGTAGACCTACACACAGGCCTAATATTATTATTGCTGTTTTATCATATCGTCACTTTAGAAATATAAGGTTCTATCTGACCTTTTTTTCAAACTTGAGTTATTGACATACTGTATTCTTATTAAATGACAACTTATTGTTTACATTTTCAGACTTTTTAAAAAAAAAACAAATGTTACACACATACTGTTTCCTATGGATTGCAAAAACTTTGAAGCTCAATATCTCAAAATCATTCAGAACGCTGATAGAACCTATAATCCCACATGACGATATGTTCCACGTAACAATAATAATAGCCTACTCATATTAACCTTTATTTTACATCTAAAGAATCGTGAGAAACAATCGTGATCTTGATTTTAAGCAAAAAAAACAAATCGTGATTCACATTTTAGCCAGAATCGTGCAGCCCTACCATCAAGATTTTGACACTCTGTTGAAGTCTGTGGACAAAACTCACACCTGAGCAATGCATGTGACTTCATTCTCCATATGAGGTGTCTTTAAGCTGCCATCATTAAAAAAGCCTTTTATATAAAGTATTAAATACATTTCAGTAGTTCAGTACTTCCTCCTTGTGTCATTTCATTGTATTACACACTCATTTTTCAGATTGTTTTGTTTTAAATTTATGTTTGGGAACAGCTTCATTAAAAATATTAACAGGAAAAAACATGACTCTCTCCATCTCACACATCATGCATCATGTCCACCAACGCGTCCAATTAGAAGTCAAAAAACACGGATGCATCATTTTCAAATATGATCCAGCGGCTTTACCAGCAGCTAGCTCTCTGCAACTCTCATATGGTCGCCACGGAAGCTAAGCAGGGCTGTGCCCGGTCAGTACCTGGATGGGAGACCACAGGGGAAAGCTAGGTTGCTGCCGGACGTGGTGTTAATGAGACCAGCAGGGGGTGCTCAACCTTTGGTCTGTGTGAGTCCTAACGCCCCAATATATTGATGGGGACTCTATCTCTTCTATCTTTCGGATGAGATGTTAAACCGAGGTTGTTAAAAATCCCAGGATGTCCTTCGAAAAAGAGTAGGGGTTTAACCCTGGTATCCTGGCTTCTTGTCCATCATGGCCCCCTAACCATCCACATATTATAATTGGCTTTATCACTCTGTCTCCTCTCCACCAATCAGCTGGTGTGTGGTGTGCGGTCTGGTGCAATATGGCTGCCGTCGCATTATCCAGGTGAAGGCTGCACACTGGTGGTGGATGAGGAGATTCCACTCAAAAATGTGTAAAGCAATTTGAGTGTTCAGAAAAGCGCTATAAAAATGTGAGGAATTATTATTATTATTATTATTATTATTATTATTAATATTATTATTATTATTACGAGTACAGTCTATTTCTCTCTGTTTCTCTCAGTGTTTCCTTTATATAAATGACAGAAATCAATGATTCTTGAGGTCAAAAAATTAATAAAGAATTAAGTTGTGTAGATTTGTGTATTTTTCACAGCAAAACAAAAAAATAAGCACCACAAAATTTGCCGCAAATTTCGCAAAACCATGTAATCAATTATTTTAGTTTAAAAAAAAAAAAAATCACATTTTTTTCATGAAATCCTGGAGGATACCAGTGAAGTGTTGCTTCAGTCTCCTACCTTCATCAAAGTCAGCATCATCCTCAGTGTGTTGAGGGAACGGGAAGCAGTTGGTGATCTCCAGCTGGTCCTCGACTACCAGCCCCAGCAGAACGCCCTGCACCACCTCACTGCCCTGACCTTCCTCCTGATAGTGCTTGATGATCTTCATCACCACCTGAAGCACAGAAACATAACCACAATCACAGCTGACCCAACTCTGCTTGCTAAGTCGTGACAAATGTAATTCTGTTCAGGTTTAAGTAGTTACTCATTTGAACTGAGAAAGTATTCGTTCATCTATCTTATTAGTCACATCGCTTAAATTATGACATTAAAGTGAATTTTATATAAAATCATGCTGTACGTCACAGTCTCTGGACTTGCTGCATCACAGACATTTATAAAATAGACAATTTACTGCAGCCTCGCAGTCAGAAGGTCGCTGGTTCGAGTCCCGGCTGGGTCAGTTGGCATTTCTGTGTGGAGTTTGCATGTTCTCCCCGTGTTGCCGTGGGTTTCCTCCGGGTGCTCCGGTTTCCCCCACAGTCCAAACATTGGTTTGGTTTTGTGTTTGTTTGTTGTGTTTTTGTTTTGTGTTTGTGTTTTGTGTTTGTTTGTTGTGTTTTGTTTTTGTGTTTTTGTTTGTTTTGTGTTTTTGTTTTGTGTTTGTTTGTTGTGTTTTGTTTTTGTGTTTTTGTTTGTTTTGTGTTTTTGTTTTGTGTTGTTTTGATTGGTTTTGTGTTTGTTTGTTGTGTTTTTGTGTTTTTGTTTTGTGTTTGTGTTTTGTGTTGTTTTGATTTGGTTTTGTGTTTGTTTGTTGTGTTTTTGTTTGTGTTTTTGTTTTGTGTTGTTTTGATTGGTTTTGTGTTTGTTTGTTGTGTTTTTGTTTTGTGTTTGTGTTTTGTGTTGTTTTGATTTGTTTTGTGTTTGTTTGTTGTGTTTTTGTTTTGTATTTTTCTTTTGTGTTTATTTTGTGTTTGTTTGTTTTGTGTTTGTTGTGTTTTGTATTTGTTTTGGTTTTGTGTTTTTGTTTGTTGCGTTTTTGTTTTGTTTGTGTTGTTTTGATTTATTTTGTGTTGTTTTATGTTTTTTGTGTTTGTGTTGTGTTTGTGTTTTGTGTTGTTTTGATTGGTTTTGTGTTTGTTTGTTGTGTTTTTGTTTTGTGTTTGTGTTTTGTGTTGTTTTGATTTGTTTTGTGTTTGTTTGTTGTGTTTTTGTTTTGTATTTTTCTTTTGTGTTTATTTTGTGTTTGTTTGTTTTGTGTTTGTTGTGTTTTGTATTTGTTTTGGTTTTGTGTTTTTGTTTGTTGCGTTTTTGTTTTGTGTTTGTGTTGTTTTGATTTATTTTGTGTTGTTTTATGTTTTTTGTGTTTGTGTTGTGTTTGTGTTTTGTGTTGTTTTGATTTGTTTTGTGTTTGTTTGTTGTGTTTTTGCTTTGTGTTTTTGTTTGTTTTGTCTTTGTTTTGTTTTATTTTGTTTCAGTCTAACTTAGTTTCCGTTGGCAAGACATATTGCCATTTTTTTATTTTATTTTTCAATTATTTGTTATATCATTTAAGCTTATGCAGTATTCATTCATTCATTCTCCTTCAGCTTAGTCCCTTTATGTTTTACACAGCGAATGCCCTTCCAGCTGCAGCCCAGTACTGGGAAACACCCATACACACTCATTCACACAAACACACACTACGGCCCATTTACTTCATCCAATTTCTCTACAGCGCATGTGTTTGGACTGTAGGGGAAACCGGAGCACCTGGAGGAAACCCACACCAACACGGAGAGAACATGCAAACTCCACACAGAAATACCAACTGACCTTGCAGGGACTCGAACCAGCGACCTTCTTACTGTGAGGTGACAGTGCTAACCATTGTGTCGTCCTTATGCAGTATTATAATTCACATTTTTAAATAATGTACTTTATTATGCAAAGTTATTTAAGTTTTCATGTAACATTATGTATGCATTATTCACTTATCTCCATCCTAAAAAAATTCTCGACTTTACCTCACACTTCATCAGCAATCCAACCTTAACAATCCAAAAAGCATTTCCCATAGGAGTATTTTAATTTCATTTAATTGCATTGCACAAATGTTATGAAATATTCAGTCCACCAGAACGATGTGAATATCAAAGACACGTTGAATCTACTCCATAAATGACAAAAGGGTATTTTATATCTTTCCACTATATATAAGATCTGTGGGTTCTGCTTATAAAAGTCTCCTTAACTCTCAGAAATTGCTTCCAAGCACAGGCTCTGGATGAGGATCAGGCTTTGAAGATGAATGGATGGTGTCTTGTATTGATTTTTTTCCCCCACATTGCTTCCTTAATCCTGGTTAAGCATGGGGAGATTTAAGCACAGAGTTTTCTGAACCAGGATCTTGTTAACCATGTCTTTCCTTCGGGCCCGGCTGACCTTTCAGCGCTGCTCTGCTGAACACAGTTTATCACTGTATCTCTCACCTATATTCATTTCAGACCTTTTTTTTTTTGGTTAGGATTTAAATAAGGTTGTGCCTGCTGGTGGTCACAATTGAAAATCTATTATTGTGTTGGATGCCAGGTCTCCCGGACTCCAGGATCGATACTGCTTTGTGGACAGATTGGAGCCCCTGCTCTGCTCGGCTGAAGATGAATTAGATTTTTTTCTATAAAAAACGCAGTGCTCGGCTCTAACATTGAGCTTATCGCCGCCGTGTGGGATGCTTTACTCTTCACCTGGGCTATTTCATCCACTGTTATTACCAGCGTCACATCCCCAAGCCTTCCCACGCATTTTTCCCATTCTCTGTCTGTCCTCATCGGTTATATATAGGGGACATTTCTAATTCCAAATGGTTATGATCTGTATTAAAGTTTACGGATTAAAGATTAAGCTTCATATTGTCCCAAATCCACCTGCTAGCAAATTCCCTCCATAACCTTTCCAGAAATCCCTTCGACTGTCCACTTTTTATTATTTATACTGCAGTCCATGCTTCCCGATGGACAATTCAGACGATACACGTGATGTTTCAAAGTTTTCGTTATTGCTTGATATACTTTATATTATTCATAGGTTTTGAAATATAGTAGCATAAAAATTGCCATTATAGTATAATAGCAAATAAATCTATTTTGTATTTTATTTTGCCATCATATAATACACTCACCGGCCACTTTATTAGTAGCAGGTTGGACCCCTTTTGCCTTCAGAACTGCCTTAATCCTTCGTGGCAGAGATTCAACAAGCTACTAGAAATATTCCTCAGAGATTTTGCTCCATATTGACATGATAGCATCACACAGTTGCTGCAGATTTGTCAGCTGCACATCCATGATGCCAATCTCCAGTTCCACCACATCTCAAAGGTGCTCTATTGGATTGAGATCTGGTGACTTTGGAGGGCATTTGAGTACAGTGAACTTATTGTCATGTTCAAGAAAGCAGTCTGAGATGATTTATGACATGGCGCTTTTTCTTCTGCAAGTAGCTATCAGAAGATGGAGACACTGTGCTCATAAAGGGATGGACATGGTCAGCAACAATACTCAGGTAGGCTGTGGCGTTGACACGATGCTCAATTGGTTCTAATGGACCCAAAGTGTGCCAGGAAAATATCCCACACACCATTACACCACCACCACCAGCCTGAACCGTTGATACAAGGCAGAATGGATCCATGCGTTCATGTTGTTGATGCCAAATTCTGACCCGACCATCCGAATGTTGCAGCAGAAATGGAGACTCATCAGACCAGGCAACGTTTCTCCAATCTTCCATTGTCCAGTTTTGGTGAGCCTGTGTGAATTGTAGTCTCAGTTTCCTGTTCTTAGCTGACAGGAGCGGCACCTGGTGTGGTCTTCTGCTGCTGTAGCCCATCTGCCTCAAGGTTGGACGTGTTGTGTGTTCAGAGATGCTCTTCTGCAGACCTCGGTTGTAACGAGTGCTTATTTGAGTTACTATTGCCTTACTATCAGCTGGAACCAGTCTGGCCATTCTCCTCTGACCTCTGGCATCAACAAGGCATTTGCTCCCACAGAACTGCCGCTCACTCGATATTTCCTCTTTTTCAGACCATTCTCTGTAAACCCTAGAGATGGTTGTGCGTGAAAATCCCAGTAGATCAGCAGTTTCTGAAATACTCAGAGCAGCCCGTCTGGCACCAACAACCATGCCACGTTCAAAGTCACTTAAATCCCCTTTCTTCCCCATTCTGATGCTCAGTTTGAACTGCAGCAGATCATCTTGACCATGTCTACATGCCTAAATGCATTGAGTTGCTGCCATTTGCTTGGCTTATTAGAAATTTTTATTAACGAGCAGTTGGACAGGTGTACCTAATAAAGTGGCCGTGAGTGTATATTTATTTGCTATTGCTGAACATGACCTCATACTATTCCTCTACACTGAAAGGTCCCATTTTTCTAATGGAAAGCACTTAATTTTCAGGACATCAGTAACCTGACAGCAAACATTCATGCCCATAATGCCATGAGCGACAGGTAGAGCGCTGTGAGTGATTGTAAGCTGGCAGGATCTTCAATTCCCGCTTGTCAGATGATTGGCTGTTTTGGTTGCTTGCCATCTGATTATCAATAAAACTGACGGCTTGGGAATAAGTGAGCGTTAATCCTATTAGGCAAAACTCCAGCAGGTCAAAGAGCCAGTATTAGCAGCTCCATTAACATTCAACCAGGACCACTGCACCAAAAACAATCAAATAAATAAACAATGCAGGACTTTAAAGTGTTTCTGAAGATTAATGATATAGAAAATAAATAGGACTGTTTCAATAATTCCAAAACATCATCATAAATGTCTGTGACTGACCCACTAAAGATTAAATATAAATGAACAAACTTTGTGTAACGTAAAAAATTGGGTAAATCCAAGGAATCATCTTTGAATAATTTATTTCAGTGTATGGTATGGAAACCTTATATACCTGCTAGACATGCGGATGATCCCGTCCCATACAGCTGCCATTGCATGGCTCAAAAATACTTTGTAGTGTGCAATTTAACACAACTGCCTCTAGGAGTCGCCAATGGAAATAAAACAAACACACACAAGAAATGCACGCACGCCAGACATGAAGTTGGTGTGAACCAACGCACACTCACGTTCATTTCATCGTTAGTAAATCCAAACGTGAGCGTGAAACCTGGTGTACGCAATGTTTTTGTGCGTACGCAGCATTGATACATGAGGCCCCTGGAGTTTCTGGAGCCAGCCCCCAAAGGCGAGTCGATGAATTGCAGTTTTAGTTACTTCCGTATTGCTTCCCGAGGAAGAGCGGGAGGTTGGCGCTTGGTTAGGTTGTAATAACTCTCCCTAAACCTATTTCCCCATCTTTCTGAATGAAACACCAACTTTACTACATCCAATTAGCTTGCAGTAGAAAAACAAGTCACACCCACTGTTTTCTGATTCAACATTGTGTTTCTCTGGGAACTGCTGCACAATACGAATCAAAAACAGTCACAACTTCCCAATTCATGCGGACTTTAAAGGGCACCTAGTTTACCTCTTTTTTATGATGTAATATTAATATTATGGTTGTTCTGAGTGTGCCAGTTTAGGTTCAGTTTAAAACACAATTCAGATTTGTTTATTATAATGTGTTAAAAAGTGTTATAATGGGGGCGTGTCCACAGCTCGCTGATTTATGGGTGTGTTGCTTCACATTTAGATTAGTTTCGGCTTCCCGCCGACGTAACAAGGGGGCGGGGCCATGAGCTCACCCGCTCGGCGTTTGCAACAGAGTCTGACAGGCAGACTGAAAGAAGAAGGAGTGAGAGGTTCAGCAATCAGTCGTACATATACGACTCTGACACAGACCAAGCAGAGAGTACAAAATCATTTGTGTGTTTGTATAGTTTTACAGCCAACTGTGTGCTAGTTTCAAGTGGCGAGCTTGTACACAGAAACTAATAACCACGCACACTGAATTAACTTTGATTGAGGCACCGGATGCGCCGCTCGAAGCCGCGACACGGCACACCAGACACTCTCTGTGGCGCGGCAGAAACATGAAGTGTCCCGAATCGTCGCGCCACGCATTTTTGAATTCTAAACATAGGTTTCTGCAGCGGTCCGCGGCGCCCAGCCGTCGACTTGAGTGTACCCTGATAGAAACCGATGTTTAGAATTCTAAAACGCATGCTAGTTAAGATCACAGGGAGCTTCTGGGATCGCGAGAAATGCAAACAGCTGAAGTATAAGGTAGACTCAATGAGAAGTACACATGTTTGCAAACCTACCTAAAGATACAACCAATAATTCTGATTAGAGCGAAAATGTGGAGAATATTGATCTTGTGTTGAGCCCAATGAGCCTTGCATCTAAAAATAGAGCTAGCGTGTTCCTTTAGTGATATCGCTTCGACTCACGCTGAAAATGGCGGACGTGAATCAACAAACTGAGGATATGATGACGCGCCTGTTAATCAATATTGGTGGGCGGGGGGACCGCTCTCCTACGTAAAGTTGCGGTCGATCTGAAAACAGCTCCAATTGGTCCACCGTTTTTATGTTGTTAAATTGAAAAAAAAGCACTGGGTGTGCTTATATCACCCCAATATGACGGTCTATACACCATACATGCACATATGTCTGTCCAAACAGCTTGAAAAGTAGATTTTTTACCATAGGTGCCCTTTAAATAACAAAAAAAACATAAGACATCAGGACACTAGAGGTATCAATACTGACAAGCCCTTCACAAAAACCACAGAATGCTTTTTTCTTGAAATAAAGCAAAACAGCCAGAGTAGAAAACAGCGAGTTCACACAGCAATGAATACATCCGGATGTGTCAAGTTTGGACAAAGTCCTTGCTCCCAGTCCAGCGGGACAAGGTGACCGGAGAAACTACAGAGCAAACGGCACGCATTCACAGGTGGAGAGGAGACTGATGTCTAACAGAAACTGAAGCCACCAGGGACGAGGAGTGAAAATGAGGAAGGCATTGAGTTTCAGTCCCTGCAGAGCATCTGTCCGGCACACTGACACTCACACACCGCAAACAGCAGACAGGAGCTTCAGAAAACAACTACACTGGATCAACGACCTCAAACATCCACTCGGAGTCAAAACTAAAGGTTCGAACATCACACCATGTACAATAATTATAAATATAATACCAATAAATATCTTTGCGTCCATCACGCTAGGGGTGGGCGGTACACCGGTGTCATAGTCATCACCGGTGTGACATTGCGCCACGACATGGATTTTCTAATACCGTCAATACCGGTATAAATCAATTATGCGCCTTGAATGGCTGCATTTACATCAATAATAGCTAATTCTAAATAATAAGGCATTCAATTTTCTTCAAACATTCAGTTGTGGTCTGAATACATGTCCTTATACTACAGGGCTCGAAATTGCAACCATTTTGGTCGCATGAGCGCCCGAAATTTAATCTATGCGCCCTCATAATATATTTGGGAGCATTTGTGTGTCTGAATTAGGGCTGTGACGGTAATGGAAGAAATCATGCGGTATGTCGGTTAACCGCGCAGATATATAAAAATAAGCATTTTTAACGCACCGCTGTAATTTCTATATCCCAGTCCCTTTATCAACATTTTTTAATACAAGTCATTATTTTAAAGATTATGACATGAGAATATGATTTTACCTCAGCGCTGCACTTTTCTCCTTCGCCCTCGCGCTGAGTTCAGGTGACGGAGTGTTGTGAAGTAGTTAAACTCTCCTCAGTTTAATTTACAGTGTCAAACTGGCACAGGAATATCAGTATATTAATATAGGCTTTGCTAAAATGCTGGTCAAATGTAGGTATTTTTTTACAGAAGCTAACAGACGCGCATGCTGCGACCACGGTGATGAGTCAACAATCGCATATATTTTGACTTATTTAAAGTAGGCTATAGGCTATAGCAATAATTTTGTGTAAAGACATTTATAAAAAAAATGTAGCTAATATATCACAGGGGTTTGTATAGCAATTACAGTGGAGCATTAATTAAATCCTTTTTTTCCTGTGGAGCGAAACAAACACTGCACAGTTGTGTAGCAGATGGGGACGCACAAGAATATACAATTCAGATATTTTCGTCGGAAGAAAAATATTCTTTGAACGAATTTTGTTTTGTACAATTTGTATCTTAGTTTTTGTTGGTCAGTTATTTACAAAATAAACAAGAATAACTAATAAACTTTGAGGTGAAGCGATGTGCCTCAGGGTCCGCTATATGCCGCGGCCAAAACACAAACTAAATACAATCGTAATATAAATAAAATAAAAGTGAAATATTCAGTTTCGAATATTTCGAATAGGCTGCTCTTTTAATTTTGATCATACAGTTAACAAAGATTCCATATTCGAAACTGAATATTTCACTTTTAATTTATTTATATTACGATTGTATTTAACAGACCAGTTTGTGTTTTAGCCGCGGCATATAGCGGAGGCTGAGGCACATCGCTTCACCTCAAAGTTTATTAGTTATTCTTGTTTATTTTGTAAATAACTGACCGACAAAAACTAAGATACAAATTGTACAAAACTAAATTCGTTCAAAGAATATTTTTCTTCCGACGAAAATATCTGAATTGTATATTTTTGTGCGTCTCCATCTGCTACACAACTGTGTGTTTGTTTCGCTCCACAGGAAAAAAGGATTTAATTAATGCTCCACTGTAATTGCTATACAAACCCCTGTGATATATTAGCTACATTTTTTTATAAATGTCTTTACACAAAATTATTATATGCTATAGCCTATAGCCTACTTTAAATAAGTCAAAATATATGCGATTGTTGACTCATCACCGGTCGCAGCATGAGCGTCTGTTTATAGCTTCTGTAAAAAAAGACCCACATTTGATTAGCCTTTTAGCAAAGCCTATATTAATATACTGATATTCCTGTGCCAGTTTGACACTGTAAATTAAACTGAGGAGAGTTTAACTACTTCACAACACTCCGTCACCTGAACTCAGCGCGAGGGCGAAGGAGAAAAGTGCAGCGCTGAGGTAAAATCATATTCTCATGTCATAATCTTTAAAATAATGACTTGTATTAAAAAATGTTGATAAAGGGACTGGGATATAGAAATTACAGCGGTGCGTTAAAAATGCTTATTTTCTGTGGAGCGATTGATTTGAGTTAGTAGGTCTGCTTTATTAAAATAAGCTTAAAATAATAACAGCCTATGCTGGTTATAAAAAGGATTCAGTGTTTTCGTTTTGTAATCTAAATTTGCAATTTAAGTGGAAAATACTCACACTGAAATACACTGTCGCCTCACAGCAAGAAGGTCACTGGTTCGAGTCCTGACTAGGCCGGTTGGTATTTCTGTGTGGAGTTTGTTACTGTACAAACTGCATTGTAAATAAATCGAACAAATATTTTTATATTAGTCAATAATATTACTGAAATTAATGTAAAAAATGAATAAATATAAATTTACACACATTTACACAAGTAAATAAACAGAATCAATGATGAATTCTGCGCGTGCGGATTCTGTGTGGGCCTGGTCATATGTTAATATTTATTCTATAAAGATCTGATAACATTTGTTCAAATATCAAGTAAAATTAATGTAATTAGGAGCATTTTAGAGCATTTCTCAACTCTTCTGAAGGTAATATACTGCTGTATTGTGTTAAACACCTATTATGTTATTTAATTCACAATAAAAACATTTATATTTTTAAATTCAGAAGAAATGTGATCATTAGTTTGTGTTCATGTACAAATCATATGGAGAAACTACAGAACTTTCCAATGTATTTTTTTTCCATCAAGCTGTGTGACTCCTGGGTCAATATAGACCTAAATGCAGCCTTTTGATGGTTGAACTGATATTAATAGTTTCTGATATAAAGAAAGTCTTTTGGAAAGCACAGAAAAAAAATCTCTCAACAAAAGCTATTTACTGGGAAAAGTAAAAGCTTGCAGCAGAAGTGGCTTTGGTCTCCTGTTGGCACTTTGACCTTCGCCAGAACGAGGCCCAGCGGCCAATCAGGAGCGACGCTGAAGGACAAATGGGAAACTCAGGTTCACTTTTCTTCCTGTTTCCAGTCACAGTCTTATTGTCAATCTTACACTCTGGGTGTGCAAGTGCTGGAGTTTATAGCAAATCTGGCTCTTCTCAGACTGTTAATCTGCACTTCAGAGCTGCTGTCAGCTCTCAGAGGGCCCTCGAGGGCCGTATATAAGCTTCACTTTCTCACATTCACTCTGAATCATGATAAAGAGTGTGATGTCTTTTAAAGACACCTAAAAATGTGTTGTAATGAGCAAAAGTGAAGCTTATGGTGCCCATTTTATCCTCCATTTGGATGATGGGAAGCAGAAATGCTGTCAATACTGAATCAGTGAATCACTAACTGAAGATACAATCTGAGCAGATTATTTGAATCAGTGAATCACTAACTGAAGATTCACTCTGAGCAGATCATTTGAATCAGTGAATCACTAACTGAAGATTCACTGTGAGCAGATTATTTGAATCAGTGAATCACTAACTGAAGATTCACTCTGAGCAGATTATTTGAATCAGTGAATCACTAACTGAAGATTCACTCTGAGCAGATAATTTGAATCAGTGAATCAGTAACTGAAGACTCGTTTTGAGCAGATCATTTAAATCAGTGGATCACTAACTGAAGACTCGCTTTGAGCAGATCATGTAAATCAGTGGATCACTAACTGAAGACTAACTCTGAGCAGATTATTTGAATCAGTGAATCACTAACTAAAGATTCACTCTGAGCAGATCATTTGAATCAGTGAATCATAACTGGAGACTAACTATGAGCAGATTATTTGAATCAGTGAATCATTAACTGAAGACTTTGAGCAGATCATTTGAATCAGTGAATCATAACTGGAGACTAACTATGAGCAGATTATTTGAATCAGTGAATCATTAACTGAAGACTTTGAGCAGATCATTTGAATCAGTGAATCACTAACTGAAGACTCGCTCTGATCAAATTATTTGAATCAGTGAATCACTAACTGAAGATTTACTCTGAGCAGATCATTTGAATCAGTGAATCATAACTGGAGACTTGCTTTGAGCAGATGATTTGAAACAGTGAATCACTAACTGAAGACTTGCTTTGAGCAGATTATTTGAATCAGTGAATCACTAACTGAATATTCACTCTGAGCAGATTATTTGAATCAGTGAATCATAACTGGAGACTTGCTCTGAGCAGATCATTTAAATCAGTGAATCACTAAGTGAAGACTCGCTCTGATCAAATTTTTTGAATCAGTGAAGCATAACTGGAGACTCACTCTAAGCAGATCATTTGAATCAGTGAATCATAACTGGAGACTCGCTCTGAGCAGATCATTTGAATCAGTGAATCATAACTGGAGACTCGCTATGAGCAGATGTTTTGAAACAGTGAATCACTAACTGAAGACTTGCTTTGAGCAGATTATTTGAATCAGTGAATCACTAACTGAAAGATTCACTGAGCAGATTATTTGAATCAGTGAATCATAACTGGAGACTCGCTCTGAGCAAATCATTTGAATCAGTGAATCATAACTGGAGACTCGCTCTGAGCAGATCATTTGAATCAGTGAATCACTAACTGAAGATTCACTCTGAGCAGATCATTTGAATCAGTGAATCATAACTGGAGACTCGCTATGAGCAGATTATTTGAATCAGTGAATCATAACTGGAGACTTGCTCTGAGCAGATTATTTGAATCAGTGAATCACTAACTGGAGACTTGCTCTGAGCAGATAATTTGAATCAGTGAATCACTAAGTGGAGACTTGCCCTGAGCAGATCATTTTAATCAGTGAATCACTAACTGAAGACTTGCTCTGAGCAGATAATTTGAATCAGTGAATCACTAACTGAAGACTTGCTCTGAGCAGATAATTTGAATCAGTGAATCACTAACTGGAGACTTGCTCTGAGCAGATAATTTGAATCAGTGAATCACTAACTGGAGACTTGCTCTGAGCAGATAATTTGAATCAGTGAATCACTAAGTGGAGACTTGCCCTGAGCAGATCACTTGAATCAGTGAATCATAACTGAAGACTTCCCTCATCATCTGTATCAAGAGTGTTGTAATGTTGACTAGGTACACTAGAGAAACAAAAAAACAGATTTAAATTCTCTTAAAGTGTTAAAGTGTTAAATGTTCACTCATTACACTAGAGTTAAGGAACAATCAATTCCCAGAGTTATTTTTGAACTCCACACAGTGTAAAACTTAGTGTTGTACAAGTAAATACCTCTGAAAATATTGAAACAATATGTTCACTCATTCAGAGTTGATTTGACTCTGCTAGAGTTGAAATAACACCGCCTATTTTGCAGTGTATAATATCATTAATACCACATACAGCTTTGCCAAATCATGTCCTGGTGCCAGCGTCTGAAGAACTTAGTGGCACCGGTGTAACTTTTAATGCCTGAAGCTTTGCATATATACATTATATACATAAATGTAGGTTCTGATATAAATATATAAAGCGCAGAATCTGTTGAGATGAAAGTGAATATTCCAGAGGGCTGTCTGCTTGTAGGCTCTGATGTCTGGATATAAGTCTCTGTCGTCAGCGTGTTCAGAAGAGACTGACAGTGAGCGTCACTGCTGAAGATATGAAGAAGTGCTGATGTGCATGAAGAAGAGCACAGATGCAGTTCAGTGAATCAGTGGAGCGCTGCTGCCCCCTGCTGACAGACACACTGACCTCACGGTGTTGTTTGATCATACAGACATAATGAAGGCTTGACAATAGCAGAGAGCGTAAAACAGGAAAAAGAAACTATTATTATTATTATTATTATTATTATTATTAACTATTTCCTATTATATTTTCCTCTTTTTTTAGTTTTGGCTGCAGTAAAAAAGTATTTTTTAAATGGAAAAACTGCTAAAGGTCTATTATTATTATTATTATTATTAGCCCCCTTTTTTCGATTAGCTACAGAAGAAATCACTGTTGTCCACTGACTTGCCTTGTTAACCTAATTAACATAGCTAAGCCTTAAAATTGCACTTTAAGCAATAGTAATAATAATATCGGGTGGCACGGTGGCTCAGTGGTTAACACCTCACAGCAAGAAGGTTGCTGCTTCGATTCCCGGCTGGGCCAGTTGTCATTGAGTGGAGTTTGCATGTTCTCCCCGTGTTGGCGTGGGGTTCCTCCGGGTGCGCCGGTTCCCCCCACAGTCCAAACACATGCGCTATAGGGGAATTGGATAAACTTAATTGGCCGCAGTGTATGAGTGTGAATGTGAAAGTGCATGGGTGTTTCCCAGTACTGGGTTGCGGCTGGAAGGGC
Source organism: Danio aesculapii (assembly GCF_903798145.1). NCBI lineage: Eukaryota > Metazoa > Chordata > Actinopteri > Cypriniformes > Danionidae > Danio > Danio aesculapii. The sequence goes on from NC_079453.1 coordinate 48,598,657, forward strand.
ATCCGCTGTGTAAAACATATGCTGGAATAGTTGGCGGTTCATTCCGCTGTGGCGACCCCTGATTAATAAAGGGGTATGAATTTATAGTCATTTAATCAATATACAATTACAGACATTTTATTTGATGTTGACAACAATTAATTAAATTAAATGAACAAACAAGTAAGCAAATAAATAAAGGATCTCTCATCTGTGACCCATTATATTTAAAGCCTTCAAAAGCAGGGCTGATTTTTCAGGTTTCTGTTTCTGCTTCTCATGCACAGGCAGGTCTGATTTCACACCATTTAAATAACGCTTAACTTCTGCCTAAAGGGTCAAAAATAAAGCGTCTGATATGACGGAGAGAGAAAGAGACACAGATACATATTCCTGGAAGGGATTTCGTGGAGCTCTGGGCTTAATCTGCTTTACCCACCCTGAAGCCGTCGCTCTAATCCACCTGCTTTATACGTTTAGCTTATTTGTATTCGTCTAAAAAACTCTGTGAACAGCAGGTCTACAGAATAGAGCTGGGCAACAATGGCTGATGCTCAGGTGGCTGAAGCCAAAGAGAAAAATACAGCAGATGGTGAATATCAGGCTCTTCTGCACGCGCTCATATAGGGAGGATTAACAGAAAAACCAAACGTATCAATAACACTGACATCGTGTCGATTCTTTAGCAACCTGCATTTTGCATTTGCAAATAAAACTAATTATTTTACGATTCAACTCACGAATCGATTCACGATGTTCTCTCATACTGTCTCTCTCATCAGAAGCGAATATTTCCAATGAGTGAACTGATTTATGAGTTATTGACAACAACCAGCTGGTCTCACGGTTTGATTCGGTTACGATTATCATGCCATCGATTCGGTTCAATTCGATATTGGGGGGGTGGCTATAACAAGCTGTCCGTATAAACACACACACACACACGGACACACAGCACCACACTGTCTCTCATTCACACACATACACAAACATAGACAACACCAAACAAACACACACGCACGCACACACACACGCACTCACACGCCACGCGAGCTTGCTTGGGAGCGATATTGTGAGACCGCCCACTTCTGTTAAAATTACACCAGAGTTACTGACCGCTGCCGAGCTTTATTCGGAAATATATTCCCGCACTGCATGAAATCTGGTTGGGTCCCGCGACAATGCACAGGTACAGCCGCGGGAATGAGTACAGCCGAGAGGAAAAGAGCTGGGAGGAACAGTCACGCCAGCAGCCGAGAGGAAAAGTCACGAAGGTGAAATGGGCCACAGTGAGAGGGAGAGAGAGAGAGAGAGAGAGAGAGAGAGAGAGAGAGAGAGAGAAATGGAGTACTTTCATTCCCTCAATCGCAGAGAAATAGGGGCTTCTGCTGTAAGTGTCAGTGAAAGACTCTCCAGAAAACACACACACAGTCAAATTTGGTGTGTAGTTGGCGCCTGTAGTGTTGTAAATACCAGCGCTCCCCTCCCTCGCGACAGAACGCATATGAGATAAATTACGTCAGTACATAATAACCGGTTATGATTATTACTGAACCAATACGGAATTGTCTGCTTCTGCATGGCGGTGCTTCGAAGAAACTATTAATTTGGACACCCCTACAGCACGTAGTGTCAAACTTTACTATAACAAAAGTATTTCGCATGTCTTAACAAGAAGAAATAAGAAAGAGGAAAAATTAAAAAGAAAATAATTGATAAGATGATACGTATAAATGTACTAATTTTCCGAATTGTTCATGTACTTTTAATAATGTAAATGTACACATTTATAAACATTTCATCATGACGAATTTTTAGCAACCTGCATTTTGCCAATTATGTTACAATTCACCACTCAACTCACGAATAGATTCACGATTTCCTCTCATACAGTCTCTGAATGTGTTCATAATTTTATATAATCGCAGATGTTACAGCAGGCTGTCGCATTATCATTGACTGCAGCTATAATCAAATCCAGTTCATAGAAAGGTGAGTAATAAACATTTATTTATACATAAGTGTTTATACATGTAAAGCATTTGTTTAGTAAGAAGTGCTTCTCATACGATATGTGAACTTCAAGCGAGACTGACGTCGACTGAATCTTTCTGAGGAACACCACGCCTAGCAAAAGGGTACCACTGTTATCATTTGGCAGTGGAGAGACATGCCTGATAAAGGTGACCCTGACCCATACCGAACCATATCGCAGGGGCGCCACTAGGGGGACAGAAAGTTAGGACAATTCTAAGGGGGCATCGATAATCCACATTATCGATGCTGTAAAAGGTCCTTACGAAACTGAAAATAGCTGCATCAATCTTTCACCGGAAGATTTCAGTGGCTGAACAACACTTCTGTGCATATAACCCACTCATAACAACACAATCTACATCAGCATAGCATGACTAAAATAGAAACAGAACATTAGCTGTCTGACAGAAACATTTCAGCCAGGGGCGTCGCTAGACCCAATTTCCAAAATCTCCATTGCCCCAGTAAATGCATTGAGATATGATTTACATATTTTCATATGCAAGTGTATTTATTAAGAGTGGTAATTCCGAAATAAAGACGTTATTCTCTATGTGCAACCGAACCAACGCTGGTGAAAGCAATGTGTTTAATCAAAAAGCAAACTGACGCATCTTCGCGTGTGCGCAGAGAACCCACGCGCCTCTCGCACACGCTGCTCTTCTGCCGGTGCAAGTCCCGGTAGTTAACATGCGCGCCAAAAAAGCAGGCTACTTGCTTGTCACGCACCGCTCATGCAATGTAAAACCAGCGTAACAGCCTTTTTTGTTTAGCTAGTCGACAAAACTAAAGTTTAAACAATATGATGGTGATCTTACTAAGCGTGCTCCTGATAGATTTATTTTTATGAAGCAAAAAGGAGGGATGAGGAGTCAGGGAGGTAAAGACTTAATAAACCTAATTCTCTGCCATTTGTCAAGTCTAAGACAACTGATAATTATATAATACATCTTTTTTTTTGTATTTCATTGAACTGTCGATAGAACTTTATTCAAATGAAATTAATATTTATGCAAAAGATTTCTTAAATGATCTTAGCAAATCACTCCAGTTGTGTCTTAACATTGTTTTCCACTTACATTTAGGATTATTTAGAATAATAATTGTATAATAACAAAAATACTTTTATTATAATAAATGTTTATTTAAAAAATATATATATTTATATATATATTTATATATATATATATATTTATATATAGAATATATATATATATATATATATATATTTTATATATATATATATATATATATAATATATATATTATATATTATTATATATATATATATATATATAATATATATATATATATATATATATAGTGTGTGGGTGTGGGTTGTTGTGTGTGTGATTGTTGTTGTGTGGGTGTGTGTGTGGTGTGTGGTATATATAATCTGCACGGCCCCAGTAAAGATTAGTCTAGCAACGCCCCTGACTTCAGCCGTGGTGTCATCCTTTCTCCAGCGTGCAAAACAAACTCCAAATATTAACTCAGGATTTAAAGTTTTGATTCAGCATTTGTTTTTACTGCTCTCTCATCTCTTCTCTCGGTCTCCTCTCTCTCATCTCCTCTCTCTCTCTCCTCTCTCTCGGGTCCTCCATCCTCTCCTCTCTCCTCTCGCTCTCTTCTTCTCTCTCTCTGATGTGCACGTGAATGCGTGTGCACGCGCAAATGGTGGATCTGCGTGAACAGCTGCGCGGTTGTATAAAATTTGTTGACAAAGTTTGGGTTACTGATCAGAATTATGAGAATTATCGGCCTGATGGATTTTAATTGGATGAACATGTTTTAGTTTTATGCCTTACCAAGAATATAAAAACACATATAAACACATTTAGATCATTTACTTTAATCATTACTATTAGAATGTGAAGAGGCTTTCAACCAGCACAGCTACACGTTTCTGAACACAATCCCCTACTGCACCTTTATAAATCAGTGAAATCGTGAAAATCATACGCAGTAAACAATAATAGCGTCTGCTTTGTTTATTTTACATATTCTTTTACGAAGATGTCGAACTAGATTTTAGTAGCTCTGGTCATGTGACTGTGTAACTGTAGCCAATAGAAAGTGCGACAGCCTGTCCTTTCATGTAAAACTCTATAGAAAACACATCTAATGTGACCATTAAAATTAAAATGGCAGATAATTAAACTAACTTTCAATTAGACAACAACTTAAAAGCTAAACGTGTATAAATATTAAAAACATGATCGTTTCCATAGTCGTTTCTGAATTAAATAGGCTAATTAATTTTCTAACAACTGCACTTTTATTTGTTGCTAACTGTGAACTTTCAGATTGTTGTATTATTATGTATTATTACTGTATTCTCAGTTTGCTATATTATCATGCGTCATTCTGATCTGCAGGTGAACAGATGATTCAGTTCAGAATCACACAAACACGCGAGTCTTTTTCTGTGAAATAATCTGCTATGATTCTGTTAAATCTGTGCTCTTACCAGTCCCTCGATCTGGATCTGTTTGACAGGAGAATCCAAGGTTTTTCCATTCTGGGTCTCTTTACGGGATGCCATTATTATTATCTTTATGCGCGCCGGGGATTCAAGAATCAAGAAGACCGTTACACCAACGGCTTCCGGTGAGTCGTTTGAGACGAGTGAATCATTCATCAGAATCGAATCTTTTCAATGAGTGAACTGATTTTATGATTTATTGACAACAACCAGCACGTACAGTGTCATACTTTATTACAACAAAAGCATTTAGCATGTCTTAAATAGGAATAAGAGAAAAATAAAAAAATAAAAGATAGTACATATAAATTTTCGTATAAATTACGTATAAATTTTCCAAACTGTTCATGTACTTTTAATACCAAAAATGTAGACTTACACAACATTTTATATTTAATGTTTAAATGTTGTTTTTTTTTTTTTTTTTTTTGCTTCACTATTTTTAGAAACAGACATCACGTTTAAATGCATTTTAAGAGAGGTTTGCTTTTGTAAACTTGCATTTGTGAAATTTACATCATAATAAAACGTTATAATAAAAGGCAGACTTATGAAAACGTGTCAAACGTGTCACAACGTGCTTCAATGAAAGAAAACAATCAAAACAGGTTAAAATCCAAGCATACAGAAACACCAATGTAAAACCAACTCGCTATACTGTTAATTGAAAGCTTACATTTAAATTGCGCTAAATATACTTAATATTTAAGTATAAAAGCTTAAAAAAGAAGTAAATATTAGACATAAATGAGACCGATTCTAAAGAGGAACGAAATGAACACTTCGAAAGAATCGATTCGCGGAAATGATTCACTAGAAGGTCCAGCTACTATAGCAGTACAAAGAAACAGGAACGATGTTAACTGTTCCCAAAATGAGTTAACGTAGTTCTCAAAGATTTTTACTTAACAACAGCTGACTAAACAAGAATAATACTTGTAGTCATAATAAATTGAGTGCTGTTTTTATTTATTAGGATTAACGCGGTCTTTATTTTACAGCCGACGTGCTGGTTTCAATCCGGTACGTATATACTGTAACCACACTGTTTCCATGCCGAGACTGCCATGAGATTCGTCTGATTTGTTGACATGTTTTCATGAGTATCGATCTCCACGTGTGCGGATTTACTGATATTATTCTACTTTTATTGATAATCCGTTCATTTGATCGGTCTGTGCTTTCTATACGCGTAGTTCAGCATGAAGATAAAGCGGCAGAAACACGCGAAGAAGACCATCAGTTTCTATAAGTATAACTTCTCCTTTAGGGAACCTTTCCAGATATTAATCGACGGCACGTTTTGTCAAGCGGCGTTAAAGAATAAGATTCAAATCAAAGAGCAGCTGCCGAAATACCTGATGGGGGAGATTCAGCTCTGCACCACAAAGTAAGTCAAATCGTTATATTGAGGTAAAGTTGGTTTTATATTGGCACATTCGTTCATTTTAACGCCCCTAGATTGTTTACCACGCTACACTGATTGAGGCACAGTTAGTTTTAGATTCGCACATTAGTTCAGTGACACGCTCCCTATATGGTTTACTATGGTACTTTGAATATTCGGTCTGAAATCAACTCAAGTATGACTTCAAAATGCCATTAGCACTACTTAATTAACGTGAACAACGTTGTACTTTGATAATCATTGGCTGCTAATATGATTTTCCCTATTTAGAGTTTGCAAAGAGTAATTTTCTGAAATGATATTAAGGAGAAAGTCTCAATGTGCGACTATAAAACAACTTTACCTCAACAATATTTATACTGTCAATATTTAATATATATTTAAAGCATATTGCATCTGATCTGCAGCTTATTGTTGTTTTTAATAAGTGAATATCGATCTTATTTTAAAATCTTACTGTTTTGACTCTCATGACAGTGTTTATTACATCTAATATTAAGGGAAATTCACACTAACCACGTGTAAAAGTTAATGCAATATACACACACTGCAAAAACATGCGTTTCTTAGATTTTCTGTCTTGTTTCTAGTCAAAATATCTAAACATTCTTAAATCAAGAAGCGTTTTCTAGACAAGGAAAACATATAGTCTTGTTTTCAGAAATAATAAATGAGTCTTTTTTCCTTAAAACAAGCAAAATAATCTTATGTCTGATGAATAAACAAGATTGTGTTGCTTATTTTAAGGAAAAACTCACTTAATTTTGGCATATTATTTCTTACAACAAGACAACATGCTTCTTGGATTAAGAATTTTTGTATTGCATGTGTGTTTGTTGGATTTTTTCCTCTAATATTTATAAAAGAAATAATGTAAAACATATCACTGTATAAAAATGAGAAAAACATCATATAAATATAAGAATTATTAGAGTTAATTTCATTGGATTCATTAGAATTTCATAGATTTTCTTTTAATTATAACCCACGATTGCTCAAAAACATTGAAACACATAAAAACTTTGAGACCTTTATATGTATTTTCAACAAAACGTCAAAATAACACGTAAATATTACTGTGAAAAGTTTGTGATTGAAACTGGTTAATTTTATATGCAGAAACATTTACTTTCAAATAAGAAAACTTATATTTTACAAAACAAACATAACTTCATGGATAATTTCTCAGGTACATTTTACAAGCACGCATGCTGAAGTGCCAAATGACCAGAATATTTTTATGATTACTAAAACATTTCAAATGAATTAAAAATAAGAAAGGATTTTAAATGATTTATTAAGTTTATTGTATATTTGTATGCATCTGTTTCTGGATTAAAAGTACTGGATTAAGTTAAAGTTATGATAGTTAATGCTATATAATATTAATGTCATATTTGCTGTGTGTTTTTTCTTCGCAGCTGCGCGCTGAAGGAACTGGAAAGCCTTGCAAAAGACCTCTATGGAGCAAAACTGATCTTACAGAGATTTCAGATCAGGAAATGCAAACACATGAAGGATCCGGTGCCTGCGTCCGAGTGTTTGTTATCAATGCTTGCAGAGACAAATCCACACCATTACTTCATTGCAACCCAGGTGAGGAGTGTAATATATGTAGTATAATTAATTCTGGAATATAATCAAACCAATTCTAACACTAGCACTGTGCCATTACTATAATTTCAATCAACAAATCAAACTGTATACACATTGAAAGATTCAAAATAACAAATTATATACACACTGAAATACACTTACCGGCCACTTTATTAGGTACACCATACTAGTACCTGGTTGGACCCACTTTTGCCTTCAGAACTGCCTTAATCCTTCATGGCAGAGATTCAACAAGATACTGGAAATATTCCTCAGAGATTTTGCTCCATATTGACATGATAGCATCAGGCAGTTGCTGCAGATTTGTTGGCTGCACATCCATGATGTGAATCTCCTGTTCCACCACATCCCAAAGGTGCTCTATTGGATTGAGCTCTGGTGACTGTGGAGGCCATTTGAGTACAGTGAACTCATTGTCATGTTCAAGAAACCAGTCTGAGATGATTCAGGCTTTATGACATGGAGCGTTATCCTGCTGGAAGTAGCCATCAGAAGATGAGTACACTGTGGTCATAAAGGGGTGGACATGGTCAGCAACAATACTCAGGTAGGCTGTGGTGTTGAAACGATGCTCAATTGGTACTAATGGACCCAAAGTATGCCAAGAAAATATCCTCTACACCATTACACCACCACCATCAGCCTGAACCGCTGATACAAGGCAGGATGGATCCATGATTTCATGTAGTTGATGCCAAATTCTGAGCCGAGCATCTGAATGTGGCAGCAGTAATGGAGACTCATCAGACCAGGCAACGTTTCTCCAATCTTCTATTGTTCAGTTTTGATGAGCCTGTGTGAATTGTAGCCTCAGTTTCCTGTTCTTAGCTGACAGGAGCGGCACCGGGTGTGGTCTTCTGCTGCTGTAGCCCATCCGCCTCAAGGTTGGATGTGTTGTGCATTCAGAGATGCTCTTCTGCAGACCTCGGTTGTAACGAGTGCTTATTTGAGTTACTGTTGCCTTTCTATCAGCTGGAACCAGTCTGGCCATTCTCCTCTGACCTCTGGCATCAACAAGGCATTTGTGCTCATAGAACTGCCGCTCACTGGATATTTCCTCTTATTCGGACCATTCTCTGTAAACCCTAGAGATGGTTGTGTGTGAATATGTGTGTGAATATCCCAGTAGATCAGCAGTTTCTGAAATACTCAGAGCAGCCCGTCTGGCACCAACAACCATGCCACGTTCAAAGTCACTTAAATCCCCTTTCTTCCCCATTCTGATGCTCAGTTTGAACTGCAGCAGATCGTCTTGACCATGTCTACATGCCTAAATGCATTGAGTTGCTGCCATGTGATTGGCTGATTAGAAATTTGCGTTAACGAGCAGTTGGACAGGTGTACCTAATAAAGTGGCCGGTGAGTGTATATCTATACACAGAAAATAACACAAATTAACAAATTTAAACATACAAAAATATCAGAAATTATAATAAAATAATTCAAAGACTTGGAAAAAATAAAGTAGCATGTCTCTTCAGATTTAATTTCAGATATTGAAGAAAAATGCAATAATGTGATACTGAAATTAACAGCTCTATTTGCATTTGTGATCCGTTACACCACTAATAATTACATTTCTATGATCAATATTTCACTGTATTGCACATCACTCATAAACACACATAAATCCTCATTTCTAGGATCAGCAGCTGACGACGGCGCTGAAAAAGATCCCTGGCGTTCCTCTGCTCTACATTATCCTTAACACCATGGTTTTGGACAAACCGTCTGAGCGAACGCTGAAACATGTTGAAGCGATTCAGCTGGGTGAAATCGTGAATCCAGCTCAGCAGAAGAGTTTACAGAGTCTGAAGGAGAAAGAAGGAATCAGCGGAGATGCAGAGAAGAGAGGCAGAAAACGCAAGAGGAAACAGAGCCATCCAAACCCGCTGAGCTGCCTGAAGAAGAAGAAGAAAGTGACGCCGCAGGAGCCCAAAAACCCAGACGGAAAGAAGAAGAGGAAGAGAAGCAGACACAGAAAGCACAGGCCTGCTGGAGGAGAGCAGACAGAGGTCAAATCATAAACCTCAGGAGGACAGTGTTTGATTTATTGAAAAGACTGATGGTTTTCCTGAATTTGCATATGTGCCAGCAATCCACTTGTTTTGACTAATAAACAAGCGTTTCTTTATTACCAAGCCTGCTTTTTGTGGACATTTATGTGATTGGTTTTGGTGTTAAGATGTACGCTGTAAAAAGTGAATAGTTAAATATTAAAGTGAGTAAACCTGTTGCTTTTAAAGTAGTAAGTTGACTTTTATAAGTTGAGTTAAAGCGATTAGTTAAGTAGTTAAAACGTGAGTAAACCTGTTGCTTTAAAAGCCATTAGCTGACTTTACTTTAAACGTAAGTGAAAGTGATTAGTTTAGTTAAAATGAGTAAACCTGTTGCTTTAAAAGCCATTAGCTGACTTTACTTTAAACGTAAGTGAAAGTGATTAGTTTAGTTAAAATGAGTAAACCTGTTGCTTTAAAAGCCATTAGCTGACTTTACATTGAAAAAGTGAGTTAAAGCGATTAGTTAAGTAGTTAAAATGAGTAAATTAGTTAATTTAAAAGCCATTAGTTGACTTTAATTTAAAACGTAAGTTAAAGCGATTAGTTAAGTAGTTAAAATGAGTAAACCTGTTGTTTTAAAAGCAACTAGTTGACTTTACTTTAAAACGTGAGTAAACCTGTTGTTTTAAAAGCAACTAGTTGACTTTACTTTAAAACGTGAGTAAACCTGTTGCTTTAAAAGCCATTAGTAGACTTTACTTTAAACGTAAGTGAAAGTGATTAGTTTAGTTAAAATGAGTAAACCTGTTGCTTTAAAAGCCATTAGCTGACTTTACTTTGAAAAAGTTAGTTAAAGCGATTAGTTAAAATGAGTAAACCTGTTGCTTTAAAAGCCATTAGCTGACTTTACATTAAAACGTAAATTAAAGCGATTAGTTAAGTAGTTAAAATGAGTAAACCTGTTGCTTTAAAAGCCATTAGCTGACTTTACATTAAAAAGTTAGTTAAAGCGATTTAGTTAAGTAGTTAAAATGAGTAAATTTGTTGTTTTAAAATCTACTAGTTGACTTTACTTTCAAATTTGAGTTAACCTGTTGCTTTAAAAGCCATTAGCTGACTTTACTTTAAAATGTGAGTTAAAGCGATTAGTTAAGAAGTTAATATGAGTAAACCTGTTGTTTTAAAAGCCACTAGTTGACTTTAATTTAAAACGTGAGTTAAAGCGATTAGTTAAGTAGTTAAAATGAGTAAACCTGTTGTTTTAAAAGCCACTAGTTGACTTTACCTTAAAATTAGAGTTAAAGCGATTAGTTAAGTAGTTAAAATGAGTAAACCTGTTGTTTTAAAAGCCATTAGCTGACTTTACTTTAAAGCGTGAGTAAAAGCGATTAGTTAAGAAGTTAATATGAGTAAACTTGTTGCTTTAAAAGCCATTAGTTGACTACTTTAAAACGTAAAGTTAAAGCGATTAGTTAGGTAGTTAAAATGAGTAAACCTGTTGTTTTAAAAGCCACTAGTTGACTTTAATTTAAAACGTGAGTTAAAGCGATTAGTTAAGTAGTTAAAATGAGTAAACCTGTTGTTTTAAAAGCCACTAGTTGACTTTACTTTAAAATGTGAGTAAACCTGTTGCTTTAAAAGCCATTAGTTGACTTTATAAATGTAAGTTAAAGTGATTAGTTAAGTAGATAAAGTGAGTAAACCTGTTGCTTTTAAAGCCATTAGTTGACTTTAAAGTAAAAATTACTATGTGTTTCCTCACTTTTTAGTAAGGTAACTTGACACTTTTTAAAAACTGATCACTTTTTACAGTGCAGGGCTGCATGATATTGTTTTTTTTTTGGAAATATATTGTGATACGAGTACAATTTTACCAGATGAATAGCTCTATTTGTAAAGAATTTATATTTTTAGATTGATGGAGGTGATTTTGTAGGATAATGCGTCACATAAAATATAATAAATTAACTTTTTTAGGGATGTCAGCAAAATATAAATATTACACACATATTACATACTATATAATTGAACAACATTAATTTTATATCATTTATATTATACTAATAATACTCTTTTATAAGAATAATATAATAATGCAGTGTCATTATTTAATGACTCCACTGAGGAAATTTTAAAATACTTTCCTTGTTCACCACAAGGTGGCAGTGTGTCTCTGTGCTGACAGAAATTTAATATTACATTCTGACAAATTCACATAGAAAAGGCTTAAAAGGTACTGTATCATTTAAAATTTCTCAAATTGGCTTAATATTATGTAGGAAATGGTATGAGTTATTTTGGGGGTGTTTTGGTCAGAAAATGGGACGACTAGACTCTTTTCATGAATAAACAGATCTCGGTCTCATTCTGTCTCTGTGAATGTCTGTAACGTCAGACTCTTTGTTAGTTTGATCTATTGGGTTTAAATATAGCCTCTATTTTTGTCCTGAATTGGGATGGATTGCTCATTTGAGCAGGTTGCTCGGGAAACGCAGAGCAGACAGGACGACATGCAGCTCTACATGATAATCATTTAGGAGAGTTTGAGGACCAGCTGTAACTAATGTGAGAAGATTTAACAGCACATCTAATAACCTGCATGACATCAAAACTTAAATGCTAAATTAACAACAAAGCTGTCTGCTAGTGTTGGGAAAAGTTACTTTTAACACTAGGGGGCAGTATGACTCCATCCAATGTTGTTCCTTTTACCACTAATGAGGGACGTATTATAGACAAATAAAGCATTATTTTTATGCAGTTTTGTGCAACACCGAATAAATACCATAAAACTATTTCATTGTGTCTATAATTTGTAATCTAACACATTTTCGTCACCTATTTATCTCTTCTCTGTGGTGGTCAGTTTGCTTGTAGTTTACTTTGTAAGGTGTGCTTGTGATGCGTAGCGCTCTGGTTCGAGTCCGGTGAAGCACACTTCCACATATGAGATAAAAACAATGTAAAATCAAGGTAAACTACATTGTTGTAGTTCACTTTTCTCTTACGCTTGCTTTTAAAAACACTATTGTTTGGGTTTAGGTCAGTGGTTCGCTAGCCGATCTGTACGACAAGCCCTGCCTCCTCCTGGATGTGTAGAAGGAGGATGTATATCTGAAACATACAACAAAAAGTATTTCTGATTCACAAAATGTACTCCATGCCCTCTAGTTGTCATCTGAAATGTACAAAAAGTGCGCCTTAAGTAACATATTGTAAATTGACAAAAATATAGACGGCGCCCTCTAGTGTATTCGTCATCAAAAACGTACAGAAAACCTACGCTAACGTATTGTAAAATGACAAAAATATAGACAGCGCCCTCTAGTGTATTCGTCATCAAAAACGTACAAAAAACCTACGCTAACATATTGTAAATTGACAAAAATATAGACAGCGCCCTCTAGTGTATTCGTCACCAGAAACGTACAGAAAACCTACCCTAACATATTGTAAATTGACAAAAATATAGACAGCGCCCTCTAGTGTATTCGTCACCAGAAACGTACAAAAAAGTACCCTAAGAAACGTATTGCAAATTGACAAAAATATAGACAGCCCCCTCTAGTGGATTTATCATAAGAAACGTACAAAAAAAAGTTACCTAAGTAATGTATTTTAAATTGACAAAAAGTTGACAGCGTCCTCTAGTGGATTTGTCATCAGAAACATACAAAAAAAACTACCCTAAGTAATGTATTTTAAATTGACAAAAATATAGACAGTGCCGTCTAGTGGATCTGTCATCAGAAACGTACAAAGAAAGTACCTTAAATGACGTATTGTTAATTGACAAAAATACACACAGGGCCCTCTAGTGGATTTGTCATCTGAAATGTAAAAAAGTACCCTAAAAAACGTATTGCAAATTTACAAAATATAGACACCGCCCTCTAGTGGATTTATCATAAGAAACGTACAAAAAAGTAACCTAAGTAACATTTTAAATTGACAAAAAAAGTTTACAGCGTCTTCTAGCGGATTTATTATCAGAAACGAACAAAAAAGTAACCTAAGTAACATTTTAAATTGACAAAAAGGACAGCGTCCTCTAGCGGATTTGTAATCAGGAACATACAAAATGTAGCCTAAGTAACGTATTTTAAATTGACAAAAAAAAAGTTGACAGCGCCCTCTAGTGGATCTGTCATCATAAACGTACAAAGAAAGTACCTTAAGTGACGTATTGTAAATTAACAAAAATACACACAAGGCCCTCTGGTGGATTTGTCATCTGAAATGTAAAAAAGTACCCTAAGAAACGTATTGCAAATTGACAAAAATATAGACAGCGCCCTCTAGTGGGTTTATCATCAGAAACGTACAAAAAAGTAACCTAAGTAATGTATTTTAAGCTGACAAAAAAGTTGACAGCGTCCTCTAGCGGATTTGTCATCAGAAACGTACAAAAAAGGTTGCCTAAGTAGCGTACTTTAAATTGACTAAAAAAAGTTGACAGCGCCCTCTAGTGGACTTGTAATCAGGAACATACAAAAAAAAGTACCCTAAGTAATGTATTTTAAATTGACAAAAATATAGGCAGCGCCCTCTAGTGGATTTGTCATCAGAAACGTACAAAGAAGTAACCTAAGTAACATTTTAAATTGACAAAACGGTTGACAGCGTTCTTTAGCGGATTTGAAATCAGGAACATACAAAAGACTACCCTAAGTAATGTATTGTAAAATATAGACAGCGCCCTCTAGTGGATCTGTCATCAGAAACGTACAAAAAAGTAACCTAAGTAACATTTTAATTTGACAAAAAGGTTGACAGTGTCCTCTAGCGGATTTATCATCAGAAACGTACAAAAAGTAACCTAAGTAACATTCTAAATAGACAAAGAGGTTGACAGCGTCCTCTAGCGGATTTGTAATCAGGAACATACAAAAGACTACCCTAAGTAATGTATTTTAAATTGACAAAAATATAGACAGCGCCCTCTAGTGGATTTGTCATCAGAAACGTACAAAGAAAACACCTTAAGACAAAAATACACACAGCGCCCTCTAGTGGATTTGTCATCAGAAACGTACAAAGAAAACACCTTAAGACAAAAATACACACAGCGCCCTCTAGTGGATTTGTCATCAGAAACGTACAAAAAAAGTACTCTAAGTAACGTATTGTAAATTCACAAAAATATAGACACCGCCCTCTAGTGGATTTGTAATCAGGAACATACAAAAAAATACCTTAAGTAACCTATTGTAAATTGACAAAAATACAGATGGCGCCCTCTAGTGGATTTGCCATCTGAAATGTAAAGAAGTACCCTAAGTAATGTATTGTAAATTGACAAAATTATAGACAGCGCCCCCCCCTAATGGATTTGTCATCAATAACGTACAATTTTTTAACCCTAAGTAACGTATTTCAGACTTGCAAAAATTAACTCAGCACCCTCTAGTGGATTTGTCATCTGAAACGTGCAACAAAACTTACCCGGAGCAACGTAATTTATATTTCGCAAAAATGTAGGCTGAGCCACATATTTCCAATGATCCTGCATGGGTTAGTTACTTTACTAGTGACTTAAAGTAATCTGATTACATAAACTGTAATGCATTCCCTCCAACACTGCTGTTTTTCATTCTGGTGCTGCCAAGAACATTCCAGCAGTCTTCGTTTGTGTTTCCCAAAAACCCACAGCAACTCCATGTTCACGTCACCCATTCAGACGCATTAAACATCTCCAAAGCTGTGAGGAGGCTGACGTCAGTGTCTCTACGTCACACACACGCACTTATATCGCATGCAGAATCACAATACAGGCGTTTATGGCTGGGAGGAGGTGTTTAAAGTGTCCGTCCCGCAGACCAGTGTCCAGTGACAGAGCTGAATCTACAGCTGACCAGAAGTCATGGAAGTGGTTTTGAGCAGACTGAGAGATTTCTCCTGCAAGCAGAGCTCTTTTGAGAAGTGTGAAACAGCAATGGTGTGCAGGGATTATTCCTTAGCACTGGAAAAGAAGCAAAGTGATGCGGGACGGCTGGACATTCAGACTGCACTCGTCTGGCTGAGGAAAGAGCTGGTGAGGTTTATTACTTTTTTTTGTCATAAGTTTTTACTGAAGACAGATTCAGGTTAAATGAGCCTCAATTTGATATATTTTGTCCACATATTACATATGCAAAAACAGAAATAAAATTGAATAAATAAAAAATAAACCCACACAAGCAACAACTCAAAAGGCTTTACAAATTTAATAAGAGTATGATGAAAAGAATATTAAAACATTTAATGCAAAAGATGCATATTAGTCCATAGAGTTTTTGTCAAGGTAACATAAAAGGATGCCAGATTTTGTCAAATGCCTCAAGTTTTCATTTTAAACAGTACCTAATTTGCTCCAGAGGTCTTGCATTAACAGGCGTTTGGACACATATTTGGTCTTGCAGGAAGTGTTGGATAAATATTGGATTATCAACGCTATGTTTATCTTTTAGGTATAAGTTATCTGTTATTTTGTTAGTTCAGTCTTTAGTCAAAACTTGCCACTTCAGAATCATCCATTAATAAATTCCGATGTTGGATTTTTATTGCAAACTATTTTTATAAATGTATTAAGTAAGAAGAAAGTTATTTAAAGTTTTTTACATTTTTATTTCATATTTTCCCCAATATTATTGTATATATCAATATATTTGTATATTTGGGTGTACATTTTTTTGGACTGTGATCATAATTTATTAGATTAGTTAGATTAGTTCTAGTTTTGAGTTCCGTACTGACTAATCTAATGCATATGGACAAATATATTATTGTAAAGCATCATATAGAAAATATTAATTTAAAATATAGATTTAGACATATATATATAGTTACTTAATATACACTACAGGTCAAAAGTTTGGGGTCAGCAGGATTTTTAAATGCTTTAAAATGAGCTTATCCTGCTCATCAAGGCTGCATTTATTTAATCAAAATTACAGTAAAATAGTGAAATGTTATTGCACTATACAATAACTGTTCAAAAGTAGTTTATCATTTTATTCAATAATTAATTCCACGTGATTTTAAAGATGAATTTTCAGCTTCATTACTCCAGTCTTCAGAGTCACATGATCCTTCAGAAATCACTCTAATATTAATAATAATAATAATTATTATTATTATTAATGGTAATAGTAATAAAAGCAATAATAACTGGAGTAAGATTTTATTTGAAACCACATACAACAAGAAAGTTAGTTATTTAAAATTTTAATAAATATTTAACAATTTCTTTACATTTAATAAATGCTGCCTTGAGGAGCAGAATAATTTTCTTTAAAAAAAAAAACTGACCCCAAACTTTTGACCGGTAGTGTGTGTGTATATATATATATATATATATATATATATATATATATATATATATATATATATATATATTAACAGTTTTAAAGGAATCTGAAACATTAAAGTAGACAGTTTACTTGCATTTCATGTGCTTACAATACAAATAAAATAATTTTTGTATCTTTAATTCGATGTAGACACCAGAATTGGTCTTTATATTCTTTATATATTATTTAAACAATCAAGCTAAATAAAATAATATCTAGTTTTGCTTTAAACTGATAAATAAATGACAGCAAAATCTTTTATAATATTGCAAATGTTGCTAAAATTGTCTTTAAAAAATAAAGGGATTATTCATTTAAATTATTAATAAATTAATATTCCTTAAGGAACCATGAAAACGAATAATACTCCAGCACAACTGATGGCAACATTGACAACAATAAGAAATGTTTCCTGATCCAAAAAATCTGCAGATTTAGAATTATTTATGACGAATTGTGTAACAATAAACAATAATTTTAAGTAACCATGCGTAACGTATTGAAAAATATATATTTATATCTCACAAAACTAGTTTCTTTGTTTATGTGATTAATTAAATGTTTCCGTGGTTAGCATATATAAGAATTTCTGGTCACACTTTTCAATAAGGTTTCATTGGTTGATGTATTTACTAACATAAACTAATAATGAACAATACTTGTACAGCATTTATTAATGATAGTTCAACCTTTATGCAATATTAAAACCCAAATTCATGCTTGTTAACGTTAGTTAATGCACTGTGAGTTAACATGAACTAACAGTGAACAACAGTATTTTTCATTAACTAACATGAACAAATACTGTAATTAATGTATTGTTCATTGTTTGTTCATCTTAGTAAATACATTAACTAACATTAACTAATATAAACCTTATTGTGAAGTGTTACCAATTTTTTCTTACATAAAAAAACAGTGTCTATTATTATTTTTATCACTTTTTATTATTATTAAATCAGTTTATTCAGATAGTTTCCTTCTCCCAGTATATTTCTGGGTGGTCTACTTGTTGTACACTCCAATAAAATCAAAGGTCAGCCTGCATTTTTACAACGTTGCTCCTATAGGAGTGAAGAATAGGACAGGCCTGTCATTAACTTTCATGTTGGAGCATTGCAAACATCCCAGGGGTTCAATCCTGAGCAGCTCCATTCTCCATCCGCAGATATACAGCCTGGCATTTACAGCCTCTGTACTGATGAGCTGCCACGGCAACATTTACACAAAGACCCACAGAAACCCATGTCTCATTGGTTCAGTACTTCACATGTGAAACCCACTAGTCACATTTTAATGCGGAAAGAGCTTTTATTTTTGCCAGGTACAGTTGAGGTCAGAATTGTTAGCCCCCATGTAAATTATTGTCCCTGATTTTTTTCCAACACACTTCTAAACATAATAGTTTTAATAACTCCTTTCTAATATGTGATTTATTTTATCTTTGCCATGATGACAGTAAATAATTGTAACGTGAAGTGGGATGCAGACAAGGGAAGAAAGGGTCTAAACGCAGGGTTTCTTAAACAGAATGGTCAGGCAAGCAACGGTCAACACAGGGGCAAACAGATGTATACAGGGAATTCAGAGTTATAGTCAAATAACAGGCAGATGATCAAAAGGCAGGAAGCAAGCAACATAAACAAACAAAACAAAGCAAGGTTCAAACATGGAAGGCAAGGCAACAGCGTCGTAATGTTCACAATCAGTATACCAAGACTCAGCAATGAGGGTGTCAGAGTGAGCCATATATATGAGTGTAAAATCAGTCCATGAGCAGCATCAGCTGTGGGAGTGTAATCATTGGAGACTTGGAGCAGGTGTGTGTGTGTGTTGCATGACTGGTTCTTGTAGTACATATACCAGCAGATTTGTAGTCCGTTAGTGATCTGCACAGGCTGGATCGCTGGTGACCATGACAATAATATTTGACTAGATATTTTTCAAGATACTCGTATTCAGCTTAGAGTGACATTTAAAGGCTTAACTAGGTTAATTAGGGTAAAGTTAAAGGTAATTAGGCAAGTCATTGAATGAAGCTGCGTTCACACTGGACTTTTCTCCCCATAGACTTCCATTCATACGCATGCAAATGCTTCAGACCGGAAATGAAAGCTCATGCGACTGCATGCGGTGCAAGCAAAGTTCAAGCTTGGTGAACTCCGACCTGCAAAATTGCATCACGTGACTGCGCAAGACCAATCTAAGATCAAAACATGACCTCTCTGTACAGAAATCAAAATTATGGAGCAATCGCTCGCTTTTTTAAAATGTCTAATAATCTTGTTTAATCCCGCCCCTTTTCGCAGGACCGTACGACAGACTTTTGCATGCTCAAACTCCAGTGTGACCGCGGCATAACAGTGGTTTGTTCTGTAAACAATCCAATACAAATATTGCTGAAGGGGTTAATAATATTGACCTTAAAAAAAATTAAAAACTGCTTTTATTCTAGCCGAAATAACAAATAAGACTTTCTCCAGAAGAAAAAATATTACATGAAATACTGTGAAAAAATCCTTGCTCTGTTACACCTCATTCAGGAAAAATCACAGGAAGTTCAACTGTATGTTTACTCATGAAGAATTAGTTTTTGTGGCAGAACTTTTCAGCATGACAGTGACCGGACATAACATGGATGATAAAAGTAATTTAAAAACAAGAAGTAAATCGAGAATTAAAATATACAAATTGACAAATGTATGCATTACTATATACAATATGGTATGTATAGCTTTAGCAATATTGTATGTATAGCTATAACTAACACTGTAATTCTAACACTGGATTAAACATCACTAATATATTCATAATGTTCTTAGAAATCAATGAATGCACCGTAGTTTAAATATGTAAAAAAGTTTTAATTAAACAATGTGCGGCGCTTAATATGAGTGGGCGGGGCTAAATATATATTTTGCCATGCCTCGTTTGCTGTGACTCTGATTGGTGGGATTTTCAGCAGCATGGGTAATGTAGTTTTTCTGCTCAATCATTTTAAAAACAACACAAGTTAATGCAACAAAAGAATTTAAGTAAGGGATGATATACATCAAGCTGTTTTTTACAGAATAAAGGTTTTATTTTGCAAAAACAAGCAGCTGGATGTACATTATCCTGATTATTACATGGCTACTTGTCACAAAACAATTTACACAAAACACCGATCAGAGCTGAAACTTAGCCTGGCTGGCTAATCCTGGCTGGGCCAGTTGGCATTTCTGTGTGGTTCTCCCAGTGTTGGCGTGGGTTTTCTCCGTGTGCTCCAGTTTCCCCCACAGTCCAAACACATGCACTATAGGTGAATTGAATAAACTAAATTGGCCGTAGTGTATGAGTGTGTGAGTGTGAATGAATGTTTATGGGTGTTTCCCAGCACCAGGTTGCAGCTGGAAGAGCATCCGCTGTGCAAAACATGTGCTGGAATAGTTGGCGGTTCATTCCCCTGATAAATAAAGGCACGAAGCCACAGGAAAATGAATGAATAAACGTAAAAAATAAACAGAAAGAAAAATGTCTGAATGCAATCAACATTAACTTGCATATTCAGTCACAAGATGGCGCCAAACAGTCAATAACAGCAGTGTGACGAGCACATTTATTCATTTATAGCTGTTCCCAACTGAATCAGGGTAATTAGGATGCTTTAGAACAGCTTGGACTATTTATAATGGTATAAAACAGCAAAACATGGTCTAAAGAATGTATAAAACAGCTGTTCTTGACAGTTTGCAAAGGGTAAATCATTTTGAACATGCCACTTTTAGTTCAAATGTAAATAAAAAGCAGATAAATATTTTGCACATTATCTTATTGTGAATGTCGTGACTGACCAATCAGAATCAAGTATTCCAGAAAGCTGTACAATAACGTACACCGCAATTGACCAATCAGAATCAAGTATTCCAGAAAGCTGTACAATAACAACATGTATTGGAATGCCGCAAATGACTAATCAGAATCAAGTATTCCAGAAAGCTGTACAATAACGTACACCACAAGTGACCAATCAGAATCAAGTATTCCAGAAAGCTGTACAGTAACGTACACCGCAAGTGACCAATCAGAATCAAGTATTTCAGAAAGCTGTACAGTAGCGTACACCACAAGTGACCAATCAGAAACAAGTATTCCAGAAAGCTGTACAGTAGCGTACACCACAAGTGACCAATCAGAAACAAGTATTCCAGAAAGCCATGTAATAAAACCAATTAACATTCCCTGAGCTCATTACCAACACATTTTTATTTCTCAGTGGAATAGATGTTCACCTCAAAAATAACAATGCGGCTCAGTGAAATAAACATTGCACCTTTTGATTTCACACGGACTTTAAAGGCTTAGTAAGTAGATAATTGTTAAAATACCTGTAATTCTAGTTGATATATTCCACTCACCTTGTTCATCAAGTCCCCTCCATGATTCACTTCCAGTCAGCTTTATTTCCCAAACTCACTACCCTTCCTCCTATATGATCTATAGGAAGAGGAAAACATGTAAACACAAACATACTGTTTAAGACTTATATCTCAATCTTTCAAATCAACTTCCATTATTAGTCTGCCAGTGTAGTTAATGCAGGATTTTTGTTTTTTAATAGTCAGAATTCACGAAATGGGCTATTATTCATTTCATTTCAAAGCCTCTCATTAGACTCCAACAAACCCAATAAATGAGCAGAAAGAGATATTTGCATCTCTGAAAAAGACTCTACCTGTCTAAAACACTTTTAACTTTGCCTGAATGAAGGATAAACTATTGACCTGCTTTTCTATGTGAATATGAAAGAACAGTATTTGTTTTTGTCCCACTTTTTAGATCTCACTGTTTTATTTGAGCGTAATGGAAAAATCTTTGGGATGAAAAGCTAAATAAAATCAAAATTAAGGGGGATTATAATTGTCCGTAAACAGCATCAACAGTATACATTAATTTGAATCGCCATTGAAAGGAAATAATGTCAAAACATGTTGCAAAATTAAAGTAATTTTACCTCATTTTATTTATTTATTCGTGGCAGAAACAAGCTACCATTCATGACTAACTTGTCTAATATGAGCAACACTAAGAACATTCACCCTCAGGCCAAATCGAGTCCTATTTAGCCTAATACTAACGTTATGCTAGGCTAGCGCTAACAACACGGTCGCGAATTTTCGCAATTTGACGGCATTTTGGCATCATATTAGGTTAACGTAAAAAAAAAAAAAAACCTTGTTCAAAAACGCTGTCGAGAAATTTTGCAAATAAATTACTTACCAAATTCAAAGAGTTGCAAGATCACCGCACCAACCAGCGGATGTTAACGTTAGGTGAATACTGTCAAACGTCGAGGCCGCGATTCATTCATTCTGCTGTGGCGACTCCTGATTAATAAAGGGACTAAGCCGAAAAGAAAAAGAATAAAGTCAATAAATAAATTTTATATGGTCAATAATAGTCCTATAAGCATAGCAAGTGGACCGTTTTACATCTTATGTATTAAAAAAATGGGTAATTCCAACACAATCACATTGTAATTCACAAAATAGTTGGAAATTTGCGTGAATTCATACAAATGAGATTGGTATGATTTAGCCACTCATTGGGGAGGAAAATAAATTATTCTTTTAAACACATAACTGCATATATATATATATATATAATTATTTTTTTTTAATCTATACTCCAAATTTAAAACCATTTTGGTTCGTCTAGATTTTACCTAAATTTACCTTATAGAAAAAAAATATATGGCAATAAATGCTACTTCCATTTATACCATATATATTCATATAAGATGTCAGTTGAAATCAGAATTACCTTTGAATTTTATTTTTTTTATTTATTTAATATTTCCCAAGGCGACGCAGTGGCACAGTAGGTAGTGCTGTCGCCTCACAGCAAAAAGGTCGCTGGTTCGAGCCTCGGCTGGGTCAGTTGGCGTTTCTGTGTGGAGTTTGCATGTTCTCCCTGCATTCGCGTGGGTTTCCTCCGGGTGCTCTGGTTTCCTCCACAGTCTAAAGACATGTGGTACAGGTGAATTGGGTAGGCTAAATTGTCCGTAGTGTATGTGTGAATGAGTGTGTGTGGATGTTTCCCAGAGATGGGTTGCGCCTGGAAGGGCATCCTCTGCGTAAAAACGTGCTGGGTGAGTTGGCGGTTCATTCCGCTGTGGCAACCCTGGATTAATAAAGGGACTAAACCGAAAAGAAAATGAATGAATGAATGAAATATTTCCCAAATGATGTTTAACAGAGCAAGGTATTTTTCACAGTATGTCTGATAATATTTTTTCTTCTAGAGAAAGTCTTATTTGTTTTATTTCAGTTAGAATAAAAGCAGTTTTTAATTTTTTAAAAACCATTTTAAGGTCAATATTATTAGCCTCCTTAAGCAATATTAGTTTTGGATTGTCTCCAGAACAAACCCCTGTTATACAGTGACTTGCCTAATTACCCTAATTTAACCCTAATTAACCTAGTTAACCTTTAAATGTCACTTTGAGCTGTATAGAAGTGTCTTGATAAATATCTAGTCTAATATTATTTACTATCTTGACAAAAATATAATAAAATCAGTTATTAGAGATGAGTTATTAAAACTATTATGTTTAGAAATGTGCAGAAAAAATCTTTCCGTTAAACAGAAATTGGGGGGAAAATGGGGGGGGGGGGGGGGTAATAATTCAGGGGGCTAATATTTCAGGGGGGTTAATAATCCTGACTTCAACTGTATATAAAGAAGTCATAAATGTAATATTGCAAAAATGGCAGTTTACATGTCTTTTCAACATGTAATATAAATATACAGATATATACATATATGTTCAAATATTAGCTATATATATTTTTTTCTCCCCATGGGTATTTTTTTGAGTGCAGTCAGAGCTGTTGGAAATGTTGGCTCCTCAAAATAAAATAAAAAATAAAATTGTTTTATCTATGCCAAAATTAATCACTTAAAGCATTCAAATCCATCTTACATCAAAAGAACACTCCACTGTTTTGTAAAGAGAGGCTCATTTCACAACCAAATCACCTAAAGCATCAATTTTCATTCATATATTGAAATTGTATTGACTTCTAGTATAAACTCCTCACTTAAAACATTGTGCTCATCTAAAAATAGAGTCATAACAGAATGAAATCAACTAGAATTATCATTGCTCTTCATTATAGATGGACATGCGCTCTCAGGACCAAGCATTAATTCGTCAGCTGATGGATCTCCATGATGGCATTCAGGAACTGAAGCTGGAGTGTGAAAAAGCCATAGAGGAGGAAGAGGAAGAGGAAGAACCTGGCTGGGACTCTGGCAGTGAAGGTGGAGTGAGCAGCATGTCCTCCTACTCAGGGGAAATGAGTTTCTGCACCTCCATCTACTCCTTCAGCTCATGCATGAGTCCTGCTTCTCAAGGGTTTCACTCCAAACGGGTCTTCAGCAGACGCAGCTCTGTGCCCTGAACCAAACTCTTACACTCTTACTGGTGGAATGAACTCCCCAACTACATCAGAACAGCCGAGTCACTTGCTGTCTTCAAGAAACGACTAAAAACGCAACTGTTTAGTCTCCACTTTTCCTCCTAATCTGCAATTGCCTCTCTGGCTATACCACTAACTGAGCCCTCTTTCTCTCTCTCTCTCTCTAAAAAAAAAAAAAAAAAAAAGCGTCTGCTAAATGACTAAATGTAAATGTAAATGTAAATGTACACTCATATCCATCTTATTTTAAAGGAATACTCCACTTTTTGTAAAAATAGGCTCATTTCATAGCTGTTAAACAGTTGAGGGCAAGAAGCAAGAAGGTTTGAGTCCCGGCTGGGTCAGTTGCCATTTCTGTGTGGAGTTTGCATGTTCTCCCCATCTATGCTAAGCTAAGCTAAAAGTGCTGCCAGCAAACCTAGAGATCATCTAATTTATGAGAGAGATGCTAATGGTCTAATCCGATTCAATGATCTATGCTGAGCTAAGCTAAAAGTTCTGCCAGCAAACCTAGAGATCATCTAATTTATGAGAGAGATGCTAATGGTCTAATCCGATTCAATGATCTATGCTGAGCTAAGCTAAAAGTTCTGCCAGCAAACCTAGAGATCAGCTAATTTTTGAGAGAGATGCTAATGGTCTAATTTGATTCAATGATCTATGCTAAGCTAAGCTAAAAGTGCTGCCAGCAAATACAGAGATCAGCTGATTTATGAGAGAGACGCTAATGGTCAAATCCGATTCAATGATCTATGCTAAGCTAAGCTAAAAGTGCTGCCAGCAAACCTAGAGATCATCTAATTTATGAGAGAGATGCTAATGGTCTAATCAGATTCAATGATCTATGCTAAGCTAAGCTAAAAGTGCTGCCAGCAAATCCAGAGATCGGCTGAATGGATTTAAAAATGTTAAAAATCAATTGTTTAACTCTGGCAGATCAGTAAAATGAGCCTTTTTCCAAAAAAAGTGGAATATTCCTTTAAGAAATAGTCTCACAGTTCGAGATATGTCATTCATCGTTCACTCTGAACAGATTGCACTATACAGTATATACACAAAGTGAAAGAGTAAAAGCAAATGTGAATGTTTCAAACTGATGAACTTGACAATGTCTTCGGTGACAGACTGCCGTTGAATGTTTGATTGCACTTTGATTGTCCCTTGACAAAACTGAAGTGCCTCTTCTTTGGGGCTTCTCCACACCGTAACTCTCCCTGATGTGGGAAAGATAGTGATGGTAGACTCAATACATGTTTCTCAGTGTCCACAGCACAAGGTTTTCACTGCTGGCATCACTAAAACTGACGTTTTGTAAACACGTATACAGAAAATGTATTTTTTGAATGTTGAATAATGAACATTTCTTTGTATTATGAGAGTCATGAGTACAACATGATAAGATTTATGTGAAAAAGACGTGAAAAAAATATTCACTGATAATCTAACTCTGTTAAGACAAATATCATGTTATTAATGATATGCATTGACCGTATGAAATAAAACATGTTCTGGAGGAATCATTTCATGAAGCGAGTGGTTTAAATCAAGACATTTTAATAAACATATGATGGCAATCTTCATCATGACTATGCTAAATATTCATATGTGCAAACTCATACAGCAGATGCTCATAATCTCATTCACAGTAAGAACATGTGAGCTACATCTTATATAGACAACTTAATCATATGGATTGTTTTTAATGCCAACCATATTTATAAAGAAAAGCCTTCTTAAGACTTCTCTGAGCTTCCTATTAGACCTGGCATTAACATTTCTTTTAAATTCAATTAGTATATGTACTGTATGTGTTATTTTGTTTAGTTACTTTAGCTAGAGTGAATGGAAATGATTCCAATGCATCTTTAGTTAGTTAGATATATATATATATATATGTGTGTGTATGTATGTATGTATGTATGTATGTATGTATGTATGTATGTATGTATATATATATATATATATATATATATATACATATATATACATACATACATATATATATATATATATATATATATATATATATATATATATATATATATATATATATATATATATATACATACATACATACATACATACATACATACATACATACATACATACATACATACATACATACATACATACAAATAATCAAATAATGAGTCAAAATTAAGTCAGTTTTTTAAAACAAAAGTGCCAATAGGGTAAGCAAAATAATCTTGATTTTCCTAAAAAGTAAGATTATTTTGCTGGTTTTAAGGAAAAACTCACTTCATTTTGACTTATTATTTCTGAAAACAAGACAATATTGTTACTTATCTAGAAAATGCTACTTGATTTTTACAAATTCATAGATATTTGGCCTAAAAACAAGACAAAGAATTTATATATTATATATATGTGTGTGTATGTATGTATGTATGTATGTATGTATGTATGTATGTATGTATGTATGTATGTATGTATGTATGTATGTATGTATGTATATATATATATATATATATATATATATATATATATATATATATATATATATATATATATATATGTATATATATATATAT
The DNA here is from genome assembly GCF_903798145.1 of Danio aesculapii. Lineage (NCBI taxonomy): Eukaryota > Metazoa > Chordata > Actinopteri > Cypriniformes > Danionidae > Danio > Danio aesculapii. The sequence goes on from NC_079453.1 coordinate 48,625,528, forward strand.
ATATATATATATATATATATATATATATATATATATATATATATATATATATATATATATTCATTTTCTTTTCAGCCTAGTCCCTTTATTAATCCAGGGTCACCACAGCGGAATGAACCGCCAACTTATCCAGCATATGTTTCACGCAGCGGATGCCATTCCAGCTGCAACCCATTTCTGAGAAACATCCATACACACTCATTCACACACATACACTACGGACAATAGTGTATTACCCAATTCACCTATAGCGCATGTCTTTGGACTGTGGGGGAAACCGGAGCACCCGGAGGAAACCCACACGAACGCAGGGAGAACATGCAAACTCCACACAGAAACACCAACTGACCCAGTCGAGGCTTGAACCAGTGACCTTCTTGCTGTGAGGCAACAGCACTACCTACTGCGTCACTGCGCCGCCTATATATATAATTACAATTGATTATATATATATATATATATATATATATATAATGCATTTATATGTGAACTGATGACTTAAAAATAAATGTTGATGCGAGGTGGAAAGGAAGACATCTATTATTTCACGTACAAACTTTAGCACCCAGTTTAACTGATATTTGTCCATTATTTTACATATTATGCATGCATTAAAATGCCTGCCATATGACATGTGAAAGTAATCCAAGGCCAGAATGTGTCGTCAAAGTACCCTCTAGAAAATCAGAGTCACTTCATAGACCCTTTTCACAAGATGCATTTAACAGTCATCAGCATCTCAAATCCATGAAAGTTTTAAATATTCAGATTTTTTTAATGTATGTATATTTATATGTATTAATGTATGCATCATATCATCCTCACTTCAAATTGTAAAAAACAGATTAGCGCTTGTGCGAGGTGTTTGTCATGCAATGTGTATGGGGGCAGGACAGTAAATCTGACATTATTCTGTCTTCTATCTGCCGTTATCAGTCTCACACTATTGTTTTCCTTGTTCTGAAAGTCTCGATAACACCATCCTGGAGTTTTACTTTTATTATTTCAGCAAGTAGGATTGTAGAATAACGATTTGCTGTACTCTCCCATTTATTGCGCTCTAACTTAATCCAACTGATGACTTCTACTGAGAAACCTGGAGATGTGAAGAGGGTCCATTGTGTTGGGTCACATGTTTTCTGTGTCCTCTTCCAGTAGCAGGGATCCGCTCTCCCGTCTGAGCCTCTGAATCTCCTGATTGAGTCCCAGCAGAGTCTGAGCGAGCTGCCGGTCCTGAGAGCGCATCTCCAGCTGCAAAACACACACACACACACACACACACATTACATACACAGACACATCTATCAGTCTGTTATTCAGTCTATCCATTCATCCAAACATCATTCTACCCATCATACATCCATCATTCCATCCATCCATCCATTTATCTTCCACACATCCAACACTCTTTCCATCCAATCATCATTATATCCATCCATGCATTTAACTTCCATCCATCCATCAATACATCCATCATTCCATCTATTAATCTTCCATCCATCCATCCATTTATCTTACATCCATCCATCCATCCACCCGAAATTCCATCAATTTGTCTTCATTCCATTCCTTTATCTTCCATCCATCCATCCATCCATCCATCCATCCATCCATCCATCCATCATTCCATTAATTTATCTTCCATCCATCCATCCATCCAATGATTTATCTTCCATCCATCCATCCATCCATTTATCTTATATCCATTCATCCATGCAGCCATCCATCCATCCGTCATTCCATCAATTTATCATCCATCTATCCATCCATCCAACCATTTATCTTCCATCCATCCATCCATCCATTTATCTTCCATCCATCCATCCATCCATCCATCCATTTATCTTCCATCCATCCATCCATCCATTTATCTTTCATCCATCCATCCATCCATCCATCCATTTATCTTCCATCCATCCTTCCATCCATCCATCCATTTATCTTCCATCCATCCATCCATCCATTTATCTTCCATCCATTTATCCATCCATCCATCCATCCATCTTCCATCCATCCATCCCTTTATCTTCCATCCATCCATCCATCCGTCCATTTATCTTCTATCCATCTATCCATCCGTCATTCCATCAATTTATCTTCCATCCATCCATCATTCCATCAGTTTATCTTCCATCCATCCATCCATATATCTTACATCCATCCATCCATCCATTCATCTGTCATTCCATCAATTTATCTTCCATCCATTCATCCATCCATCCATCCATTTATCTTACATCCATCCAGCCATCCATCCGTCATTCCATCAATTTATCTTCCATCCATCCATATATCTTACATTCATACATCCATCCATCTGTCATTTTATCAATTTATCTTCCATCCATCTATTCATCCATCCATCCATCCATATCTTGCATCCATCCATCCATCCGTCCGTCATTCCATCAATTTATCTTCCATCCATCCATCAATTTATCTTCCAAACATTCATCCATTAATCATCCATACGTTCATCTAACATTCCATCCAATTATCTTCCATCCATCCACCATTCTTTCCCTTATCTTCTATCTATCATTACATCCATTCATCCATCCGTCATTCCATCCATTTATCGTCCTTCCGTCTATCCATCCCAGCAGGCAAACAATGCCATAAGACGTAAATATTAGGTTTGATTTAGGTCATGATGTCGGGTGAGCAAAATTTCAATGTAGCCAGCATCCAAAGACAACATTATTTTGATGTCCAAATAACGACATTGAATGATGTTGATATTTGGTTGATTTTAGGTTGTGTTGGAAAGTGGCCAAAATCCAACTTTGAGTCTGCATCTTAAACCAACGTCATATTGACGTCAAATACTGACATTTATTCGTCAGGTACGGCAACCAAAATCCAATGTCTGACACTGACATCAACCTGATTTTCATTTCCACCCAAAATGCAACGTCCCCACGATGCTGGGGTACAACGTCAATCTGACATCATGTTGACATCCTGTGCCTGCTGGGATTTATCTTCCATACATCAATCCATCATTCTATCATCCAGGCCTCATTCATCGATCTATCCTTCTGTCATCCAACTATCACTCCATCCATACATTATTCCATCATCCAACCATCACTCCATCCATACATTATTCCATCCATCCATTTGCCTTCCATTTATCTAATCAACCATCATGATCTTCAATCATAACTCCGTCATCCATCTAGATATCATTAAATATATTGTATGTATGCAATATATCCATCCAACCAACAATCATTTCATTCATTCATCCAACCATCCTTCCACCTATCCATTATTCAACCTTTACATTCATCCATCCTACCATCCATCCATCCATCCATCCAAGCATCTTTTTTTCTTATCTTAAATAATCACTTTGTGACAAATCAATCGATCAACCCAACAACCCAGACTAAACACATTTACAAACAGCGTGAAAGTGTCAACACTTCCTAAACTCACCAGTTCAGTTCTTAACCAAGTGATGGCTCCATCTACTTTGGCTCTCCGGAGCTCTTCATTCACCTGCAAGCTCTTTCCTACAGGATGAGTGACCGTTTCTGCAGGACTTCGGGGCTCTGATGACGTCCTAAAAGCGTGTAGCAACTTATTCTTGATGTTCTCCAAAACCATGATGGAGACCGAATCCTCATATTGTGTATCAGAGCTCATTTTAATACTCCAGACCAAGAGAAATATGCCCAAATGTCTCAAAATGAATTAGTCCAGATCAAGAAATATCCTAAATGTCTCAAAATGAATCAACCCAGATCAAAAAATATCGCAAATGTCTAAAAATGAATGAGTCCAGACCAAAAAATATCCCAAATGTCTCAAAATAAATGAGTCAGGACCAAGAAATATCCCAAATGTCTCAAAATGAATCAACCCAGACTTAGAAATATCCACAAAAGTCTCAAATGAATATTGCAAATGTCTCAAAAAGAATGAGTCCAGACCAAAAAATATCCCAAATGTCTCAAAATAAATGAGTTTAGACCAAAAAATATCTCAAATGTCTCAAAATAAATGAGTCAGGACCAAGAAATATCCCAAATGTCTCAAAATAAATGAGTCCAGACCAAAAAATATCCACAAAAATCTCAAATTAATATCTCAAATGTCTCAAAATGAATGAGTTCAGACCAAAAAATATCTCAAATGTCTTAAAATGAATGAGTCCAGGCCAAAAAATATCCCAAATGTCTCAAAATAAATGAGTTCAGGCCAAAAAATATCTCAAATATCTCAAAATGAATGAGTCCAGGCCAAAAAATATCTCAAATGTCACAAAATAAATCAGTTCAGACCAAAAAATATCCCAAATGTCTCAAAATAAATGAGTCAGGACCAAAAAATATCCCAAATGTCTCAAAATGAATGAGTTCAGGCCAAAAAATATCTCAAATATCTCAAAATAAATGAGTTCAGGCCAAAAAATATCTCAAATATCTCAAAATGAATGAGTTCAGACCAAAAAATATCCCAAATGTCTCAAAATAAATCAGTCCAGACCAAAAAATATCCAAATGTCTCAAAATAAATGAGTCAGGACCAAAAAATATCCACAAAAATCTCAAATGAATATCCCAAATGTCTCAAAACGAAAAAGTCCAGACCAAGAAATATCTCAAATGTCTCAAATGAATATGGCAAAAGTCTCAAATGAGTGATTTATAGTCCAGACGGAGAAATATATATATATACATACAGCACTCCAATATTTTCAATCACTCCTCAAGTAAATCTCCATCCATTCCTTCACGCAGCTCTTGGTCTCATCCAGCCAAAATGCAGAGATCGATAAACTGTAGAGATTCCTTGCCTGAATCTGAAGCATGTTTCTTTTTGTGCGCCTCTTTTTTTTCTTCCTCTTGTTTTGTCACTGTTACTATGGCGAACAGCCCCTCCACCCCGTCCCCTTCAGTAACCCCAATAAGAATGGAGGAGCATTGTAGACAAAGACTATTGTTGCATTTGAAGAAGTGAAAAGACTCCCCTCCTCCTTTCCTTCAACCTAGCCCTCCAAAAGCTCCCATTCAGGCATTGTGTGAGAAACGGGGTGTGAGAAAGATCTCACTGTCTCTGCTTTACACCAAGTTAGTTTGGTTTTAGCCGCTGATGGATCTTTCTTTTCAGTGAGCGGTTGGGAAGTCGGACATCGTGTTACTCAACAGTTTGTTTGAGAGCTTTTTTATCACTGTTCGAGAATAAAGAGGAGGAATACTCTGAGGGATGGAGAATCCGTGTCATTTTGGCAGGCAGAGAGAGATCTTTTGGTCCTCTAGAGAAGCATGAACAGAAGTGTCTAGTGTCTTTGTGTACAATGAATACGACTGGGGAATACGCGAGGAAAGGGAGAAGGGGATGTATTGAAAGACAGTCAGTTGAAGAGAGGATTATTCTTCTCAGATATTTCCCAAAGTGCTTCTTAACAGTTTTTGACACTATTTTCGATTATATTTCTCTTCTGGAGAAAGTTGTTTTATTTAAGTTTGGCTAGAATATTTTCTTTTTTAAAATGCATAAAAAAACTAATAAATACTGCCAAGATCAACTCTATACACTTTTCCAAACAGTCTTAGGATTCTCTAAACTATGAGTGCAAATCTCAACATGGTTTGCTGGAACTTCAAAACTTTATAGCATGTCTGAAAAATGTAGTTCCTCACCCAAAACATTTCATACATGCTTTAAAACCAAGTTATTGTGTCAGTAATTTGGTTAAGGCCACCAAATCAAAGTGTTTTTGTCATGGCTCGTTTCCACTGACTGGTACGGTACGGTACGGTACGGTTTGGTTTGGTTTGGTACGGGTCACCTTTATCAAGCTTGCGTTTCCACTAACAAGGGTACCCTTTTGGTGGGCGTGGTCTATGACAGAAAGTTTCAGTCGACGTCATTCTCGCTGGAGGAAATGTCTACAGTAAAGCTGTATGGGTCACTTACATATCATATGAGAAGCTCTTCTCACAACACAGATACTTTACACACATAAACACTTGTGTAGAAATGTTTATTACTAACTTTTCAATGAACATGAGTTGATTGTAACTGCAGATCAATGACAGTGCGAAACAGCCTACTGTAACGTCTGTAATTATATTAAATAACTAAATAAATGAACATATATGAACACATACAGCCCCTTACAGTCTCCGATATGTTACCAACTACAGAAGAACTACATATAGCAGACATTTCGTCAGTATTTAGGTTCAAAACAACACAAAATATAGCCTACAGTCAGTGTAAACCTCTTATCTGTGTCTGTAATCTTCAGCAGCACATGTAGCCTCTGTTAGAGAGTATTTCCATCATTCCCGGTTCATATTAGTCCAAAAGGTGATAATAACAATAACAGTTAAATATGGCAGTTTGTTCATGTTTGCTGAAAAATAATGTGCTCCTTTTTTCCCGGCTTCTCCTTTGTTTCTTCACGCTTCACTCTCGCGTTTGTCAGTGTCTGACAGGATCGGGTTTTAAAAGCATGTCAATAATCAAGCGCAGGTTATTATCATCAGCTCAAGAAGTTTGTAATTTCAGATATAATGTTCGACACGCGCGAGCGCTAGCAAGAAAGCGAAACCGCTCGCGCCTCAGACTGGCTCGTAAAAAACTACAGGGCACAGGGTAAATCTGCTCTTCTTCTTGGATTTGTGGCTGTTCATCAAGACGACGACAAGGTTTGTTTGAGCCCGGATCGACCATGGCTCGTTATTATATGTATTTATAATTCCGCTATAATCTCTCGCTGTGTTTTTCAAACATGGCGGGTTTTTTGTTTTCATTCTGGCTTGTTGCGTAAGCAAATGACGTATCTCTGTAAACCAATAGCGTTCAGCTGCGCGTCTAGCTCCGCCTTTTGGTACCCTTTCTCATGTTTGGTATCCTTTCGAAAGGGTGCCGAAAAAGTGGTACGGTACGGTTCGGTATGCTTTTTGACAGTGGAAACGGCCATAAAAGCGTAGCAAACCAAACCGAACCGTACCGTACCACTCAGTGGAAACGGGCCTATTGTGTGAGCCACACTGCTCAAAATAATTACTATGACAGTCATTTATGGATATTAGGGATTAAAAAAATCTGATATTAGAGTCATGGTGGGGCATTGGGTAGCATAATCGCCTCACAGCAAGGAGGACGCTGGTTCGAGCCTCGGCTGGTCCAGTTGGCATTTCTGTGTGGAGTTTGCATGTTCTCCCAGTGTTGCTCCGGTTTCCCACACAAGTCCAAAAACATGCGGTACAGGTGAATTGGGTAGGCTAAATTGTCCGTAGTGTATGTGTGTAATGAGAGTGTATTGGTGTTTCCCAGTGATGGGTTGCAGCTGGAAGGGCATCTGCTGAGTATAACATATGCTGGGTAAATTGTGTGGCGACACCTGATTAATAAAGGGACGAAGCCGAAAATGAATGAATGAATGAATGATAACTGTAGAGAAGACTCAATAGTACATTAAAATATATATATCAATATTTGTATTTTACATTATTAGTTACAGTACATTTATTTTTGTCCGCATGTATTACTTGTGAAGTGCAATCTAGCTTCTCAGATTACTCTATTGTATGTGTCATATTTCTGATGTTACCACAAATACACTCACAAAAACATACGAAACAGCATCCATGGAAAACATGCATTCTTGGTGGACATCCTGTCGCTCTTGTTGGCCTTTCCAGAGATTACACGTCTTCTTATTGCTCTTCCATGAGTTCTCCATCCTCAAAAAAATAAAGGGAGTGATTGTGCCAATCTACCAGGCCAATCTACATGCTCATTAAATAATGCAAATTTGATGTCATTTATCAATTTAGCAGACATTACAGTAAATGTCAATATCAGATATTTATGATGTAAACGTGTGTGTGTGTGTACAAATGTTTGATAATTGAATACATTGCTTTAAGTGTGACAGCTTAAATGATGAAAAATGATGGAGAAGCTGTGAAGAGTTTGACAGTTTACATGAGAATCAACAACCCATATGCAATTAGTTTTTGTCCAAACTACAGACAATTGTACGTACTGTTTGCACACATGTGCCAAAGCATTTGCAATTTGCTTAAATCAATAAGAAATGCCACTCTGAAGTGAACAATAAGCTAATTGTTCAAAGATCTAAACTAATTGTTATGAAAAATAGAAATTTCAATCGAGAATTGAGCCGAAGCAATTGAGAAAAGCTGTATTAACCCCCTTAATGACTATTTTTTTCAACTGGCAACAGAACAAATCACTGTTGTCTAAACCTACAGTTTTTCTCAGTGGCTTTGGTGCATTTCTCAGATCAGAATTGAACAATCAATGGATGTACAAAAGCATTGGCAACTTGTTCAAACTGCTTTACTGATGTGCACAAGAGACACAATGATCTGAAGATTGAACAGGGAGTTTCAACTCTGATCTGAGAAATGGAGCAAAGCCACCGAGAAAATCTGTAACAGAATTAACCTAATGAACCTAGTCAAGCCTTTAAACGTCACTTTAAGCTGAATACTAGTATCTTGCAATATAACTAGTCAAATATTATGTGCTGTCATCATGACAAAGACGTTATTAGAAAGTTATTAGTTATTAAAACGAGTGTTTAAAAGTGTGTTTCCATTGAACACATTTGGGAAATATATTTATTTAAATAATTACATTTATACAAGAGGATCTAATGATTTAATCTTCAACTATAAGTGCATGGAGGACATCAAATGAGCTGTAGGTTACGGATTACGTCGTAAATGTAATCAGGTCTCCATGAAATGTGCTGCCTGAAGTAATAAATTATGCAAACTACGTATTAACAATCGCTTGCATGAAATACCGCAACCTTTAGGCTGTGGTCAGCGGAGCGCACATGGAAATGAGATTAAGTTTTCCGGACACAGAGAAGAGCACAACATGACAATATTACAGAGGCTGAACGGGCTGCTGTTTAACTCGCCGTGACAATTGGGAATAAGCCATTTATCTTTGAAAGGAAAGCCAGTGATTCAGTGCTGAATGGAAATCTGCATGAAGCATGTTATAAAGAGTATATAAAGAGGGATATTAAATGATTCACCTAAATAAATAGTATATATTATAGTAATGGTATGTATTCTTTGTTTTATTTTTCAGCCCTATATATATATATATATATATATATATATATGTACAGTTGAAGTCAGAATTATTAGCCTCCCTTTGATTTTTTTTCCTCTTTTAAATATTTCCCAAATGATGTTTAACAGAGCAAGGAAATGTTCACAGTATGTCTGATAATATTTTTTCTTCTGGAGAAAGTCTTATTTGTTTTATTTCTGCTAAAATAAAAGCAGTTTTTAAATTTTTAAACACTATTTTAAGGTCAATATTATTAGCCCCCTTAAACAATATATTTTTTCCAATAGACTACAGAACAAACCATCATTATACAATGACTTGCCTAATTACCCTAACCTGCCTAGTTTTTTATTTTTATTTATTTATTTATTTATTTATTTATTTATTTATTTATTTATTTATTTATTATTTATTTACTTATTTATTTATTTATTTATTATTTACTTATTTATTTATTTATTTATTTATTTACTTATTTATTTATTTATTTATTTATTTATTTATTTATTTATTTATTTGTTATTTATTTACTTATTTACTTATTTATTTATTTATTTATTTATTTATTTATTTATTTATTTATACAGGGACAATGTACAACATGACATGTTGTGCCAGAGTTAGCTATAAAGCTAATTTACATCTGCAGTCCCTGGGCAGGAAATTGTAACAAATTTTACAGTAAAAAATAGTTACCCTAATTAACCCAGTTAAGCCTTTAAATGTCACTTTAAGCTGTATAGAAGTGTCTTGAAGAATATCTAGTCTAATATTATTTACTGTCATCATGACAAAGAGAAAATAAATCAGTTATTAGAGATGAGACTTTTCTCTCACACACTTTTGGGACTAAACTGTGTTAATAAATGTATATTCATTCATTCATTCATTTTCCTTCGGCTTAATCTCTATTTCAGGGGTCGCCACAACGGAATGAACTGCCAACTATTCTGGCATATGTTTTATGCAGTGGATGCCCTTCCAGCCGCAACCCAGTACTGGGAAACACCCATACACATCCATTCTCTCACACACACACACACACTACGGCCAATTTAGTTCATCAATTCACCTATAGCGCATGTGTTTGGACTTGTGGGGGAAACAGGAGCACCCGAGGAAACCCATGCTAACACAGGGAAAACATTCAAACTCCACACAGAAATTGGCCCAGCCGGGGCTCAAACCAGCGACCTTCTTGTTGTGAGGCCACAATGCTAACCACTGAGCCACCGTGCCGCCCCTTGGAACACATTATGGTGTTTATTTAAAATATAAAAACTGAGGTTTATTTAAAACTTACATTACTATAAATGTAATGAATTGTAAATGTAATAAACTTTAGTTTATTAATTATTCTTTAAAGCCAGCCTCAAACACTAATAGTAATATACGAAATAATAAAACAACAACCACGCATTCATGAATAAATCCTATTTGTTCGATTTTTGTGCATTTTTTTTTTATTAAAATGACTTCATATTTACAAACATGGTTAAAAGTCAAGGCTATCATGACATAATAAAATGCATATAATATCATATACAGTAAGAAAATATTACATGGTAAATTGGGTTAACATTTATAATATGTAAAACTGTCATCTTTTGGTAAAAACAGCATCTAGTCATGTAGTTTTTATGACAGTGTAAAAAACAAAAACTAAAATGAAAAAAGCCTGTGTGTTATGTGGTTACCCATACGCATATTTATCAGACGCAGCTCGGTCGTTTGGTGTGATTTGTCCACTCAACTTCATCAGCAGCTTCACAATAAGACCAGCCTATAGAAAAATAACACAGACACCATTGAGTTCAAGGTCGTTTATGAGGCCCAATGAATGTAGAGATGTGAACAACCCAGGCTCATTATGGATACATACCCCTATATACATTTCTGGAGAGCGCCAAATACGTCCCAGGAGCTACGCTTTATGCAGATTTAGCTTTCACGAATTCACCAGAGGCCTCTGTGTACGCTTTTTCAGACGTCCAATTTCTCTCTCGAGTGCCATTCGCGCCTACTGTCCTCACGTAAATCCACCAGAGACTGACTGACTGACCGACAGACCGATCCACCCACCCACCGCCTTCCCTAAAGGCAACTAATAGTGTTTTGAAAAGCAATCCAGACATTCTTACGTAAACGTTTTTACCACGTTTTCAGATTTTACCACATTCTCACCCTGTTGTTTAATTGTTTGTTTTATTTTTTGGCTTTTGTTTTTGCCTTACCTGCTTACTGGAGCCGTTCTTTGCCGAACTCGAACCCCTTTGTCACATTCAACTCTGCTCTGCATCTCAAATCCTCCAACGTACACGGCGAGCGCACTGGACAAACTGATAACAGCGCAAAAGCCGTCCACATGGAGGTAAGTAGTCAGCTGGTAGCGCGAAAAGGAACACCGTCATACCGCGCCGTGGCATTCGTTTAAAAGACAAAACGCAGCCAGAAGTACCTCTGGGTACATATTTCACGATCTCCAGAAATGTATATAGGGCTACGTTTTCAGAATGAGCCTATGTTGGATGTGAAGCAGACACAGACCTGTTTGGTGTGAACGACAAAGTTCTTCTTGTTCTCCAGACTGTGGATTTGCACGTATTGATCAGCCTGACCCAGCTGCCACATAAACGTCCCATACTCCAGACTGAGGTGAAGCACCTGAGAGGCAGACAAATGCAGTACTGAGAAAACATGTTTGTATTTACATAACATATGCAAAACATTATTTGTGAAAACTGCACTGACATTGTAATATATACAGGTGAAGTCAGAATTATTAGCCCCCCTGTTTATTTTTTCCCCCAATTTCTGTTCAACGGAGAGAAGATTTCTTCAACAAATTTCTAAACATAATAGATTTAATAACTCATCTCTAATAACTGATTCCTTTTATCTTTGACATGATGACAGTAAATAATATTTGACTAGATATTCTTCAAGATACTAGTATTCAGCTTAAAGTTACATTTAAAGGTTAAACGAGGTTAATTATGTTAAAATTAAGGTAATTAGGCAAGTCATTGTATAACAGTGGTTTGTTCTGGAGACAATCCAAAACAAAGATTGCATAAAGGGGCTAATAATTTTGACCTTAAAATGGGTTTTAAAAAATTAAGAACTGCTTTTATTCTAGCCGAAATAAAACAAATAAGACTTTCTCTGGAAGAAAAAATATTATAGGAAATACTGTGAAAAATTCCTGAATCTGTTCAACATCATTTGGGAAATATTGGAAAAAGACAAACAAATTCACAGAGAGGCCGAATAATTTTGACTTCAGCTGTATATTCATTTTTCCAGTGTATCTGTGTATGTGTATTTAAATATACATAATATACACGAGTACACCAATGAATATTTTAATTCAGTGAATATAGACCAAAAAATGTTGGTGCGTTTAAATCTCAAACTGGATTCCTGGAGGGCCGCAGCTCTGCCCAGTTTTGCTCCAACCCTAATCAAACACACCTGATCCAACTAATCAAGGTGTTCAAGACTACTGGAGACTATTAAGCAGGTGTGAGTTGGAGCTGAACTCTGCAGAGCTGCAGTTTGAGGCCACTGATTTAATTCAATTCAATTCAATTCACCTTTATTTGTATAGCGCTTTTACAATGTAGATTGTGTCAAAGCAGCTTCACATAGAAGATCATAGCAAATTGAAATGGTTAAATAAAGCCGTTTTATTAAACTGTTATGCCATTAAAATAAGAGTTTGGGACATCTTTAGGAATAGAAAGAAAATACATTTAAATTCAGATAATGTCATTGCTAAAATTTCAAACTATGTAATTTAAACTAAATTGTATTTTTTTATGTTTCTCTTGATTTTTCCAGATTATTAAATTTAATTAAATTTTATATTTTTACCCAACTTATCAGTTTGGGTTGCTAATGTTTGGACTGTGATCTTCAGTTTTTTTTGTTAGATTAGTTCAAGTTTTGGCTTCGCTGACTAATAGCCTTGGAGTAACGATTGATGACCAACTAAACTTCTCTGAGCACATTTCTAGAACTGCTCGATCTTGCAGATTCGCACTCTATAACATCAGAAAGGTCCGACCCTTCCTATCTGAACATGCAGCTCAACTCATTGTTCAAGCTCTTGTTCTCTCCAAACTGGATTATTGCAACTCTCTACTAGCCGGGCTTCCAGCTAATTCTATCAAGCCTCTTCAGCTGCTTCAGAACGCAGCAGCACGAGTGGTCTTTGATGAACCCAAAAGAGCACATGTCACTCCGCTACTCACCCGTTTGCACTGGCTGCCAGTTGCTGCTCGCATCAAATTCAAAGCTCTGATGTTTGCCTACAAAGCGACCTCTGGCTTGGCTCCTTCATATCTGCTCTCACTTCTGCAGATTTATGTGCCCTCAAGAAACTTGCGTTCTGTGAATGAACGTCGCCTCGTGGTTCCATCCCTAAGAGGGAAGAAATCACTTTCCCGAACTCTCGCATTCAATCTGCCCAGTTGGTGGAATGAACTCCCTAACTACATCAGAACAGCAGAGTCACTTGCTGTCTTCAAGAAACGACTAAAAACGCAACTATTTAATCTCCACTTTCCTTCCTAATCTGTAACTGCCTCTCTGGCTATACCACTAACTGGACTCTCTCTCTCAAAAAAAAACAACTTACATTACTAATGCTTTGCTTCTTAGACTTTACACACCTGAAACTTGCCTATAGCACTTGTTCACTGCTGCTCTTATAGTTGTGTAAATTGCTTCCTTGTCCTCATTTGTAAGTCGCTTGGATAAAAGCGTCTGCTAAATGACTAAATGTAAATGTAATCTAATGTATGTGCACAAATATATAAGTGTAAAGCCTCCTGTAGAAAATAATAAACTAAAGGAGATATCTGTGAGGGCTGTACTCATTTATGCCGAGCATGGTATACTCATGCTGTAAACAGTATGGTATACACATACTGTTTTTTCGAATCCTATGAATTCGGACATACTACTCGGCTCGCATGCTGATTTTAGCGTACTATATAGTGTGGAAGTATGCGGTTTTGGACGCAGTAAACGGTCTTGAAAAAAACATGTTATGATAAAAAGTATAAATAACAAAATCCCTGATATTCCATAGATAAAATATATAACATTTCCAGACTTTCAATGTTTTTTTTTTACAATTGTATGATTTTCCAGGGGCGTCACGGTGGCGCAGTGGGTAGCACAATCGCCTCACAGCAAAAAGGTCACTGGTTCGAGTCTCAGATGGGTCATTTGGCATTTCTGTGTGGAGTTTGCATGTTCTCCCCGTGTTGGTGTGGGTTTCCTCCGGTTGCTCCGGTTTCCCCCACAAGTCCAAAGACATGCGCTATTGGTGAATTGGGTAAGCTGAATTGTCCGTAGTGTATGTGTGTGAATGAGTGTGTAAGGATGTTTGCCAGTGATGGGTTGCAGCTGGAAGGGCATCCGCTGGGTGAAACATATGCTGGATAAGTTGGCGGTTCATTCCGCTGTGGCGATCCCAGATTAATAAAGGGACTAAGCCAAAAAGAAAATGAATGAACAAATGAATGAAATTCCATAACCTGTGGGAAAACTGAGCTTAATCTAAAAAGACTTACCAAATTATATGATTTTAATAAGATAATAAAAATTATTTCAAAGCATTTCGGATTAGGTTTTTAGTTTGTTTTTTTTTTTGGCCCAGATCTTTTTTTTATATCAATGCATCTCTATATAAAGGCATCCATCAGTGGCTGAGGTCTCACCTTTGTCTCCATGTTCATCAGATGCAGGCCTTTGGTGTTGACGCCCACATACACGCGGATCACCTTGTGTGTGCTGGAGCTGGCCTTAGTGAAGACCTGTCCCGTGAAAAACGCCGCCCCGTAGGTGGGAATATCCCAGCAGTTCTGCAGGAAGAGCCTCTGGAGGTGATGCATTTCTTTACTCACGCCCTCACTAGTGCTCAGACTCTACAGACACAGAAAAACAGAGCAGATTCAGAAGAGGATTCTTCTGCTGACATTCATTCAACACATTTACTTGTGGTGGGCATTATTGAAAAATATCACACTTTGTTAAAGTACAACTCTTGCTTTTAATAATCGATTAACTATGACTTTCAGCTCTATAAACTCCTGATTTGCAGCTTTTTAAAACTACAGATTTTTTTTCCTCCATGCACTTGAAGTTGAAGACAAAATTCTTAGCTACTACTGTGTGTGCAATTGGGTAGGATTAGAGATGTACAACCCCAAATCAGAAAAAGCCTGGACAGTATGGAAAATGCAAATAAAAAGGAAAGTAGTGATGTCTAAATTTACTTTGACTTGTATTTCATTGCAGACAATACAACAAACATTATTTATATATATATTATTTATTATTTAGGTGCAGTATGTAAGTCTGACACCCAGTGGTTGAACTAGATATTACATTCCTGGATCAAAACAAACACAAGTGCAGGTTGCCAGATTGAGGAGTGAGTCTGACTTAAGTCGTGTTCTAAATTAAAGCAACAGCACCCGACAGAGGGAATATTCTCCATATTTAAAGGAGTTTTTGTCCTAATCAACACCTCGAATTGATATATTAGAAACGGCTTCAATTTCTTGCAGCTGAACAACAGGATAAACCGTGATCACCTCAGGTACACCTCATTTGCTTTATTCAGTGTTAAATGCGAATAATGTGAGTTTGAATGGCATTTTACAAGACATTTATTGCCATAAACTGAAAGCAGCAGCAGATAGTTCACCTCAGATCTGGAAAATAAAATAAACCGTTTGCAATTGAACTTTATAACTAAACACATGATTCAGCATCTACATTTAATAATGTTAAAGAGGGTTAATATGTATTTAATAGATTATAAACCTTACCATTTCATGAGTGAGTGCATATTCTGTGCTTCTGAATGGCTGTATTTACATTTTTGTCGTGTTTCGTCTGGTGCAAACAGCCAAATTGCTCATCACTGCGTATATCGTCACGAAGCGTGTTAATAGGACAAGGGGTTACAATGTAACTTGCTCACCTAATGTTTACGCTCGTAATATTTATATTATTTGCTAATTATTAACCTCATGTGGAACTCTGAAACTGCGTCTCATTTCAGAGTCTGCTACTGTCCACCGGAGGTCACATTTCGGTCACGGACGCATGCTTTCAGAGCCTTTATGACTAAATGAATGTAATGTGCGGTGTTCCACCAAGGCAACCCGGGGTGCTGAAATATAATTGGCTAAACTGGGATTGGGCAGGTTAAAATTACCAAAACAAACAGAGCGTTCTGGCATGTAACACACATGTTCAAAGCAGAATATCTGACTTCAGCATAGTTTTTCAGATAAACAAGAATGTTCACTGAGCATGTTTCTGAAATATCTGCAAACATATTATGGTGTTTTTATGCTTAAGAAGAGTCACAAACTTACATACAGCACCTTTAATATGCTCCTCATGATTTTTTATTGTTTTTTTGTATTATTTTAAAAATAAACACATATTCCAATTTTGGTTCTTGCAACACATTTAAAAAAAAAGTTGGGACAGGAGCAGTTTAGGGCTAGTAATCAGAGAAATTGTTTAAATAATGATGTGATGTGTAACAGGTGATGTCAACAGGTAATTGTAATTATGATTTGGTACAAAAATATTTCTATCCAGTTCTGTTTTTCCAGTTCTGTTTGGGCAGCGGAGAAATTAAAATGGTCGTGCCCAACTGAGCCTGGTTTCTCTCAAGGTTTTTTTTCTTCACTTCCGCCTTTAGTGAAGTTTTTTTCCCTCTCCGCTGTCGCCACTGGCTTGCATGGTTCGGGATCTGTAGAGCTGTGCATCGTTGGATTTGCTCTTCAATATTTGGACTCTCAGTAGTGATTATTAAACCACACTGAACTGAGCTCAACTGAACTTAAACACTACAAACTGAATTACACTGTTCCTATTTACTGTGACCTTTTATGTGAAGCTGCTTTGACACAATCTACATTGTATAAGCGCTATACAAATAAAGGTCAATTGTTTTTACTTTATCATACTTCACAAATCACATTTTGCAAAACCATTTTAGAAATCAATATTGATAATAATCAGAATTTTCTGAAACGAAACTCACCTTGTACTCATGAAGTATCCTGTTAGTCCAGTGATGTGCTTTGCTCTTGACCTTTGAAATGGGCACTATGGATTTCAGGTTTTCCTCACTGCATTAAATGAGAAATATTTAAGGTCACACTTTAACTATTAATTTAACTACAGAATTACATGTACTTACTATACGACTGAGGTTAGATTTACATATAATTATTACATATAATATAATAACATATAATTTAATAGTTACATATAATTATACATAATTCATTGTAATTACTTGGTCACACTTTACAATAAGGTTTCATTAGTTAATATATTTACTAACATGAACTAATTAACAATACTTGTTCAGCATTTACTAATGCATTATTAACATCCAAATTCATGCCTTTTAACTGTTAACTTTGCACTTTGAGTTAACAAACTAACAACGAACAACTGTATTTTCATTAACAAACATGAACAAATACTGTAATAACTGTATTCTGCATTGTTTGTTCATGTTAGTAAATGCATTATCTAACATTAACTAATACAACCTTATTGTAAAGTGTTACCAAATACTTTACTAAGTGCATGTAACATGTAACTACGCCACATTAAAGTGTTACCGTGTTTATTTATTCAAGAAAAAGGGTTACTGTGAATATAAAAGATGCAAAAAAGTGAAGTGCGTACTTTAGAAAGCCCTGTTTGTGCTTCTTGCTGTCGTAGTTTCCGTAGATTATCTGGAGAAGGAGGCTTGCGAGTGTGATTAGCTTGTTATCTGATGCCGAGAGGAAACCTTTGAGGAGGCAGTGACGAGCTTCATCAAATAAGATGAGGATGGACAGCGGATCTTCAACCTGGGAGAGAAAAACATGAATTCAGCTGAATGCTGAAGGAGAGTCTGTGTAGCTTTCAAAATCTCACGCTGATCAGGTCACACACAAACACACACATATATAAATATATATTTCCAGAGTGCAAACACAGATACACGAACACTGGAGCTTTTTAAAGCCGCGAAAATCAGCCGATTGCTCGTCTGTGTTTGCACTGAATTGCAGTGCAGTAAACTGATGACTGATGAACTGGTGACCCTCACAGCCATCACAGTCATTTCTGTTGAGCACTGGTGAAAACTATGGCAAATCAGCGGTGTTACGCTCAACGATGCTTAAATGTTAGTGGAAAATTGCCGTTTTTTATATATTTCATCACCGAAATTCAGTATCATGACAAGTCTAATATAGTGAAAGAATCAGTTCATTAACTTGAGTTTGATAAATGGTCTCTAAAACGTGTGTTTGGGAGAGAAAACGTTAGTTAACTAGTGTCATTTCCCATACCTTAGCTGAAAATGAGGCCTGATATGCCTTTTAATTTAGACTATCCATTTAGAACGGACCTTAGGGTCACTTGGAGAGTGGTGAAATGATAAATTTGTGTCACTTTCTCTTCGCTGATAAGATATACAGCCAGGTACACAACGTTCCTGTGTGACTCTATCCCAGTAGAGAACCCTTAGCTCGGAGATAACTGAGCCCAGGGTTCCCGCCTAGTCAATCAGCATATAAGGAGTCAGAGATCAGGTAGCTCTTGAGAGCTCCCTGGCAAAGGAGGAAAAGGAGGAGATGGGTGGAAGGGGGATTCTTCCAAAATGAAGATAAAGCAGTAGGGGGAAATCGGTCTATTTATTGAAGGCTTGCATCAATCTGACTGGATTATTGCTGATTACAGATGAGAGACCAGCCGCGAATCAATCATATCACGTGCTCCCCTACAAAAACAGCTTAAAAAAAAAAAGCTTAAACCTGCCTAGGCTGGTTGTAGAGGGGTTTTGGCCATTTCTTCCAGGCTGGTTTCCAGCAATTTCCAGCCTGGTCTTAGCTGGTCAGGGCGGGAGATGACCAGCTAAAATCAGCTTGACCAGCCTAGCCAGGCTGGGAGCCCAGCAAAATCCAGCTATGTCCAGCTAAAACCAGGCTGGTTTAAGATGGTTTTAGCTTGTCATTTTCCAGCCTGACAAGCTAAGACCAGGTTGGAAATAGCTGGAAACCAGCCTGGAAGTGGCCAAAACCCCTCTAAAACCAGCCTGGTCAACCAGCTAAAACCAGCCAACCAGCTTAGGCTGGTTTAATCTGTTTTTTTCTGTAGGGTCCTCTCAAAATTTATTTGTAAAACTTCACTTATATACATAGAAAGAGAGAGGGAGAGTATTTGATTTTAAAAGCAGTAATATATTAGTTGGTGTATATCAAGATCAGGTTTGAAATTAAAATTTGCTTTGACACGATCTACACTGTAAAAGCACTATACAAATAAAGGTGAATTGAATTGAATACTTTTTTAAAAATGCAAATTTTGATAACAAGGCACAGAATAATACTCTAATGAGACAAAGTTCAGTCACAAAATTATTTGTAATTGTCAGCATATCTATTCAAAGCTGAAAAAAGACAGATACAATAACAATAACAAGGCACAAACCTTTTTCTCGATCTCTAAAGGCAGCCGAACGTCTCTGCGCAGGAAGAGCTGTGGACTTTCCCTCTGTGGATCCAGAGCGGTGAGATCTGTCACGATCTCGCTCCACATCCGTAAGTGCTGCAAGGGCTTGTGGTACGGCTTCAGCTGCAGACCTAAAACATCACAGCGTCCAAACATCAATCCAAACAAATCAGGAAGAAAAGCATGAAGCACAATCTGATGTGATGGACAGAAGTGATGGAAAGTTCTAATGATGTATGATATTACTGGACTGTTCAATAAATCTGCTAATAATGATTTGAAATGGTAATATCGCTACCGATATGCAAGATTTTACCGATATGCCTTGCCAATGAGCCTGCATTGACTTAATTGACTTTCTGCAGTGATTTAATTGTCTATTTAATTGGTGCTTGCAGTAAAATCAGGTCAGCAGTCTGTTCACTGAGGTGCATTTTTACCTGTATGGTGGTTTAAATTCACTGTTTTGGATTGCAAACTTGGAATTGAATCTGATTACAAAATAACTTAACACCATAGGCTAGTGTTAAACAGCAGACGGCGCTCTAGGCTAATTTTGAACAGCAGATGGCATTCTAGACTAGATTTTAATGTCGCTCTAGGCTAATTTTGAATGGCGAACGTCACTATAGACTAGTTTTTAACAGTAGACGGCACTCTAGGCTAGTTTTTAACAGCGGATGGGGCTCTAGGCTAATTTTTAACAGCGGATGGGGCTCTAGGATAGTTTTCAACAGCGGATGGGGCTCTAGGATAGTTTTCAACAGCGGATGGCGCTCTAGGCTAGTTTTTAACAGCGGATGGTGCTCTAGACTAGTTTTTAACAGCAGACGGCACTCTAGGCTAGTTTTTAACAGCAGACGGTGCTCTAGGCTAGTGTTTAACAGTAGACGGCACTCTAGACTAGATTTTAATGTCGCTCTAGGCTAGTTTTTGACAGCAGACGGCACTCTAGGCTAGTTTTTACAGCAGATGGCACTCTAGGCTAGTGTTTAACAGTAGACGGCACTCTAGACTAGATTTTAATGTCGCTCTAGGCTAGTTTTTGACAGCAGACGGCACTCTAGGCTAGTTTTTACAGCAGACGGTGCTCTAGACTACTTTTTAACAGCAGACGGCACACTAGGCGAGTTTTTGACAGCAGACGGTGCTCTAGGCTAGTTTTTGACAGCAGACGGCACTCTAGACTAGAATTTTATGTCGCTCTAGGCTAGTTTTTAACAGCAGACGGCGCTCTAGACTAGATTTTAACTGCAGATGGCGCTCTAGACTACTTTTTAACAGCAGATGGCACTCTAGGCTAGTTTTTAACAGCAGACGGTACTCTAGACTACTTTTTAACAGCAGATGGCACTCTAGGCTAGTTTTTAACAGTAGACGGCACTCTAGGCTAGTTTTTAACAGCGGATGGTGCTCTAGGCTAATTTTTAACAGCGGATGGGGCTCTAGGATAGTTTTCAACAGCGGATGGGGCTCTAGGATAGTTTTCAACAGCGGATGGCGCTCTAGGCTAGTTTTTAACAGCGGATGGCGCTCTAGACTAGTTTTTAACAGCAGACGGCACTCTAGGCTAGTTTTTAACAGCAGACGGTGCTCTAGACTACTTTTTAAAAGCAGACGGCACTCTAGGCTAGTTTTTAACAGCAGATGGCACTCTAGGCTAGTGTTTAACAGTAGACGGCACTCTAGACTAGATTTTAATGTCGCTCTAGGCTAGTTTTTGACAGCAGACGTCACTCTAGGCTAGTTTTTACAGCAGATGGCACTCTAGGCTAGTGTTTAACAGTAGACGGCACTCTAGACTAGATTTTAATGTCGCTCTAGGCTAGTTTTTGACAGCAGACGGCACTCTAGGCTAGTTTTTACAGCAGAAGGTGCTCTAGACTACTTTTTAACAGCAGACGGCACTCTAGGCGAGTTTTTGACAGCAGACGGTGCTCTAGGCTAGTTTTTGACAGCAGACGGCACTCTAGACTAGAATTTTATGTCGCTCTAGGCTAGTTTTTAACAGCAGACGGCGCTCTAGACTAGATTTTAACTGCAGATGGCGCTCTAGACTACTTTTTAACAGCAGATGGCACTCTAGGCTAGTTTTTAACAGCAGACGGTACTCTAGACTACTTTTTAACAGCAGATGGCACTCTAGGCTAGTTTTTAACAGCAGACGGTACTCTAGACTACTTTTTAACAGCAGATGGCACTCTAGGCTAGTTTTTGACAGCAGACGTCACTCTAGGCTAGTTTTTAACAGCAGATGGCGCTCTAGGCTAGTTTTTGACAGCAGACGGCACTCTAGACTAGATTTTAATGTCATTCTAAGCTAGTTTTTGACAGCAGACTGTGCTCTAGGCCTGTTTTTGACAGCAGACAGTGCTCGAGACTAATTTTTGACAGCAGATGGCACTCTAGACTAGATTTTAATGTTCTTCGAGGCTAGTTTTTGACAGCAGAAGGTGCTCTAGGCTAGTTTTTGACAAAAGACGGTGCTCTAGACTAGTTATTGACAGCAGATGGCACTCTAGACTAGTTTTTGATAGCAAACAGTGCTCTAGAATAGATTTTAATGTTGCTCGAGGCTAGTTTTCGACAGCAGAAGGTGCTCTAGGCTAGTTTTTGACAGCAGACAGTGCTCTAGACTAGATTTTAATATCGTTATAGGCTAGTTTTTGACAGCAGACGGTGCTCTAGACTAGTTTTTGACAGCAGATGGCACTCTAGACTAGTTTTTTAAAGCAGACAGTGCTCTAGACTAGATTTAAATGTTGCTCTAGGCTAGTTTTTGACAGCAGATGGCGCTCTAGACTAGATTTTAATGTTGCTCTATGTTAGTTTTTGACAGCAGACAGCGCTCTGTGAAGCAGATGCTTTACAAAACTTGCGTGTAAGTTTTGCACGTCAAACTTAATGACACATTTGAGGGCTCAAATGCAGAGGAATGCACTGTCTCTGACATCAGCTGGCACTTTTAATATACGTACATGGACACCAATGCTCCGATTTTAATATGATTAAGACAATACTCTGATGTAGAGTCTAGACTACCATGTAAACAGTGATTTTTGATAACCTTGAAAGGACCACAGACACCTGCATTGCGAAATGCGGAGGTTTTTTTCTTTCCATTTAACGTGCGGTATCAAATTCCATTAAAAGAGCACTCTTCCACCAGTCCCCACAAGCTTCCACAAGCTTGGCCCCCCTAAATTTGGACGCGTATTTTTGTGTCAAAACACCACGGAGAAGCGAGATCAGCCATCGGTGGCCAAGTGCGGAGATATGACTGAGGCTTCTCTCTGCGCGCTCTATGTGTCACGAGCACTCGCTCTCTCGGGCACTTGCTCTCTCTGTCAGTGACGGTGGTGCACGCATTAGCCTAGTTCCCCGTATTCGTCAGAGGTTGATGCCCAAATTGATACAGGTGATAGCGATTTTAAGACTTTTAATATAGGAAGTGCTCGGCTATGCAGAGACCATTATTTACCATTATCATCAGCATTGGCTCTTGACCAAAAGGAGTTTAAAAAACTATGCAAAAATTCAATATCATGCATCCCTAGAGCATTCTGCGATCTGTGTTTTATGAAGTGTGTGTCTCACTGAGGTTTTCGGAGCAGATCCAGATGGTAAAATACTGCTGTGTCTCCTGTGATAATCTCATGCCCTCCATGATCTGCTGCACGGTGGTGTTGTTCCCATGCTTCAGCTCCACAGAGCGGTACGATCCATCCATGCGATAAATTCTCACCTTTTCGTACTGAAAAACACAGATTTTGCAATTAATTGTCTTTATCCACAGTGTTTTTCAGCCCCCAATAAATATCCAGTAAAATGTTTATGTAACCAATATGTGATCAGTTTCATAAGAGGTTCCTTTTACAGCATCGATTTTGCAATGTAAGTAAAATACAATCTGTTAAATAGACTTAAGAATTCATTTAGTTGTTCAAGTGGAAAACGAGATGAAAGACCGTGTAAACGCCGTCAGTAGCAGCAAGCGAGCGCTGAAACTCCATTTAAAACCATATTTTAAAGACAAGGCGCAGAACAATTTAATTCAATGCAGTGCTTCATGTAAAGTCTGACACCCACTTTACATCATAACTCAATCAAGATCAGTGATTTTTATAGAAACTACATCTTAAATGCAGTGATTTTATAATGCCATGACAGTTCAGGATGGCTTACTGAAAAAAAGACTGTGCATATACCCCGTTGCTGAAGATTTTATCATCACTGTAACAAAACTGACCTAAGCTGCAAAACAGGTTACCTTAACAGGTATAATAACAAGAAAAACTTAATGTATTGCTTTATTGTATGTATTTATGTGTGTGTGTATATATATATATATATATATATATATATATATATATATATATATATATATATACATACATATATGTTTAGAGTAACAAATGTTTCAGCCAAATTCAATTGCAAGAGAATTATTTTCTAAAATAATTATAATAAGGCTTGTTAGTTAATGGATTAAAATCAACAGTGAGAAAAAAGCCAGATTTATTATAGTTACTATGTTAAAAAATACAACAAAACGTCAAACATTAAGGCTGTGCAATATGGGCAAAAGAAACCTGCCATGATATTCTTGAACAATATTGCGATTTCAATTTTAATCACGATTTTGTCACAGACAGACTAAAACAGTGTGAACAGTGTGAATCTGAAACATATTTAGAAAGAAAAGCAATTAGATCTTTATCAAAGACCTGTAACATGCCTCTAAAACAGACATAAAATAAAAATCACCTAGTAAAGCTGTAACAAGGCTCCGATGTTCTGCTTGACCAAATATCAGAATTAGTTGCGTGTGTGTTCCCAGATTTGTTTTGTCATGCATAGATCACAGACCTCTTTGTGACGCTGCTGTGAAATAGGCCATTCACATATCGCGTCTTTTGCACGCACAATTATTTCAAATGGAGGCGCGTGGATTGCATGCACATATTGAGAGTGGCATGCGTGCATATGCCAGACACACGCAGCTGAAAACATCACTTTTCAGACAAACTTTGAATGTAACTTTTCAGAATGCCACACAACAAATCACATAACCAGAACTGACCGATCAGCTTCATACTTTGTATGGAATACACACAGTTCGGTTACCTCAGACAAACACAAGACACCCGAACACCAAGTGCTTTTAAATCATCTCTCCATACATTAAACTTGTATTGGAGCTGCACTAATGTTTTGTTAGGTTGTCATCCTCTGAGAAAACGGTTGATGATTACCGACCATCGACACAGGAGCAACCGCAAAGCATGTTGAAAATGCTGGAGGAAGTGACGCGTTCACGCTTTCCACGTGCTTTTAGACACAATATAAGACTGACTTACAAATTACATGGGTTCTGCCATACATCATCCTTCTTGTATCCAAAGTAACTTAATCCCACACCACAGATGTTGACTTTTTAGCACCAAGTCCTGCTGTGTTGAACTCACTGTATCATCCCTGTAAACGCAGGCTATTTAGTCTCCTGTTCTCGTGCTCTGTTTAGGCGCGCTGCGTTATGATTGGTTCATATACCATACTGCAGGAAAATCGAGCTGTAAGGCGATTTAGGAATCGCAATAATAATTAGTAATAATAATTATTATTATTATTAATTATAATTCTTATTATCGTCGCCTTATTATTGCTGCAAGGCGATTTAGGAATCGCGCATGTCCAAATCATGATTTTGATAGTATTTCTATTAATCGCACAGCCCAATTATTAATAATAACAATAAAAATTTTTAATAATAATAATAATAATATTTATTAATTAAAATTCTTATTATCGTTGCCTTATTATTGCTGTAAAGTGATTTAGGAATCATGCATGTACAAACCATGATTTCGATAGGATTTCTATTAATCGCACAGCCCTATGAAACACCAAATAAAAATGCACATTTAAAGCAATGTAAGCATTAATAGGACGTTTAACTAGCACTCGAAAAGTTTAATAATAATAAACGATTCACAATATTTTGAACTGCCCATAATCTCGAGATGTTCATTGTCATTATATGCTGAATTATTGAATATCGGCACACTCAGTATCTGCAGGACTGAGCAGAAACACAGAGGATTTACACTCACTGGTTTATTGCTGGCTTGCTGAAGGAGATTCACGGTTTCCTCCCAGTTGTTCTGCTTGTTTTCTTCACATACTTGAAGCGGCGATCGTTTCTGCTGGTCCTCGATGTGCTGGAAATTACAAGAGAATTATTATAAAGATGTCTTATAATGAAGATTTAATCATGTAACTACTATGGCTATATTTATGGCGAAAGCCTAGTGAAAAATAGACTAATAAATTAATATCTATAGGTGGGCATAGATTAATTTTTTAATCTAGAGTAATCTCACTGTAATCTTGGAATTAATCAGGTAGTAAATTCCATAACACTCTCACCAGTCCTTACTCCTTATTTGCATCTAATACCCCAGTTTGTCACGGGGGCATGAATGAAATGTTCATAAGTGAAGGTGAAACTGCCGAACTGCATTTAAAGTCACCCAAAATTACAGGAAACTCCTACATTAAAGCACTTCACGTAAACACCTTCATTATATTATTGTCAATTAAGGGAAATAACTAGATTACTGATGTCCATGTAAGCGTAGTCAGTAGTGTCTTCGAAGTAAGTGAAAGATCCAGAAGGGCATCCTGCTGATTTGATTCAGAAGGGCACTTGTTTGTCAGACGGCTCACTGGTCAGGTATACATCCACGCTAAAATATCAAGGTGAAAATCATCATAGCTTGCGTAGAATTGACCCAGCTCCCAACCCAACTTTGAGAATAGATTAACGGCCATATTTTTTTATTGCACGATAAGAGTCTTGCGCAGCACGTTAACGATAACGGCACACCACTAATATACATATATATATATATATATATATACTTATTTATTTATTAGTTTTTTCCCCAGTACTGAGTTGCAGCTAGGAGGGCATCCGCTGTGTAAAACATATGCTGGATAAATTGGCGGTTCATTCCGCTGTGGCGACACCTGATGAATATGGGGACTAAGCCGATGGAAAATAAATTAATGAATATATGAATTTTTTTTACTTATGAGTATTTTGCTAAATTTAAAATACAAATATGAACTGTCCTGTTAAACGTTAAAATGTTTAATAAGAAAATGTACACAATTCTAAATAATACATATGTTAAAAAAAAAATACAAATAAATCAAAAACAAATATATATAATACATTTTCATTCGTTTTGCAGCCTCTTTTATGCAAAATGTCTTACAAATGAAAACAATATTTTATTATATAGGTATCTCAACATTATATTATACAGCATACATATTTTTAAATGTTTTTATCATGTTTTTCATTCATTCGTTCATTTATTTTACTTTTTTTTTCTTTTCCAGCTGCAACCCATTTCTGGGAAACATCCATACACACTCAGTCACACTCATACACTACGGGCAATTTAGCCTACCCAATTCACCTGTACCACATGTCTTTGGACTGTGGGGGAAACCGGAGCACCCAGAGGAAACCCACACGAACGCAGGGAGAACATGCAAACTCCACACAGAAACGCCAACTGACCCAGCCGAGGCTCGAACCAGCGACCTTCTTGCTGTGAGGCGACAGCACTACTTACTGCACCACGGCGTCGCCTTATTATGTTATTATTATGTTTAAAAAATGTTATATAAAATATAAAAATAATTAAAAATACAGTTTTAGGCCTTAAAAGTACAACTACAACTAACGAACAGCAAATGTAATCTAAATGAAAAAACATTAAATAAAAGCATGAGCAAGTAATAAAAAATGAAGGCCAGTATTCCTCACCCTGTCAATCTCCGGGTGCTGCAGGAGGAGCTGCACGATCTCTGCATGACCGCCGATGGCTGCGAAGTGTAAAGGAGAGCTCAGCTGGCCGTTCAGCAGATTGGGGTTACAGTTGCCTTTCTCCAGCAGCAGCTTGGTGGCCTCCACCTTTCCATGCCTGGAGGAGGAAGAAGAAAAACATCAGACCTGACAGCAGACTACAGACCTGAAACAAAAAACTACAGGCCAGACCGGAAATGCAAAAAAAAAACTCTACAGGTTTGGAATGCATTCTGAGGTTAATGAAACAGACAGCTGATGTAATAATAATAATAATAATAATAATAATAATAATAATAATAATAAGAAGAAGAAGAAGAAGAAGAAGAAGAAGAAGAAGAAGAAGAAGAAGAAGAAGAAGAAGAAGAATTATTATTATTATTATTATTATTTATAATTCATCTTATTGTTATTATTATTATTATTATCATTACCAATACTATACTACTACTACTACTACTACTACTACTACTAATAATAATAATTATTATTATTATTATTATTATAATTTATAATTCATCTTATTGTTATTATTATTATTATTATCATTACCAATACTATACTACTACTACTACTACTACTAATAATAATAATAATAATAATAATAATAATAATTATTATTATTATTATTATTATTATTATAATTATAATTTATAATTCATCTTATTGTTATTATTATTATTATTATCATTACCAATACTATACTACTACTAATAATAATAATAATAATTATTATTATTATTATTAATTATAATTCTTATTATTGTTATTATTATTACTAGTAGTAGTAGTATAGTAGCAATGATAATAATAATAATAATAATAATAATAATAGTAACAATTAGTATTAATCTTAGTAATAATAATATTAGTAATAATAATAATTATTATTATTATTATTATTAATAGTAGAAGTAGTAGTATAGTAGTAATTGTATTAATATTATTAATATTATTATTATTAATAATAATAATAATAATTAGTAATAATAATATTAATAATGACTAATATTTTATCATTAAAATAATTATGTTATTAATAATATTTATAAGACATAATAATAATAATAATAATAATAATAATAATAATAAAGAATTAAAATAATGCTTTTTTTTTTATCATGCACACCATAACCATAATAGTTACAGCAATGAACAATATATCTATATACCAGCATGCATAATGAATGGGTGCCCAGTGGTCGCTGTCCAGCTGTTTGACTGAGAATCCGCTGTCCAGCAGTTTGGACAGAAGCTCAGTGTCTCCTTCACAGGCGCTGCGGTGCAGAGGGAAATCATCCACCCACTGGCGCTCTCTACAGGACAAACAATGCATCAGTACAAAAACAAATTAGTCTCTACATTAGGGCTGCACGATAATATGAAAAAAATCAACATTGCAATATTTAGTTTTTCTGCAATATACAGCTGAAGTCAAAATTATTCGCCCTCCTGTGATTTTTTTATTTATTCTTCAAATGTTTCCCAAATGATGTTTAACAGAGCAAGGAATTTTTTCACAGTATTTCCTATAATAGTTTTTCTTCTGGAGAAAGTCTTATTTGTTTTATTTCGGCTAGAATAAAAGCAGTTTTAATTTTTTTATACCATTTTAAAGTCAATATTATTAGCCCCCTTAAGCAATATTTGTATTCGATTGTCTACAGAACAAACCACTGTTATACAATTACTTGCCTAATTACCCTAACTTTACCCTAATTAACTTAGTTAAGCCTTTAAATGTCTCTTTAAGCTGAATACTACAATATCTAGTCTAATATTATTTACTGTTATCATGACAAAGAGAAAATAAATCAGTTATTAGAAATGAGTTATTAAATCTATTATAATTAGAAATGTTTTTACATTGTGATATCGATGCTGAAATTGTGCAGCCCTACTTCAAATGGACTGCTGTTGAATTTAGGAAACAAATCATTCAGTGTGCATATATAC
Source organism: Danio aesculapii (assembly GCF_903798145.1). Lineage (NCBI taxonomy): Eukaryota > Metazoa > Chordata > Actinopteri > Cypriniformes > Danionidae > Danio > Danio aesculapii. The sequence continues at coordinate 48,655,007 of NC_079453.1, forward strand.
TGACTTGTCTTCAGTGACGCTGGTCATACTGTGCTGCCATTTGTCTCTCTTTGGAATCTGGATTTTGGAGTAATCTGGAGCTCCCAAGCCAAAGTAAGGGTTGATGATGACTTTGTCCACCTTCACACAAGAGTTTAATCAGAAAAGAATTGCACAACATCACATTTGCTGTTAACAAGCAGTTGATCACATTTTAGGAAACATTACTGAAAGCTTGCTAGATGTTACTTTTAAAAACTTATTAAAAAGCATTGAGATGTCCATTACTGAATTAATTACTTAATTAAAAGTAAATAAAAATAGTGAAATATGACCATTTTTAAATCTCAAAATTGTAAAAATTTTTAAAAATTAATTTTATAAAACTAAAAATATTTTTTTACAATGATTTGTTTATTATGTATTACCAACAAAATAATAATCAATGTGATGTCTAAGCTGAATTTACAGTAGAGAATACTTTTGAAAAGATCAAAATTAATTAATTAACTAACAGTAAGGAAAAGTGTAGAAATATTATCATAAGATTTTTTAATATCAAAATTTAACCTCAAACCTAAATTTAATACAACTAATAATATTTAGATTAATAATAAAATTTAGATTGAAATCAAATTGAAAATATACTATTAATAACATTTATTATTATATTTATTTAATATCAAATAGCAATCAAATTTATTTAAAGGGCACCTATGGTAAAAAATTTTTCTTTTTAAGCTGTTTGGACAGACATATGTGCATGTATGGTGTATAGAGCGTCATATTGGGGTGATATAAACACACCCAGTGCTTTTTTTTCAATTTAACAACATAAAAAACGGTGGACCAATTGGAGCTGTTTTCAGATCGACCGCAACTTTACGTAGGAGAGCGGTCCCCCCGCCCACCAATATTGATTGACAGGCGCGTCATCATATCCTCAGTTTGTTGATTCACGTCCGCCATTTTCAGCATGAGTTGAAGCGATATCACTAAAGGAACACGCTAGCTCTATTTTTAGATGCAAGGCTCATTGGGCTCAACACAAGATCAATATTCTCCACATTATCGCTCTAATCTGAATTATTGGTTGTATCTTTAGGTAGGTTTGCAAACATGTGTACTTCTCATTGAGTCTACCTTATACTTCAGCCGTTTGCATTTCTCGCGATCCCAGAAGCTCCCTGTGATCTTAACTAGCATGCGTTTTAGAATTCTAAACATAGGTTTCTATCAGGGTACACTCAAGTCGACGGCTGGGCGCCGCGGACCGCTGCAGAAACCTGTTTAGAATTCAAAAATGCGTGGCGCGACGATTCGGGACACTTCATGTTTCTGCCGCGCCACAGAGAGTGTCTGGTGTGCCGTGTCGCGGCTTCGAGTGGCGTATCCGGTGCCTCAGTCAAAGTTAATTCAGTGTGCATGGTTATTAGTTTCTGTGTACAAGCTCGGCACTTGAAACTAGCACACAGTTGGCTGTAAAACTGTACAAAGACACAAATGATTTTGTACTCTCTGCTTGGTCTGTGTCTGAGTCGTACATGTACGACTGAATGGTGATCCTCTCACTCCAGCTTTTTCTCTGTCTGCCTGTATGACTCTGTTGCAAACGCAGAGCGGGTGAGCTCATGGCCCCGCCCCCTTGTTACGTTGGGCGGGAAGCCGAAACTAGTCTACATGTGAAGCAACACACCCCTAAATCAGCGATCTGTGGACACGCCCCCAACATGACACTTTTTAACACATTATAATAAAACAATCTGAATTGTGTTTTAAACTGAACCTAAACTGGCACACTCAGAAGAACCATCATATTAATATTAAATCATAAAAAAGAGGTCAACTATGTGCCCTTTAAAACAAATTGAAAATATATTATATATTCCACATAAATACATGAATTTTATATTTGCTGTAAAATATTCTACAATAAAACTATAAAATGCATGAAATAATTATAAAGAAAATACTCAAATCTTATTTAAAGCCGTTTTTTTTTCCATTTACTTCCTCATGTTCTCTTCGACATACGCAACAGAATTACTTTTTTCAAAGAATTACAACAGAAAGTGGCCGTAGGTCCTTTCAATACAAAGCTGGAACAATCTTCCTTCTTTTTTTAGATTTACATTTACATTTACATTCAGTCATTTAGCAGACGCTTTTATCCAAAGCGACTTACAAATGAGGACAAGGAAGCAATTTACACAACTATAAGAGCAGCAGTGAACAAGTGCTATAGACAAGTTTCAGGTGTGTAAAGTCTAAGAAGCAAAGCATTAGAATTTTTTTGTATTTTATTTATTTTTGAGAGAGAGAGAGGGCACAGTTAGTGGTATAGCCAGAGAGGCAGTTACAGATTAGGAAGGAAAGTGGAGACTAAATAGTTGAGTTTTTAGTCGTTTCTTGAAGACAGCAAGTGACTCTGCTGTTCTGATGTAGTTAGGGAGTTCATTCCACCAACTGGGCAGATTGAATGTGAGAGTTCGGGAAAGTGATCAATTAAGACATTTAGTTTGTTCAGGATTAATTTATTTTCTTTTTTGGAAAAAATTTGTAAATGTTATTAATAGTGGTTCCAATTTAAATGTTTATCATTTTTATATCAATTGTTTGTACGTTAGACCAGTGTTTCCCAACCCTGTTCCTGGAGGCACACTAACAGTACATATTTTGGATGTCTCCATTATCTGACCCATTAACTTCAGGTGTTGGGGTCTCTTCTAATGTTCTGATGAGGTGATTCAGGTGTGTTTGATTAGGGAGAGGTTGAAAATGTGAACTGTTGGTGTGCCTTCAGGAACAGGGTTGGGAAACACTGCGTTAGACTATATGTTTTGTTTGCTTAAGCTTTAGACTGTGGGAAGTGTTTCAGGTGAAGGTTGCAGCGCTGCTTGTTTGTTTTGTTCGCTGTATGTTTGTTATGACGTGATGTACTCTGTTTGATTTATGTACTTCTTAGGCACCCCCTTGAAAATGAGATGGTTCATCTCAAGGGGCTATCCCATTCAATAAATTCTAAGTCAGAATTATTAGCCCCCCTTTGAATGTTTTTTTCTTTTTTCAAAGATTTCCCAAATGATGTTTAACAGAGCAAAGAAATTTCTGATCATATTTTTTCGTCTGGAGAAAGTCTTATTTGTTTTATTTCTGCTACAATAAAAGCAGTTTTTAATTTGTTAAAAACCATTTTAAAGACAAAATTATTAGCCCATTTAGGTTAATTTTTTCCTGGTAATCTACAGAACAAACCACTGTTATACAATAACTTGCCTAATTACCCTAACCTGCCTAGTTAACCTAATTAACCCAGTTAAGCCTTTAAATGTCACTTTAAGCTGTATAGAAGTGTCTTGAAGAATATCTAGTCTAATATTATTTACTGTCATCATGACAAAGATTAAATAAATCAGTTATTAGAAATGAGTTATTAAAACTATTATGTTTAGAAATGTGTTGAAGAAATCTTCTCTTCGTTAAACAGAAATTGGGGAAAAAATAAACAGGGGGGCTAATAATTCTGACTTCAACTGTACACACACACACACACACATATCTATCTATCTATCTATCTATCTATCTATCTATCTATCTATCTATCTATCTATCTATCTATCTATCTATCTATCTATCTATATAAATATATATATATATATATATATATATATATATATATATATATATATATATATATATATATATATATATATATATATATATATATATATATATATATATATATATATATATATATATATATATATAAACTGATTTTGGGAACACCGACAGTACTACTAAAATAATCAACGCCCAATAATTCCAGCAAAAAATAATGCCAAAGCAAAATTAGGGATGCTCTTCTTGGTTAATTTTCCCAACAGACAACCGTTGCTTGTTATATTAACCATCAGCCAATCAGATTAATATTAAATTATCATTTAATAAAAAAACATTAATTAGCATATCTATTTTGTGTCTGACACATTAAATATAGCATTGTAAAATACTGATTTAACATGTGAATAACTGCATAGAGAACATGTCAACAACAGAACCCGGTTAGTCTGAATGGTATCCTGCTGAATTATAGACATTATTATGAGTGAATGCATATGTATATTCTGTCAGTATTGATGAAAGCGAGCCTCACTCTGTTGGTGTACTGCAGATCTGAGCCATACAGCGGGTTCTGGATGCACAGATCTGCTTTCTCCAGAGACATCAGCTTGCTCTTGATCTCTAGAGCCGTGTAGCCCATGTGCAGCGTCCCGTCTGTCTGCTTCTCCACTGCGTATGCTGGGTTACTCACGTTAGTCTTTACACGGTCCACCGGAGCCGGCCGGAACAGGGCAGGGATAGCATGAGGTACAGTGTGCTGCTCCGCTAACCACCTAAACCACACAGAGACAGTAAGACATTGAGTAACTCTTGTGTATTGTTCAAATTGACTACGCTTTCGTTATGTTTGTGGCTGTTTTTGCCTCATTGACTTCCATTATGATGACATTTTTTTGATTGCAATGCCATGACAGTATATAGTCATGCATTTTTGATTGTTATTGGTTTTCCCTGTTGGAAAGAGGTCACATTTGTAATATGTACTGTTGATCATCAGTAAAATCACCGGCTGTTATTGACAATACAGATCAAACACTGATACTTTGTGCAAATACACCTTATGTGTCTAATAATAATGCAAAAAAGGTAGCGTATTTCAAATCATAGCTTCAGTCATTTTCCTTTGGCTTAGTCCTTCATTTATCAGGGATCTCCACAGTGCAATGAACCACCAACTATTCCAGCATATGTTTTACGCCGCGGATGCCCTTCCAGCCACAACCCAGTACTGGGAAACACTCATACACACTCACTCACACACACACTCATTCACAGCGGCCAATTTAGTTCATGAATTCACCTGTACCACATGTGTTTGGACTTTGAGGGAAACCAGAGCACCCGGAGGAAACCCATGCCAACACGGGGAGAACATGCAAACTCCACATAGACCCAGCTGGGACTCAAATACTTTACTCGAACCTCGAACCAGCTACCTCCTTGCTGTGAGGTGACAGTGCTAACCACTGAGCCACCGTGCCGCCACTTGGTTGAATTATTGCTTTAAATAAATGTGTGGTAATTAGTCTTAAAGCCCTAAGGTCATTATATGCTTGCGTACTGAGACAAAACTGCACAAACGTACTTGTCGAGAGCGAGCAGCATCTTTGAGGTGCTGGAGGAGAAATGAGCACTGGTTTCACTACACACACGCATGATGTCCTGAAGACAGTAGAAGCTGGGGCTCCCAGGGTGATACACAGACTTGCTGTTGTCTACAGTGAAACAGATCAAATTTATATTAGTGAGCATTGCTGCTTTGACAAATTCATGAGATTCATATGATAAAGCATCTGCAGTATACACGAGGCAAAAATAAAACGTCCCATTTTGGTGTCAGCAAAACTGTTCTCATTATTAAATTAGAAAACATTTTATAAATAAAGGAATATTAATAATAAATAATAAAATTAAAATAGGAATTATTTTCTATATTATTGCTGTATTCTCTAATCAAATAAAGAAATCGTTGATGAACAAACTGAAGAAACTAAAAATTAGGAATAAATGATATCATAAAATATATTATTAAAATAGTAAACAGTAATATTATGTTGCAATACTTTTCCACAATATTACTGTTTTCTCAAATCAAAGAAATGACAATTCAGCTTTGCATCACAGGAATAAATTACCTTGGAAAATATACATTAAAATAGAAAACTATTTTAAACTGTGAGAATTTTCCTACAATACAATTGTATTTTGCCATCAATTAAATGCATCTTTGATTAACAAAACTGAAACTGAAATTTCAGATGTGCACCAGAGGAATAAACTGCATTACAAAAATGCATACTAAAATATAAATGAGTTATTTTAAATTATAATCATTTTCCATAACATTACTGTATTTTGTAATCTATTAAATTAATCTTTGATTTAAAAACAACCAACATACAGAATAATGACATATTAAAAATATAAATATATATAAAAAATAGAAAATAGTTATTTTAAAACATTTGACAAGTAATATTGTAATATTTTTCAATAATATTACTGTATTCTGTACTCAAATAACTGCATGAATTTCAGCTTTGCATCAGAGGAATAAATTACCTTTGAACATCTGCATTAAAATAAAAAGTTATTTTAAACTGTAATAAACTTTCCAACAATATAATTGTATTTTGCAATCAATTAAATGCATCTTTGATTAACAAAACTAAAACTGAAATTTCTGATTTGCACCAGAGAAATAAACTGCATAACAAAAATGCATATTAAAATATAAATGAGTTATTTTAAATTACAATCATTTTCCATAACTTTACTGTATTTCATATTGTATTTCTGTATTTCACTGTATTTCACATTACATAACATTAATCTATTAAATTAATCCTTCATTTAAAAACAACAAACATACAGAATAATGACATATTTAAAATATAAATATATATAAAAAAAATAGAAATTAGTTATTTTAAAACATTTGACAAGTAATATTGTAATATTTTTATATATATTACTGTATTCTCTACTCAAATAACTGCATGAAATTCAGCTTTGCATCAGAGGAATAAATTACCTTAGAACATCTGCATTAAAATAAAAAGTTATTGTAAACTGTAATAATCTTTCCAACAATATAATTGTGTTTTGCAATCAAATAAATGAATCTTTGATTAACAAAACTGAAAATTTACTTTACAAAATAAGTAAAACCACAAAACAGTTATTAACATTGCAATAATTTTACATTACATATTTATATTACATAACATGTTAACTAGAAAATAGTTATTTTAAACTAATTCCCCATGACATTTTCCATACTATTACTGTATTTGTAATCAATTGTATGCATCCTTGATTTTAAAAAAGGCAGAATAATTACATTAGAATATATATATATATATATATATATATATATATATATATATATATATATATATATATATATATATATATATATATATATATATATAAATATAAATATATAATAGTCTAATTAAATCAAAATTTTATTTAATATTGTAATAAATATTGTAATATTACTGTATTTGTAATCAATTAAATGCATCCTTGATTTAAAAAAGCAGAATAATTACATTAGAATATGTATATATATATATATATATATATATATATATATATATATATATAATATATATATATATATATATATATATATATATATATATATATATAGTCTAATTAAATTAAAATATTATTTAATATTGTAATAATCTTCCACAATATTACTGTATTCTGTAATTAAATAAATGCATTTTTGCTTAACAAAACCAGCTGATTTTAATTTGCACGTGCCATTTGTGTGCATTCTTACCTTTGACATTGATTGGCACAATAAATAACGAGGCCTCTCTTCCTCCACTGTCTCCATCTAACAGGAACTTCCGCATATGCACAACACGCTTCCCTGCAGAAAAGATCATATTCGTGTCAGAGAGCAGCTTATTATTGCACAGTAGAGCCGATTGATGAGCTCGTGAAACCAAACACCTCTTTCTTGTGACGACCACTCACCTATTATGCCCTGGTTATTGGATATGGGCTTGGTAGTTTCATCCACATACTCCAGAATTGACTTTGTGCGGTCACTGTCGGCCTGAATTTTAGTCCCAAGCAACACTTTCTTCCGCTTTTTCTCTTTTCCCTCCAGGGGAACTTCAATCAGTAAAATCTGTATGGAAATGCATATTGAGATCCTGAAACGTGCATGATTGAAGTTCACAGATTGCGCTTTATTTCACCTCACCTCGTAGGATTTAGCACGGTACTCTTTGGAGTTGAGGCTGGTTGTGTTTTTTGGTCGAATAACAGCCACAAACACCTCCTCTAGCTCTTGGTTTCCCATCACGCAGCTCCTCTTTAGATCCAGCTGTCATTAATTCTTTAAACACCATGCCTGTAATTATATAGAGAGCATGTTTGAGGAACGGCACCAAGCAACATAAAGAGAAACAAACAATAAGGCCTTCGCTTTGGGTAATTGTGGGAGTTTTTGTATCACTCTATCACTGATTAAAAAGTTAATAACAAAAAGGATCTATATTAGCGCCGGGCAATAATTAATCATGCTTAATCTCATCCAAAATAAAAGGTTGTTTTGGCATAATATATGTGTGTGCGCTGTGTATGTTTATTAAGTACATAAAGAAATACATACATTTATATATACATTTTAATATCTACATAACAATAATAATAATATTAAATACAATATATAAATATAATTTATAATAATAATAAATAAAGTCTTTTAGTATTATTATTACTAGGAATAATAGTAGTATTATTCCTAGTAACACTCCAGGGTTTTTCCCAAAGAGTATTTTAATGAGGGTTAAACCATACACACACACACACACACACACTTTCTCTCTCGCACTCTCTCATTAATAATCATTTTAATATCTACATAACAATAATAATAATAATATTAAATACAATATATAAATATAATTTATAATAATAATAAATAAAGTCTTTTAGTTGTATTATTCCTAGTAACACTCCAGGGTTTTTCCCAAAGAGTATTTCAATGAGGGTTAAACCATACACACACACACACACACACTTTCTCTCTCTCACTCTTTAATGATCAATAATGGTCCATTAGCAAAAACAAATAAACAACCAAACATTTAATCATCTTTGTTAACATTAGTTAATTACAATAATGTTCAATGTTAGTTCATGTAACTTGGTACATCATTGTTAAACAGGAACTTAGCAAATGTTAGACCGTGATTAATAAGTGATGTACAAGCAATGATCATTATTAGTTCACATTAGCAAATACATTAATGCAGTGGTTCTCAAACTTTTTTCACCAAGTACCACCTCAGAAAAAAAAAAGTCTCTCCAAGTACCACCATAATAACCAGTATTGAAATATAGTAGCGTTGTAGGCCTAATTAAGCAGCGACAGCACTGCACAGTTCGAAAACGAGGCAGATTAATTACTATTATTATGAATATGTATTATTGTCAGCCACTTTAAACATTATAAATAGTTTGAACATTAACTGTGTTTGCAGGTGAAACAAACAAACATAATATGTTTTAATTAAAATGTACTTTTAACAGTTGATTAAAAATGGCACTGCACTTAAAGAGTACACAGAAAACTGCTGTACTTAAATCTAAAGTATTAACATAGTAGCCTATTCATCTAAACCTGGAAATGTTGCTTGGCCCTCATAAATATAGGCTATATGTCATATTCATATATATGACTTATAGTTGTGTAAATTGCTTCCTTGTCCTCATTTGTAAGTCGCTTTGGATAAAAGCGTCTGCTAAATGACTAAATGTAAATGTAATGTAAATATATATATATATATATATATATATATATATATATATATATATATATATTTTTTTTTTTTTTTAATTAATCTAAACTTGGTATTATCTTCTATTATAACGAGTACATGTCAATATAGGTATATTTTAACATATGTACATATTGCACTGAATGACAGTGGAACACATTCAGCATTAAACAATTTACATGGATTTTATTTGCTTTCTATGTATATAAAATCGCCTTGGTGTCATGGACACCAAAATTATATTTCCTGAATTTGTCTACTTGAGTGACAGATATACACTCAGCGGCCACTTTATTAGGTACACCTGTCCAACTGCTTGTTAACACGAGTTTCTAATCAGCCAATTACATGGCAACGACTCAATGCATTTAGGCATGTAGACATGGTCAAGACGATCTGCTGCAGTTCAAACTGAGCATCAGAATGGGGAAGAAGGGGGATTTAAGTGACTTTGAACGTGGCATGGTTGGCAACTCGAATAAGCACTCGTTACAAATGAGGTATGCTGAAGAGCATCTCTGAACACACAACACGTCCAACCTTGAGGCGGATGGGCTACAGCAGCAGAAGACCACACCGGGTGCCACTCCTGTCAGCTAAGAACAGGAAACTGAGGCTACAATTCACACAGGCTCACCAAAACTGGACAATAGAAGATTGGAGAAACGTTGCCTGGTCTGATGAGTCTCCATTTCTGCTGCCACATTCGGATGGTCAGGTCAGAATTTGGCGTCAACAACATGAAAGCATGGATCCATCCTGCCTTGTATCAGCGGTTCAAGCTGCTGGTGGTGGTGTAATGGTGTGGGGGACATTTTCTTGGCACACTTTGGGTCTAATAGTACCAATTGAGCATCGATTCAACACCACACCCTACCTGTGTATTGTTGCTGACCATGTTTATCCCTTTATGACCACAGTGTACCCATCTTCTAATGCAGGGGTCACCAACCTCATTCCTGGAGGTCCGGTGCCCTGCAGGGTTTAGCTCCAACTTGCCTCAGCACACCTGCCTGGATGTTTCAAGAATACCTAGTAAGGCCTTGATAAGCTAGTTCAGGTGTTTTTGATTGGGGTTGGAATAAGGAACAAGTTTGGTGACCCCCGTTCTGATGGCTACCTCCAGCAGGATAACGCACCATGTCATAAAGCGTGAATCATCTCAGACTGGTTTCTTGAACATAACAATGAGTTCACTGTACTCAAATGGCCTCCACAGTCACCAGTTCTCAATCCAATAGAGCACCTTTGGGATGTGGTGGAACCGAAGATTCGCATTATGGATGTGCAGCCGACAAATCTGCAGCAACTGCATGATGCTATCATGTCAATTTGGAGCAAAATCTCTGAGGAATATTTCCAGTACCTTGTTGAATCTACACCA
>NC_079453.1:48670800-48775800 GCF_903798145.1 Danio aesculapii
GTGTCTGGTTTAAAATAAATAACTTCAGTGCAATATTGTTCAGCCATAAGGATCTGAATATACATTGTAAATATAGGAAATTAGGACTGTAAGACACTTGTGATATTTAGTTTTTCTGTCATATATTGCAATAGGAATACTATTTCGCATGACGACTTGATAGCTCTATTTGGAAAATTCATCATCTTAGATGTCTGTGGTGATTTTGTAGGGAAGTGCATCTGCATAAAAATAATACTATACAAATCACAAGCATGGATAAACCCAGTAGAGAAAACAATACGTTATGGTTTTATGGAGAATATATCATTATACTCAGAAATTAGATAAACTAAAATAACACTACAGCCTGGGTTGTATAAATAATATAATGAATTTGTTAATGCACTAGATAAAAACTAGTGCTGTGCTAATATTAACTGTAACTGCAAAATAAAAGTTTTATTGACAATTTAAGTGTGTGTACACTAGGTATGTGCCGGTATCACTTTTCATGCTGCGATTAATTGATTGAGCTTTTATCAGGGTATACGGTATTATCACGATATTTTACTAGAGAAACAGGTAAAAAAACACAAAAAACTTCAGTTTCGTCAACTTAGTAACTTTAATAACTTTTAATTAACTAAAAGTACTTCAAACATTTAAATACAAATAAATATAAATAAAACAATACACAATATAAAAGTAAACTTGAGCAATTATATCAAAGTGAATGTGCAAAGGGAAACCGTCTTCGATCAGCAATCCCTCTGCATTTTTTTGGAACCCAAAATATTTCCAAACCTCTGACTTTTTTTTTGAAGGGGGATAAATTGTCGGCAGCGTTCCTCTTTCCGCCATGCTTCTTCTTCGTGTGAGGATTAGAGAGCGGTGGCAGCGGCGGCGCGCACTGTGTGCACACAGTGCTTCTACATGCGGGGATTGTTTACATCAGAGTGCGCATCAGTTCTGCGCAGCATATACAGAGTTTCTTCAAGCGGTTGATGGACAATAAGCTGAAGGGGGATAAATTGTCGGCAGCGTTCCTCCTTCCGCCATGCTTCTTCTTCGTGTGAGGATTAGAGAGCGGTGGCAGCAGCGGCGCGTGCTGTGTGCACACAGTGCTTCTACATGTGGGGATTGTTTACATCAGAGTGCGCATCAGTTCTGCGCAGCATATACGCAGTGTTTCTTCAAGCGGTTGATGGAAAATAAGCTAAGGCGCGTTCTAAGAATATAAATTCGGATCTATTATTTTTCACGGTATTTTGAAGTGCCCGCGATAACAATATCGTGCATATTCATTACCGTGATTTATCGCATAACCGAATACCGGCACAAGCCTAGTGTACGCTGAATATGTATTATGTATGTGAAAACACACGTGTATGCATTTATTGGAGAAAATGCTTATATGTAGATCTAAAATATATGGAATACAATTATATATACTTATATATATATATATATATATATACACACACAATTAAAAATCTATGTAACAAAGTTGTTTTGTATAGTTTAGTTTTTATATATGTGTGTGTATCCCATATACATAATAAACACATATTAACACAAATTATTATGTCAAACTTATTTTGGATGATAAAAACCTATTATTTCTTGTCCCTGATTGATTTAAACATATACTCTGTGGTTAAACTTTGAAAAACTCACAATCACCATGCAAAGTGATTATTGCAGATACACACATTGTAGTGTTAATGCTATATAAAAGATATATTGTGCAGCCCTATTGCAGTGCTGCTTATTTTTAACAAAACTCTTTCTGACCTTGTCCTGTGGAGGCAGCAGTCGACCCAAACGTCGGTGCAGCGTTGGCTTGCTGACCGAAAACAGGGGCAGAACTGGGTTTGGCTCCGAATGTAGAAGCCGGGGTAGCGGACGTCGAAAACGAAGGCGCTGCTGATCCGAACGCAGGAGCACTGGGCTGAGATGCACTTTGCCCGAAAATGGGGGTCTGTCCGGAACCAAAGCCAGATGAAGGAGCAGCAGAACTGAAGACGAATGGGGACGGGTTTGCAGACGGAGCTGGAGCTGTGAGAGAAAAAATTTATGAGACATTTGTAGAGAGAGATTTTGGAATTTACTGCCATATCAGCTTCTCTTCTAGATATTTTATAGCAAAATCAGATCAAATTTACAACATATTATAAATATAACCACTTTTCTATAATAAAAATATATATATATATACACAAATAAAAAGACATTCAACAGCAATAAAAAATACATAAGATAAGAATGTAAACCAGTTTAAGGTTTGGCACATTTGTAGATGACCATATGCAAAAGTCAGAAGCAGTGCTGGGTAGATTACTTTTGAATTGTAATCCATATTGGATTACAATCTAAATAAAATTTGTATTCTATAATATAATCTCTTAAATTACATATTTATGGTAATGTAATCTGGCTACTTTTGGATTACATTTAGATTACTTTTGTGCTAACACTTATTTGATGGGGCATGTTAAAGTAGGATAATCTCATACTATTTTTCACGGATGCCAATAAAAAAAATATTTTAATTCTTAATCAGCAACAGCCTCAGCTTCTTTTTAAAGTGCAATGACGGATGGCTTATAATTCAATATACTAACTACTAATATACCTTGCTGTTAGTGACACAGAATACAACAAATCCACGTCTTATGATTTTTAACGTTTACTTAAAATAAGTTCCTCTACAAACCATGTTGCATCACAAAAACATATTTCATCTAAAAAACACTGTATCAATGAAAAATTGTACTACTACTACTAATAATAATAATAATAATAATAATAATTATAATAATAATAATATTGCAAATGCAAACTACAAACATATAACCTATGTAACCTATTTAAAATCAGTTTTATGACAAAAAGTTGTAATCTATAAAAATACTCTAATTAGAAGCACGATGCAAATTACACATTGACGATCGGGGGGTGTCAAGTTTTTCAGTTTTGTTTGGTAATATGCCTTAGTGAACCTAATTTATGTATTTTTAATTTAAATACATCTAATTTACTTGAGGGAGTGTGAGTGGTTCTCAATGACATTTGTGATATTAAGTAAACAGTGACAGGTTTGCTTTCCTGCACCTATTAAACGGATGACCAAGAAAGACTGCACATATTTTTTATCTTACTGTTTAACTTCCATGTGTATAATAAAATACAAACTATGCAGCTAGATTTACAGACATCTACAAACACCTTTTTTTTAAGGAAACATGTTTTGTGAACACTTACACTGTCTGATGGTGCTCTAGATTTGACTGTTTGAAACCGATGAATTAATATTTCTGGCACATACATGTACTCACAATGGTGTGAACCATTATAGGGTCGGTCAAATGTATATTGAAGTTATCCATTATTTTAATTATTAATATTATTTAAGATACAGATCAGAGCGAACTATTTCTTAACTGTTAAAAGGGCAGATCCCCCATACAGCTTGTTTTGATGTCCTTCAGGGGGGCTGGAATCAAGCGTTGATTAGGAGGGGTCAGAGCTAGGGTTGTGACGATGAGGAAATTTCCCCACTGGTTAATCGACATGTGATAACACCGGTAATACCGGTATCACCGTGGGGGTGGGGGTTTCCTCTTTTTTCTGCTTTTAAACAGCTTATAAATGAGTCTGTATAATACTTTCACTTTAGCAGGAATTGCCATCAAGCGCTGCATAAGGGCAATATAGCCCACACACTACACAGCATACACTGGCAAGATTAAGTTCTGAACTCCTCAGGACCAGTTTTATTTGCTTTGTTATTTGAGTGTTGTTCCTTTTTAAAATAGCCTACCTTTTATTTGTAAAATCTCTCAAGTTAATATTTGCTATCTGGTAATCTCCCTCAGAGATAATGGAGTTCAATAACGTGGTGCGCATATGACTATTGACCAACACCTCCCTGTAAGTTTACACACTGCATAGACTACAGCTCTAGTGTGTTATGAACTGCATGTTTTAAATGACAGCGAGACGTGCTACATTTAGTTTTTATAGCAAAATATGCATTATGACCCAGTATACAGTAAAATAATATTTTTTTGAATGGTTTGCCTATTGGCGGCGTATAACCGTTAAGCTTAAATAGGCTGAGCATATATTTATTCATATTAAAACACATTAATACAAATTAGCCACCCTTTGATTTTTTCCGTTTCCATATATTTTTTATCAAACGAAAAATGCAATGAATCGTTTATTTTGGTTTTCATTTTATTAAAATATAATTATTAGGAGACACAACTTCTACATAACACTGGCTCTGATTGCGTTTTTACAGATATCCTAAAGATAGACTTTTTGGCTCAAAGATATTCATGCCTGTTAATTTCAGTGCTGTATTTTGACAGATTTCGCAAAGGCTTCATTTATTCTACCTGTCAGCTGGCACCTGCCTCAGTTTTGCACTTGATTTGTGAGTCTCCATATCGATGTCTGGATGGCAGCGTGAGAGAGATGAGATCAGACCTCAGATTCGATGTGTGGCCGCACATCACAGCTACTTTACTTCAATTTTTTAATACTGGCTCATCTAAATTAACTTTTCATATCGATTAAAAGCCGAAATATTGCCAGACAGACGAAGCAACTTTCGTTTTTTGAAGAGAGCGGCCTCAGTGATAAAATACACACACACAGGTTACACTCTTGTCGGCCTATTCATTATTGATTTTTTAACATTAAACGCATAATAATCAAGTGCAAAAAAGAAGAGCTGAACTTCAGAAAGTGATCACAGCGGTTTCCACGATGGTTGCTTTGTTTCTCTGCAGTTGGCTTGTTAATGGTGCGGCATTGCTAAATCACTCTTGTTTTAGTGGAAAAATAAGATTATTTATTATTAAACACTGTGAGATGATGGTCGCGTGATTTTTAAAATGAGAGTATGGGTTGCGTATTTATGGCTATTGATCTTATCTACCTGCGACTCACCCATAGTTAAAACTCAAGTGCGTTGAAGGTGCGTGTATAAATTAGTTGTTTCCTCCAGATGCTGCCACCTTTGTCAGGCGAAGTTTGCAGATTGCCTCATTAACGTTTTCAGGTTCTCTTTTTGCACTTGGTTTGAACCCAAAATATTGCCAAACAGGCACTTTTGCATTGTGTTTTGACACTAAACCGTCCGCCTTTCTCTTTCTGTGAATTCGACTCCTCTCGTTCTCACGTGATAAATGAAATATGATGCATCGTAGATATGTTCAGATTTTAATTATAGCGCATGTTCTCGTCTTAAGTAAATTATTTTGAATTATATTATCCATTTAATTCAAATAAACATTTAACAAAAAAACAAATATCTAAAAAAATAACAAAAACAAAGGTGGCGACGGTGTCACGGTGGAAAAGTGATGTCACTGGTGTTGCGTCTTAAAACCGGTAACACCGTCAACACAGTCTATCGTGGCAAGCCTAGTCAGAGCCACCCAAACCCCCCTGTAAATCACACCCTGATTAGAAGTACTTGATTTTTAGAAGTAATCCAGATTATATACAATATATGCTACTACCCAGCATTGATAAGCAGCACACAAGACAACAATGGGATATTTGGTGGTAAACTAACCGGCAGAGGCAGGGGTGGAGGACGCAGCAGCACCAAATGTGAAAGAAGGGGTGGATGAGTTTGAGCCCGAGCCAAACTGGAAAGGCTGTGCTGGGGCAGCAGGTGCAGCAGAAGGGGCCGCAGGGGGAGCCGGCTGACTGTCCTGCTGCTGCTGTCCGAACACGAAAGTCTTTCCCACATTTAGTTCAGAAGAGGAATTCTGGCCAAACACAAAGGTACTGGAGGGAGCAGGCGTGGGAGCCAGGGAAGAGGTGGTGGGAGTGCCGAAAAGGCTGGGGGTGGAGCTGGAGGAAGCTGGGGTGCTGGAGGTGGAGTTGGCCATGAAGCCAAAAGAGGGCTTTGGAGCAGAAGTTTCTGGAAAGCACATAGATGGAGAGTCAAACTGTGGTGCTACAGGAACATGGTATAATATCTACAGCAGAGATCAAATGGACAACCAATTTGCACATATTTTAGCTACAACCATAATTAAAGGCACCTTGAAATTAAAATAAATGTTTAGATGAGTTAAGGATATCTATAAGCTAGTGTGTTCCACAACAAAATTTGCATTTAGAAAACAAAACTGATATAAACATCCAAAGCCTGCAGCTTGTCACCTCCACCTAAATAGTCACTGAGTTTCTCATCATATAATGACCAATCAAATGCTCTCTAGTGTCTGATATGCCCCGCCCCCTCCTTCACATTGGCTTTTCATTTGATGCAATTTAGCTCAACCATTCAATAACTGAGCTGTGATATAATCGAAATGCTATTGGCTGTTTTTTTTTAAAGGGGGAGGAGCTACTGTCCCACCCTGTTTATTTCAGTTAAGATTACATAAAACAACAAATTTTAAAAGATGCACATTTCAAAGCACTTCATGGGACCTTTAATTAGTCTTAATGGAATAGTTCACCTAAAAATCAGGATTACTGCATCATAAATTCTCCCTCATGAGGTTGAGACTTTGTAAGTTGTTCTGGTGTTGAACACTGCTATATTTTTTGAAAAATAATAATTAGTGCCACTCACTGAATTCAATCGAAAGAAAAAAAATGACTATGACCGTCAATGGATATTTTTCAAGATATATTTTGTGTTCAACAAAGAAATTAAAATGGGTTTTGAACAATTAAAGGATGAATAAATTATTTTTGGGTAAACTATCCATTTAAAGGGTTATATGATGTTGCTAAAAGAACATTATTTTGTGTATTTGGTGTAATGCAATGCATATAAACAAATAAATAAATTATTCACATACTGTACATTACCATTTCTCATCTCTGCCTTTCTGAAACAACAATTTTACAAAGCTCATCATTTCAAAAACTGTGCCATGCTCCGATTCATCAGCCATCCATCAAGTGTGTTGTGATTGGCTGAATCCCTCAAGTATGTGATGGGATTTATAATTTACAAGAATATTTGCAGCCTAAAATGACTCAAAACTTATGGCATAATTGGTATCAATTACTGCATCTTGCTGTGAAAATACACATCTTGTTTTTTAATAATCATAATAATTAGTTTTTTAAATCTCAAGAACCGTTGGACTTGTAAAGTCCTGGAG
The DNA here is from genome assembly GCF_903798145.1 of Danio aesculapii. NCBI lineage: Eukaryota > Metazoa > Chordata > Actinopteri > Cypriniformes > Danionidae > Danio > Danio aesculapii. The sequence continues at coordinate 48,677,934 of NC_079453.1, forward strand.
GGACTGGGATATGTCACGTCCTTTATTTCCTTAGCAATTCAAGGATAAATTTGATCCAGAATATGTTGATGACCAAACGTATTGATCAAATTTGCCTGGATGACTTTCAGAACACCTTTACAGTAGAAACATCTTTCTTTGCATGTACATTATTGACGTCAATCTTTGTGTTTGAATAAGGTGTTTTAGGTAGATGGAGAAGCCTTAACTTAAATCTTTATCTTTAATTCTAATCTTTTACAGATCTTATATATAAACGGAAAGCTTTTAACACACCAAAAGACAACAGAATCAATGAAATTGTGTCATACGACCCCTTTAATACAGATGTTTAGACTGAACTAAGTATATGCACACGTGCATCTGTTGAATCCATGAGATAACAGGATGCCTACCCCATCAAATTGCACCCTCTACACATGGAGGCAGAGATGGAGGAAGACTGGATTTTGAAGTGACAATTGGGATTGTGCCATTAAAAAGGCAAGACAGGCAACTCCCTCCAACTGTACAACTGTAGACACCCTCACTTTAGGAGATCAGAAAAGACTATGGAGTTTCACTTACCTGTTAAACTCTGTCCAAAAGCAAAAGATGGCTTTGGGGGTTCTGTTGACTCGGCAGGTTTCCCAAATGTAAGAGCAGGCTTGGGCAAATCCTTTGGAGGGTCTGGCTCACTGAAAGCAAAGCCTAAGTTTGGTGTCGGTTTCTCAGCTTCCTTGGAGGAACCAAATAAGAACGTACTGGAGGGTGCCGAGGTGTCCTTTTTCTCTTCTGGCTTTCCAAAGGTAAAAGTAGACGTCACCAACGTTTGCTCTTTTGTTGCCGGTTCCCCAAACTTTGGGACAGAAGATTCTGCTACTAAAGATTTGCCAAACACAGGGAGTGCGTTCGCTGCTGTTGTGGTGGTGGTGTTTGAAACGGTCTCTGAGGGAGCGGGAGCATCTTTTTCAGCCTTGGACTGAGGCACAGGGAAACTAAAAGATGGATTTGAGCCTCCTTTCTCACTGGGTTTAGCTCCAAATAAAAACGAAGAGTTTTCAGAGCCAGAAGCCATCCCACTCCCACCACCAAATTTAAATCCTGTATTAGACTCCTGAGTTTTACTCTTTTTTTCGAGCGTGTCATCTGTAGATCCACCGAACGTGAAGCTCTTCGTTGAACTCTCTTTCGTGGCTGTGGATTCTGACAAGGTGCTAGCAAGTTTAGCACCACCAGAAGCTGCATCTGAGGACGAGCCTCCAAATTTGAAGCCCTCTGAACTTGAGGATGACAACCCAAATCCAAATTTAATTCCTCCTGTGGAGGATGAATCTGAGAAAGTGCCTCCAAATTTTAGTCCAGCAGAGGAAGAGGAGTCTGAAGAGCCCGTACCAAACTTAAAACCAGATGAATTTGAGTCTGTGCTGTTGGACTGAACGCCAAAAGATGAACTAAAACCTGAAAAAACAAAGCAAGAATACTAGTTATTATCCTACTTCAAAACAGTCCGCAGCTGCTGAAAAATGACTGCAAGAGCACTTTACCTTTGGACTCTATTTTAGCTCCTGGTTTTGCTGACAGGCAGGCCACACACTGCTGGTCCTCTGCTTTATTCTGAACACAGCACACGTCACACTCCCAGCTCCCCTCAGGTTTCTTAAACTTGTCTCCAAATCCTAACAAAGGAGCAGCAGTGCTTACAGGTGCAGACGCCGGAGTCGAGACCGGTGCAGCTGCAGCTCCTGAAACACAAGAGCAATGACATTTTATTAGGAAGCATCACAACTTTACTAGGAAGAAATAGAATATTTCTTTAAGCATAGTCTTCAGTGTAAGAATTAAATTAGATCCGTTTCTTATTAAAGCTACACAAGTACAATAGAGTAATAGTGTCTTTTGTTGTTAATTTTATAATGATAAACAGTCAGCAACAGGAACCCACGTGGATCTGATATATTGTTACACGTGCATTTTATTCTTAATGCTCTCGACTCTTAATGTTCATTACATAAATGAGGGTTTATGTGAATAATCAGCTGCATTGACAGAACTTTTGCATATTTTGAGTTTAGGTGCGCAACTTGAGCTTTAAAGATTTAAGGCCCAATCCCAATTCTACCCCTTAGCCCTACCCCTCGTTTTGCACAATCACGTCAAGGGGTAGGGGTGTCCAATTCTCTTTAGCTTGAGGCGTAGGGCTAAGCGGAAGGGGTGAATACCCCCTCGAATGAAGATTAAGAAAATTTCCCAGAATACACCTGTTACAATGGCAGTATTGCTGAAACCGGAAGTCAGAAGATCCACAAATTTGTATTTTTTTGTCATTATTACAAATTTTTTACAACAAACAAGCACGTTTTAATATATTCATACCGTGTTCGTGTTTTACCGTCATGCTTTAAAAAACAAAAAAAACAAACAAATAAGCGAAAGATTGAAGCAGTGTACTGACGCTGTGACACGTTACCTGATAGATTGAACAAACAAGAGTCGTTAGATAGAATAGAGGCGAGATTAATTAAATATCACGTTTAATAACTATAGTGAGACACGATCCAGCGGTACATCCTTGATGAACTGTCCGACGTGCCCTGCTCTCTGGCCTGACTGCTGAAACTCAGACACAGCAGCGCATGATAGTGTTTGTGTGTGTGTGGTCACGTGATGTGTGTTTAGTGTGGAAGGAGGGCTGTTCAGAAATGCTAGATGAAACGTATTAGTGTAAATGGGATCGTGTGTATTTTTCACGAGTGGGCAGCTGTGGCATCGGGTCGGAGGATTGCGTGATTGCTCATCAGCATCGTGATGTCTATCGGCCATGGCATCGCCTATTGGCCCAACCCTAGACAAATGTTAATTTTAAGTGAACTATCCCTTTAAGTTATGGAATAGTCTTCCAGTGCACATATGAATTGCCTCTATTTTTAAATCTACTCTTAAAGCTTATTTCCTCTCGTTGGCATTTATAGTTTGATTTCATGTGCAAAAATTCGTTATTTAAATTAATCTTCTCCAGTTGCAGTGTGTTTTATTGTCCTTATTTTTTTAAATTATTCACAAATTTGTCTTTGATTTTATACTCTGCTGTTGATTGCGGTTGTTTTAAATGTGCGATACCAATACACATTGTATTGCAACATCAGACAGATATAGGGCATTAACTGGACAATTGAAACTTTACCTGGTTTAGCGCTCAGGCAGGCTACGCATTTCAGATCCTGAGCCTTATTTTGAACCATGCACACATCACAATCCCAAGCCCCTTCTGGCTTCTTAAACTTGTCCCCAAATCCCAACAGTCCAGTTGAAGTGAAAGCAGCAGCAGTGGTTGTTGTGGTTGTAGAGGATGAAGACTCGGAGGCAGACGGTAGAGTCAGGCTGGATTTTACTCCAGTTCCAGGTTTGGCTGTGTCACAAGCTACACATTTAACTGCTTCCGGTTTGTTACTGACCAGACATGTGTCACATTCCCAGCTACCGGCCGGAGGAGCAAAAAGGGAACTGATGCTTGCAGGAGCTTCTGCGGGTTTACTGTCCGATTTAGAAGAGTCTGTGTTGGGTTGTGTTGCGAGACAAGCCACACACTTTTTGTCCGAGGGCTTGTTTTGCAACATGCAAGTTCCACAGCTCCATGATCCTGCCGGTGGCCTAAACTTGTCACCAAAACCAGAAAACGGAGCAGATGTTGTTGATGTGGACTGTAAAGATTTATCGGTCGAATTCTGAGAGGGGGACGCAAATCCTGAAAGAGAAAGCAAGCAAATAAATAAATAAATACGAGTTTCAAAGTTTCATCCTGGAAGAGAAAGCAAGCAAATAAATAAATATGAGTTTCAAAGTTTCATCAAGAGAAATTAACAAATGAGGAAAAACAAATCATACCAGGACCCTTGAGTATATCCAGCACACTGCCCTGTTTTAAGACCTTTGCAGGTTTAAATGGTCCTTCAAACTCCTTTTCTTCACTGACCACTGATTTGACTGTGAAAATACAGGAAAAAATATTAACACCATAATTGTCCCTACAGAAATAACATCTGCTGTGTATTTATGATTATCAAATTCTCTTTTCTTGTTGCAATAACAACTGAAGCTTTTATTATGACAATATTCACAATATTATCACAATATTCCTCTAAACTGTAAAAAAAAAATTAATTTAAAATAATAATTTAACAGGTATAATTAGAAATAGCTTTTGAACACTTACATACAATAAAGCAATACACAATATATATATATTAAATATATTTCATTAGTAAACATTACTGTCAAGATTAAGTTAACGGTGAGAAATAAACACTACAGTTACATTGAAACCTAAAAAACTCAATTTTATTAGGCATTAACATCACCTAAAATTAATGATTTTTTTTCCAGATTTCATCATGAGATTAGTTAAATTAATGTTAACATGGAGTTTTGCTGTTCATTGTTAAACAATAGCAGTGAAGGAGCTATTTATTTATTTTTGATTAATTCTGTATGTATTTACTTATTGTATTTTCTTTCTGTTTTGAGACAGAGAGAGAGAGAGAGAGAGAGAGAGAGAGTTTGTGCCCCCTACAGGTCAAAAGTTCTATAAAGCTGAAGGTGACTGTATGAAGACGTGGCTGACTGGGCGTGCACAGCTTTTTGACTTTCAGCCATTCTGTTTGTTTTTTAGTCCAATTTATGATCGTTTATTTATCTAAATAATGATCGGTTCTTGTTTTGTTTCTGCAGAACAATTATACCTGTTCCTCCTTTTGATTATACATCATCTCTTGACTTTTTTTATTTACAACCAAGCGTCAAAAGATTCTCCAGTTATCACCACATAGGACGAGCAAAGGAAATTTAAAACGCTCATACAGCGTAATAATAATAAATTTAAAAGAACATTCAGGTTGTTCATATATATATATATATATATATATATATATATATATATATATATATATATATATATATATATATATATATATATATATATATATATATATATATATATATATATACACACACACACACACACACACATACATACATATACATCCATACATACATACATATACATTCATATATATATACATACACATACATACATACATACATACATACATAGGGCTTTACATTAACACCTGCCAAATGCGTGTAGGTTTCAGCAGTGGCGAGTAAGACAGACACTCCCACTAGCCATATTGGCTGATTGAAAATTTTTTTCCTAGATAATAATTCTTAAAAGTAGGGTTTGACAATAAGGATGGTCCAATATGCATGCAAAAGCGATCTTAGAATTGAAAAGCAACACGACTGACAAAAATAACTGCGTTCGCAACTTCGAGCGAGCAAAGCAGTTGAATACCGAATGAGATGATGATAACTCGTGCTAACAGCTGAGGTGATGCGCGCTCCCATTTCCTTTCATAAAGCAACTGTGTCTAGAAGCACAACTGATGCGATCGATTACTGTGCATATGTTTTGTTAAATAAAAAGTTTTAGTATACAGATATATTTTGCTTGTTTTGACACATTTAAAATTTGTGGCTAAGAAATAATTAATTGTTTATGTTTGGTGTGGTCAGAGATAAATTTGGTAAATCCTTCAATTTGAGCTCTGAAATTATGTGAAATAAAAACTAATTGTAATACTATGAAACCATGACCCATTTACTCATGATTATTGAGCTTATACACGATACACAAAAGTGAAATGAATGAGGAGGCATGTGGAGAGAACGCAAAATCTAAATCAAGTAATTTTAGCATGTCAAAGTCATATTTATGTGTATAAAATATATTTTCCCAACAATAAAATTGTAGCGATTGGCTAGTAATGTTGGAAAACTACTTGCCACAGTGGCTGGTGATCAAAAAAAGTTAATGTCAAGCCCTATATATATATATATATATATATATATATATATATATATATATATATATATATATATATATATATATATATATATATAAACACACACACAGTATTTTAAAAGTGCCCACAATAACAATATCATACATGTTTATTATCACGATACAGTGCATTACTGAATATCAGCCATGTTGACTGTGGTGCAAAACAAGCTTTTTACCTGGTGCTACTGAAGGAACAATTTTTCCATTGGAGAAAGAAGGTCCCGTTTTCATAGTAGGTGCACTGAAGGTGAATCCAGACTGCAGGGAAGAATCATTATCATCCTTATTATTAGATGCAGCGTTCACACACATTTTTACAACTAAAAACCCCTTGACATTTTCCTGGACTTCAGTAAATTTTCATGACCAAATGTTTCATGTAATGTCTACGTGGTAAATAAAAAAAACAATGCACATTTAAATATAAACCACGCAACAACCAATTTAGTTTAAATTATTTTTTTTATATCTATGTAAAATGTATTTACATAATGCTTAAACACTAATAATGTGAGAGCATGTTTTTGGCCAAGGACTGAAAAGAAATAGTCAGCTCACCTATATTCTTCAACAGATATTTGAAGAATTAATTCAACAGATATTATACAGATATTTGTTAAACTAATTTCCATGACTTTTCCAAAACTTTTTCCAGGCCTGGTAAATGCCATGTCAAAACTCCATGACTGAATGAACCCTGTATATGAAGCCTGAAATATAAACAAAAGCAAGTAGACTTACTGATGGTGAGAAAGATGGAGGGCTGGCAGCTGTTGCCTTGACGATAGGTGAAGAGAACGTGAAGGGGGCAGATGGTGGTGTGGATGGTGCAGCCGGCTCCTGATTAAACAAATAACAAAGGTGATACTAGCTCCTATTATTCATCCACCATAACTGTTAGAAGACTCTTTCAGTTTGATAAGTCGAGGCTCCATACAAGAAGAATTCTGATTGGTCAAAGAGAAGTGATACCTTATTCGCTGTTGGTTCCTCAGAGACTGTTATAAGTGGTTTTGTGCTGGATTTGAGGGAGGAGGTCGGAGGAGGAGAAGAGAAAGTAAATGTTGGCAAGGTGAAATTGCTGGGAAGAGAAGCAGGCGGCAGATCTGGTTCCTCAGCAACCTATAAGGAGAAACACTCATGTGAGCATTTAAGCATTCTGGTGGACTGATTCAAAACAAGTTCTAATCAAAAGTGCACAAGCAAGAGCGGTCACAAAACATTTAAGCAAATTGATTTTGAGATTTTCAAAATGCACCATAATTCTCAGCTTTCAACAGCAGACGGCGCTCTGGGCCAGTTTTTAAACAGCAGACGGCGCTCTGGGCCAGTTTTTAAACAGCAGACGGCGCTCTGGGCCAGTTTTTAAACAGCAGACGGCGCTCTGGGCCAGTTTTTAAACAGCAGACGGCCCTCTGGGCCAGTTTTTAAACAGCAGACGGCGCTCTGGGCCAGTTTTTAAACAGCAGACGGCGCTCTGGGCCAGTTTTTGAACAGCAGACGGCGCTCTGGGCCAGTTTTTGAACAGCAGACGGCGCTCTGGGCCAGTTTTTGAACAGCAGACGGCGCTCTGGGCCAGTTTTTGAACAGCAGACGGCGCTCTGGGCCAGTTTTTAAACAGCAGACGGCGCTCTGGGCCAGTTTTTTAAACAGCAGACGGCGCTCTGGGCCAGTTTTTAAACAGCAGACGGCGCTCTGGGCCAGTTTTTTAAACAGCAGACGGCGCTCTGGGCCAGTTTTTAAACAGCAGACGGCGCTCTGGGCCAGTTTTTTAAACAGCAGACGGCGCTCTGGGCCAGTTTTTAAACAGCAGACGGCGCTCTGGGCCAGTTTTTAAACAGCAGACGGCACTCTGGGCTAGTTTTTAAACAGCAGACGGCGCTCTGGGCTAGTTTTTAAACAGCAGACGGCGCTCTGGGCTAGTTTTTAAACAGCAGACGGCGCTCTGGGCTAGTTTTTAAACAGCAGACGGCGCTCTGGGCTAGTTTTTAAACAGCAGACGGCGCTCTGGGCCAGTTTTTAAACAGCAGACGGCGCTCTGGGCCAGTTTTTAAACAGCAGACGGCGCTCTGGGCCAGTTTTTTAAACAGCAGACGGCGCTCTGGGCCAGTTTTTAAACAGCAGACGGCGCTCTGGGCCAGTTTTTAAACAGCAGACGGCGCTCTGGGCCAGTTTTTAAACAGCAGACGGCGCTCTGGGCCAGTTTTTAAACAGCAGACGGCGCTCTGGGCCAGTTTTTAAACAGCAGACGGCGCTCTGGGCCAGTTTTTAAACAGCAGACGGCGCTCTGGGCCAGTTTTTTAAACAGCAGACGGCGCTCTGGGCCAGTTTTTAAACAGCAGACGGCGCTCTGGGCCAGTTTTTAAACAGCAGACGGCGCTCTGGGCTAGTTATTAAACAGCAGACGGCGCTCTGGGCCAGTTTTTAAACAGCAGACGGCGCTCTGGGCTAGTTTTTAAACAGCAGACGGCGCTCTGGGCTAGTTTTTAAACAGCAGACGGTGCTCTGGGCTAGTTTTTAAACAGCAGACGGCGCTCTGGGCTAGTTTTTAAACAGCAGACGGCGCTCTGGGCCAGTTTTTAAACAGCAGACGGCGCTCTGGGCCAGTTTTTAAACAGCAGACGGCGCTCTGGGCTAGTTTTTAAACAGCAGACGGCACTATAGGCAAACTTTTAACTGCAGACGGTGCTTTAGGCTAGTTTATAACTGGAGATGGCGCTGTAGGCCGTTTTTTGCTGCAGATGTCGCTCTAGGCTAGTTTTTAGCAGCAAATGTTGCTTGAGGCTAGTTTATAACTACAGATGGTGCTCTAGGGTTGTTTTGCTTTTGACTAAGTCGTTGAAGTTGGCTTTAATGGCTGCAATTAATCTAAATAGCTTTACTATGAACACTTGTATTCGCCTACACCTTCAACTTAAGTAATGATAATTTTAGGCTTAAGTTGTATTTGTAGGGAATTGAATGGAAGCAAAGCACATCTGTGTGTAAAGCATACAGTGTTGTCTGCTGTAAAAAGCTAAGCTCAGAATCGAAAAAAAAAATAGCAATGCATTTTGGGGAAAGAAATATATAAATAAAATTGCAAAAATCAATTTCCTGCAACAATTCTAGTTTAGAAGCAACAAAATCTGACCTCATCATCAGGCCGCTTGGATGAAGGTCTAATGGCCCTTTCCCTTTTCATTTTGCCACCACCTAAACCAGCGCTGTTAGCAGCTGGGGTGCTGGACAAGGGGTATGACAATGTACTTGTGCTGAAAACAAAAAGAATTGACAAATTGAGTTTATATGCCATCCCAGGTCCTATGGTAAGGAGTAAATAATTCTAAAAATTCTAAACACAAACTGTTTACTTACCTTGGAGGAGGAGCCTGGGCGGGTTCTGAAATCGGAGGGGATTGTCTTACCGGCTTCAAGACAGAGAGAGGAAAAAAATATTATAACCAATCAAAAGAGGAGGATTGAAATGGGGTTGCCAAACGTACCAACTTCAGTACCAATTAGTGCTGAAATTCAAATGTGACTATCCCAGCATTTAGCACTTGCATTTTGAGTGCTGCCGATTCATAAACACAGCTGACTGATGCTCAACAGATTAAATATAGAGAGTAAAGATAGATAATATGTCATTTTATACAATGTGCATCCAGTCCCACAGCTCTATGTATATAGAGTGCGGGTGGTCACGGGATTTAAATTTAAAGTGCACGTAAAGAAACTGCATTAATGCACATTTAAAGTGATGTCATTATCCTGCATATTGACAGCGGCTCCCTGATACACATTTTATAGGACTACACAATATTATATAACATCATATATTGTATTATATAACATTATATATTATATAATATTATATATGTGCATCCCACAGACATACAAAACAGGAAAATCTGTTATAATGTGGAACTATCACATCCTTGAATGAATCAATCATGATAGCCTGAGTCACAAATGTTGTAGAGGCTGGAACCAATTTTACCACACTGGCTCTGGGTTGTTAATCGCTCTGCAAATGCATGTAAAGCATGTTTTTGTTAAGGCTATAATCAAAATACATTGTCAATACAGATATTCTTAAACTTAAAAAAATTGAATGACCATCATAGTGAAATTGAATGCTTTTAAATGCCATTTACTGGCCTTGATTTTTAGCAAAAACTACTTAAATGACTTTCAATGCTTTTAACGACCCATGGAAACCCTGGTGGACATCATGAATAATGGCCATTCAGGAGTGTTTAAGAATCTGCTCAACAGAAGCCAAATGTTAACGGGAAATTGACATTTTTAAAGCTACAGTACCAACTGGTACCGAAGTCAGTCCTTTTGACATCCCCACACCCAAACACACATTATGAATTTTAATGTATGACACATTGTGCTAGAAAGTGCACTCACAGTCTCTCTGCTGGTTTTTTCCACTCCTCTGTTCACTCCACCTGGGGTGAGCGATGGTCTAAAGGATATTGAGCGATTACCAGACACTGCAGCAGCTGCAGGGACCACCAGCTTCTGAACAGGTGGAACTGACGGCTCCAGCTGTGTGTCGATTGAACAACATTACAAATACTGCAAATACATCTTTGTGCAAAAAATATTGGTCTTTAAACTTCCATCAGCTAAATATTACTAAATAAAAAAGCTTCATTGATTTGTAATTAAGCATGCAAGGGTTTTACATTCAGATTTTCAAGATAGCTTTGCAAGTTCTTTGCTACAACGAATTAACCCATCCAGCAGGTTGTCAAGTCTCCTCACTTGAACAGCAAATCAACCCAGACAGCACTGGATATTTTGCACTATGGACATCCGCCACAAATGGTTATTATAGGCTTTAGGTTTCTGGTGCTGGGTGAATGGGGACATTGTTTGGGATTAGCAGCCAGCTGCTACAGTTGTTAACAGTTAAAGACAAGCAGCAATAGCAAAACGACCGTTGTCAGTTTTACCATATGCACTAATACACAGCTGTAAATTTATTTTAAGCTTAAAAAGTATATTTTGTTTTTTTGCAGATCCAGATCAGACCATTCTACTGTCATTATCTGAAACGGAGAAGTGTTTTATTCAATCCAAGTTTATTTGTATAGAGATTTTCACAATAATTAGTGTTTCATAGCAGCTTCACAAAAGGTTCACATTATCGGATTACAATCAGAAATGTTAAGGAGTTGTTTATAGTACGGACATTATATACAAACATATTTAAACTGCTGTTACAAAGGATATTGTGTCTTTACAAAAAAGGTGATGTCTGTATGTTCAATGAACTATTTATGTATTAAGAGTAATATAAAATGCACAAAACTTACCCTTTTCCTCTTCGCCTGGTAATTTGAGATGTCAAGGTCTGTGTGATTCAGTGACTGAAAAAACAAAACAAGAAATGTTTTATTAAACTGTAAACCAAACCTTGAGTCAATTTAAACATTTTACAGAGTAAAATAGAGAACTCACAGCTGACAGAGGTGATGAAACTGTAGATGGAATTCTCTTTGCATCCTGCAATGATAACAAAAACATTTATGAAACAATCTTGCTGATTAAATCTAAAAGAGACTGCTGAATAACAGCTGAATTTAAAAGCAGGATGTGACACTCATTCATTCAACAGTACACTGTAATTTAAGACTTTGTTAGCCAAAATTACTAACAACAGGAACACAACTTTAACTCTTCATCATGTTTTGGGAAGGAACTGTTTCGTCATCATAATTTTAGGCTTGTCATCCATGTTTAAGCAACTGAACTGGTGTAGTTTGGTTATATGCATGATCAAAACAGCACACTGTCCCCGAGCACCATAATGTCATCTCTCATAAAGGTTTGCAATTTTACAATGTAAACAGTGACTAGAAATCCTCTTTATAGATTGGTAAAACCACTTCTGTGCCCTCACCAGAACCATTTTTACAGAAGCAAACCACAGAAACAGGCGGACAGTCCAAAAAGTAACTAGGCATGGAACAATAACTGCTTTCAAGGTTTACCACGGTTTGGAAAAGTCTGGTCAGACCATCATTCAGAAAACATTAGAAAAACAAATCACTTATAAACCAACATCCAAGCATGCTATAGACCTGAACAGTGCAGTGGCTTTACATGCAAAGAAAAGAAAGATCTCCAAAGATGCCTGGCAGTAAAGCTGTAAAGCAATCTGTGTTTTTGAAACTAATGACGATAGAAGTCAATGATTTATTTTAATGTTTACGGTTCCTAAATATTTTAAATGCTTCTTAAAATGAAATGTTGTGCTCAATGGGGGAAACTTAGCTGTTTTTTAACTCACACATTTAAAAGGAAAATAAATTAGAGCTGTAATTATAACACTGTGAAACCCTCAGAATCTTATACCAGCCCATGCCTAGTAGTAACATCTAATATTTTGGGAAACAAAGCGAAGACTGTGAACTCACAGCAAGAGGACTGGACATGCGCTCCAGGGACTGCAGGATGCGTCTCGCTGTGGCACTGGTCACTCCACAGGGCTGAGCTCCGGTTGGCTTTGCCTTGATTTGTCTCCTAACAGGAGGCTGTGTAGTGACAGACCAACACTCTAGGTCAGTCAAAAACTAACAAAGCAAGCACATGCACAACCCTAACAATCCATTTCAGTTGAAATTGTAACCTGTTCAGACCTGATAAGGAGTAGCTGGGCGTGAGCGAGCGGTTCTCATCGCAGAAGCTCCTCCATATGTGGTCTTCCCAGGGTAAAACGGCGAATTCCCCAACTGACTGGAGTTCAGCACTGAACTGTTCAACACAGACTGTAAGAGAATTAATAAGCCACATTAATCTCAGAGCACAAAAAGTCATGATGAGAAAAATCACAAAACAAGACTAAAGGAAAACTTTAGCTGATTGCTCTTTACTCATTGTTTATTATTATACACAACCATTCAAAAGTTGGAGGTCATAATAGGGCTGAGCAATTAATAAGTAATCGAAATTGACATTCGAACCTATAATCAATCGAATTTTTCCAGGTCAATTTTTTTCAATTACTTTGCCTACTGCGTGTGGCGTCTAGGGATGCAACGATTAACCAGTTTCACTATTAAGCATGCTTTAATTTGTCACGGTTGATTAATCGTAAAGGCTTCAACACCGTGTTTCTGCACGGATCAAAACTGCGGCAACTAAAAGTTATGCCAGCTGTCGCTAGTTTATACACAGACTAATAACCACGCACATTGGATTATCTATGATTGAGGCTATTAAATAAGGCAAGCTCGTGCAAGTTCATTATTTCCAATGGAGGGACGCGCACGCGACGCAACACGCTCACACTTTTCAGGCGCACTAGTTGAGATGGGGGCTTTTGTGACCGTGGGAACTGCAAACAGCTGAAGTTTGAGGAAGCAGCAATGAAAAGTACACAGGTTTGCAACTCCATTTGAAGTTACAAATATTGGGGATCATGCGGGGATCTGATCCGCCAGCCGAGATCAATCCAGTGTTTTCGGAGAGAGTGAAAGACTCGGGAGGGGAACAGCTGTTTAATGGCTTGAATCTCGATGCATTGCATTCACTGCGTTCAGCACAAATGGTTGCTAAATGTAAAATCTAACAGTGTAGATCTTTGCCAAAGAAGCTCGACCTTACGAAGTTCAAATTGAAACTTCAGCTCATGACAAATAACAGTATTGCACAGGTGGTCATCGCGAGAATGCTTCTCTGCGCCGGTCATTTGGTCGGCTGACCTCTCTGCCTCTTTCCATAAACACAGAAAAATGTAAATCAGCGCATATCTAGACCGAACATTTACAATGACCCAAACCCAAACATTTAAAGAGTGGCAGAAGTGAGAATTTCCTTCCTTTCTTTTGTCCGTTCTTTCCGGTTATTAAATTGATAAGCGTATTAAAAGCAATAGCGCAAAATGCGTATTTCTTACTACAATGCTTCATTTTTGTTTGATGCAAACCATAGATTTATTTGTCAATGTAACAGTTGGACTGTTTATAGCAGATAACTCACATTCAAGGCAGCATGATAATGTTATTCATTGTTAGTATTATTATCCTCATCATAATATTTTATAATTATTAGACATTAATTTAGCAATTACTGCATAAATATCAATAAGTTATAACATAATTAGTTAGTTGTTTCTGGTTTTTGTTAGTTCTGGTTGTATTGAAATACAATAAATCTGTTAATATACAATTTGCAGTGGTGCTCATTCATTTTTGGTGGGTGCTTCTAAATTTTTTATGGTGCTCCTAAAATTTTTGAAGTTGGGAGTGCTACCAATAGTGCTACCAAGTAAAAGTTAATTTCAAGCACCGCATTAGACAAATACTTTTTTAAAATTATTTATTCATTGTTCTGTCATTTGTTTGCAGTGTAAAATAATTTAAATGTAAAAAATTGTACTTTTTTTTTTTAGCACAAAGAGAGAAATGGACTATTGTTTGTTTTTAATATTATTTTGTGCTGTATTAGTTGGTTACGGAGCAGCAATAAATAACACTGTAAAATATAAGGAGTTTTCATGTGATTTTCTAAACTAGTGGTGTTTAGAAATTAATGTATGCATAATAATCATGATAACCGTGATTATTTCTCAGACTATAATCGTTCAACCAAAATCTATAATTGTTGCATCCCTAGTGGCGTCACATGAACCCGCTCTGTTAAGGCTACTTTATACGAATATAAAGTATCGGTTGCATACTTTTGTGAGCACATTACATGTGAGCATATTTTTTGTACAAAACTTAAATAAATAAAACGATCGTTCATTAATCGTGATTGAGGTAAAATGTACAATTAATCGAGATTGAGATTTTAGGCCAAAGCGCCAAGCCCTAGGTCATAACACAGTTTTAGTGTCACTTCAGTCTTGTTTAAACATGGTATTAAAAAAGTATTTCTAGTGATTGATTAACAAGTGGTCAGTAGAGACTGGAGATGCATAACTATTTTCACAAAGCAGACATTAAAATGCATCTTGTGACATCCAAAAGCGGTGAAAAACGTGCTTTAGAATCATTTACACCAGTATTTAATGACATGCACATGTGATTGTATTGGCAGAAATGCAACATGATATCAGATTGCTCACTAAGGAGGCATTTCTTTGATAATGTAGAACTTTTTTTGCATTTTTATTAATGTTGGAAACGTGCATGGTCATTGGACTAAATTAATATATCCTGGTTGACTCTATAGCAGGAAATTCTTTGAAAACTTGAAGTACTGAAAGTTTTGTATAGCAATTATATCAATAATGAACAAATAATATTAATAATCAGAAGTTCAAAACAGGCGACACGGTGGCTCAGTGTTTAGCACTGTCGCCTAACAGCAAGAAGGTTGCTGGTTCGAGTCCCAGCTGGGTCAGTTGGCATTTCTGTGTGGAGTTTGCATGTTCTCCCTGTGTTGGCCTGAGTTTCCTCAAGGTGCTCCAGTTTCCCCCACAGTGCAAACATGTGCTATAGGTGAATTGAATAAACTAAATTGTACAGTGTATGATTGAGTATGGGTGTTTCTCAGTACTGTGTTGCAGCTGGAAGGGCATCTGCTGTGTAAACATATGCTGGATAAGTTGGCGGTTCATTCCGCTGTGGCGACCCCTGATGAATAAAGGGACTAAACCAAAGGAAAATGAATGAATGAAGTTCTAAACATGAACTACTTACTGATGAGGAAGTGCCAAAGACTGACAGGTTGAAGGCTGGTTTCTTGAGCCCGGAGTGGGCTGGCTGTGATCCAGAGTGGGTGCGTTCTGTCTCTGGGGACCAGAGGAGCGGCACAGTCTTTGACGTGGGCACATCTGGAAGAAGATTAAGCCCTGCTCTTAGTTCTATCTACACCTAGTCTAAATATCCAATTTAAGGGATAGTTCACCCAAAAATGAAGATTCTGTCATCATTTACTCTTTCACAATCTGATAATTCACAATAGTCACATCTCAGGATATACAATGTTATGTCTAGATTATAGTTTATCATTTGTCTGCGTTTTTGAGGCTCTTGACTGTATAATAATTTTATAAGCATTTAGGCATTAGAAATTGTATTATTTGTAACATTAATAACAATGGATTTTTTTAAATAATTTAAATTTTTTAATTACTGTACCTGAATACTGCTGATAAAACACAGTTTAATTCAATTGTATCTTTTTTTTTATTATAGTTATCTATGCTTGTAGATTGTATATTAGATTTTATGATTCTGTAGGGAAGTGCATCTGCATCCCAATTAGGGCTGCACGATATTGGAAAAAATTTGACATTGCAATATTTTTTTTGTCTGCGATATATATATACAAATTCAACAGAGGACTTAATTAGCTCTACTTGGAAAGTCATTAATTTAGATTGATTGGGATGGCTTTGTAGGGGACTGAAATTCAATTCAATTCAATTCACCTTTATTTGTAAAGCGCTTTTACAATGTAGATTGTCAAAGCAGCTTCACATATAAGGTCATAGTAAATAGGAACAGTGTAGTTCAGTTTTTAGTGTTTAAGTTCAGTTCAGTTGAGCTCAGTTCAGTGTGGTTTAATAATCACTACTGAGAGTCCAAATATAAATATCTTTTTATGCAGTTTATTATATACATATAATAAGAGTAGCAAATATTAAAATGAACTAAACCATGCTTTACGGTTTTCTGGGGAGAGTCTCACAGTGTTCAGGTACAGAAATTGAATAATAAAATGTAAAATAACACTGCAAATTCTTCATCATATAAATAACTCAATATTAATCTTTATTAAACTTCTTTATGCGATATTAAAAGTTCTTAAACTCTTTAAACTTAATCCTCAGTCACAGACCTTAAAATCATGTACATAATTTACTTTATTGAATCTATATGAATTCTATTTTCTATATTAAAAGCATTTTATCATGCTTAAATTCTCCACAAATCTCATGTGTTACTTGTGGCTCCTGGTCATCTATAATCCTAATTTAACACTGCATATCTTGTGATGTGACTATTGCGGCCGCTCACGTTGTGATATCGATGCTGAAACCATATATATTGTGCAGCCCTAATTCCAATCAATCTAAAATCATAAATGATTTCCAAACAGAGATATTAAAAGTCATGTGGTGAAATTGTATTCACATCGCAATATCTCAGAATAACAAAATACAGCTTTCTTTATCTATTTAGCTTTCTTTATATATTTAATATGATCTTTCTAATATCGTTCAACCCTAGTAAAAGTGAGTAAATTGAAACTTCTCAGTGAACTATCCCTTTAATAGATACTGTCTGAACATCTTTGTCTTGAATGATTGCCAACATTTATCAAGCAGTTTCTGCCCAGAAATGCGTTTGCTCACCTTTATCAGATGCACGTGATGAGAAGCCACTGGTCGTGGAGATGTTGTCATCCTCATGCTGAGAGCTGGAATCCTTAATCTCTTTAACCAGTGAGAAGTTGGAGGTCACAGCGAAAGGGCTCCCTGAGAAGGGTGCTGTGGATGTGGAGGGCTGGGAGAAAAGGGAACTGGAGCCGCCCAACGCAGGGGAGCCGTCGAGGGAGGGGAACTGCAGGTGTGTCCGGTTGAGCGGAGGTCTCGACAGAGCTTCCTGGAAGTTCAGCGACGCTCTGCTTGTAGTTGGTTCTGAAAAGTAATTTCGTATTTCAAGTCAATGACATGGGTTTAAAAAGGACAATTCTCCAGGTTTTGGAATAGCATCGGTGTATAACTGCTGGAAAGCATCTACTTTGGCAGCGCAAAAGAATTTTCACTAAATAAATAAATAAATAATCTAATTAATCTAATCTAAATAAAAGAGAATTGACTTAAACTAAATGATTAGTTCAAAAATGAATTCCTTCAGAAACAAATTGAACATGCACTGCAGTGTTTGGTCTGATAAACAGAAATACACTTCCTGTCTAATATCTTGTTTAAATTGTAACTTCGTACTGAATGCTGCATGAAATTAATCACATTTAAGTCAATGCTGATATTCAGGAAAATTAAACCTTTGCTGGTGTAATATCTCGAATAAACAGCCATTACAAGATTTACATTGCTTACATAACCGTTTAGGTGCATAATAGGCTTAAATCACACAGTGAATGCTTTTTGACTGTTTGGACAAGTTTTTATTGACCCTTTTAAAGCGGTCATAACACTTCAATTAAAAGCAACTTCTCGTTCTGCCACTTTTGCACTTGTTAATGCATTTTTAAATGCAAAAGGCACAGACGCTTTTTTTTTTTCCCAAATTGTTGATTTATGTATGTGTATGGCAATTTCATGGCAAGATTAACTTAGATGAAAACATTACATAACCTCAAATTTCAATAAGAGATCAAGTTATGAGACCAATTTTTCTTGATCTTTGACATTGATAAATTTTCTGATTTAGACCTTTAAATTGACACTTGTCATAGAGACCCCTGCTATAGATATTTATTGCACTTCACTAGCATCTACTACTCATCAATATCTCAATCAGTGCAACACACAGGACTGAAATACTTATGAACATTGCATATAAATAATAATATTAATAATAATAGTAATAATAATGCTACATTTTATTTAAAGGTGCCTTTCTGACAACTCAAGGACACCGTACAACAAAAGCAATAAAACAACAAGAGAAATATTTAAAAATATGAACAGCAATAGTGCAGATGCAATTAATGTTTCTGCTACATTCATGGAGGGGTGCCACACCAAAATTCATCCTGTCACGCCTACAGTACAGCTTCTCATTCAAAACATTCAGACGTTGTTGTTGTTTTTTTTAAATAGTGGGTAATAAACGCAACAAAACGCATTGAAAGGCAATTGAATTATAACAGTGCTTTAATACGTTTTGGTGCAATTATCACCCGCTATTAAAAAAATTAAACGTTTTGAATGAGAAGCTGTAATGTAGCGGTGGCTGGATGAATTTTGGCGTGGCGCCCCATCATGGAAGAATGAATGTAGCGGAAACCATGCCATATGGGCGAGCGGGCTCCTTCCTCTCTTATGCACCAGGCACTTTGTTAGAATTACTTCTAGATATCTGTTAGTACAGAAAGCTCTTATATTCATTTTTTTTTTTCTGCAGCCACATATCTATATCGAAAGTCTTTAAATTAGCTTTTATTTTCCATTGCATAACTTCTATTTCTCTGTAATTTACATTATATTGTTATTATTTTAAGGTCACGAGTGGTTGTGAATTTATCATACCTGTGTTACTTGTGCTCGGCTCTGGAGAGTCTCGTCCGTCTCGGAGCGGGGCTTCGTCGTTGCCGTTGGGGGGAGGAGTCATATTGTTGTGTTCCACCCCTGCTGCAGAAGCCCCGCCCTCTGGACCTTCTCCATTTCTGAAGTATTTCTGTAGCCAGGAGGGGACAATACTCTTCACTGTATCAGTCACTCGAGTGATCAGGCCAGGCTGCTGCAAGGGACAAATGGACTAAATTAACATATCCAGTAGCAACAAAACAGCAAGAGCAATACACTGAAATTTATGAACCATGCAGATCTGACAGGGGCTCAGCAGAGCATAACTACAAACGCAAGATTCATATTATTATTGCATTTAAGCAGCGATGCACAGTTTGGATTAAAGCATGACTAATGCATCAATTTGTGCCATTAGTTGAAAACAGTGGCCCTACAACAAGCCCTGTTTTTGTTTTATGCTTTAATAACTTTTTCCACCGCAATCATTTACTCATTGCAATGACAAAAGGCCATTCGTTTTAGCCTTAATTTCAATCCTTTTGGATTTAGGCTAGCATTGAAGAGCTAACAGACTGAAGTGGTTGAGCTCTTAAACCTCAAAAGCAAAAAATGGTTTTCCTTGCTCATGCCACCTTCAATTTTTCTACTACCAAACACACAGATGTTGCAAGAAAATGCTTTCTTAAAATCAATTTGGTGTAGGACTGCATGATATTAGGAAAACAGACATTGCAATATTTAGTATACTTTTACCAGATGAAATGAATAGCAAGGTTTAGAAAGAATTTATACATTTCAGATTGATTGGTATGATTTTGTAGGGGAGAGCATCTGCATAATATAAAATAAGCCAATCAGAATCATTAATAAACAGAGTGGGGCAAAAATACTAATTAAATAAACATTACTTTATGGTCTTCTGGGAGTATTTCAGTATTATTGAGGCAAACGTGTGATAATTTAATGTAAAAATAACACCGTAGTCTTCATTGTATATATACACACACAAATATGATTTCTTTCTTAAAGTTATAAACAATCTAATTCCTTGTGGATTAATGTTTTATACTGACTTGAAATTCTCACACATTTACAGGCCTTAAAAGCACATGGAAATTATACACTTTTTTTAGTAACTTTACGGTTGAACTACAGTTTTCACAGCAAATGTTCACTGCATGCGCGGATTTAGGAGACATTAGACATTTAGAAACCACCTAAAGTTACACATAATGACACATCTGATTAGTGATCATTTAATGAATTTCAATTCAATAAGCACGAGACGCTCTATTTAATCTTTCATTTAATCGTCACGATGATGTCAATCGTGCGACTGGAAGCGTGTACACCATCGCTAAAGAGCATGCATTCACTGAGAAGAAACGAATATTGCAGTTTGTGAAAAGACTGTTAACGCTATGCTAAGATGATGTATGCAAACAATAAGTTATATGCCAATATCATCTGTGCAATATGAGACACCACCTGTGAGAACAGCACAGTTATTATCGTTAACTCCGTTCATCTCGTTCACGTCCAGCAGTATGTGCATGCTAGGGGTGTCACGATTCTCCAAATCCTCGATTCAATTACATTTTCGATTCTAAAGTCACGATTCGATTCTCGATTTTTAACAAAAAATTTTTTTAAAGCACAAGCTATGCCATTTTAAGACGTATATGCAATATAATAACATCTGACCTTTGTTCACAATGTACCACACACTACATTGTCAAATATAAAATGTTTATTAAACATTTCTAGCACGGTTCTAGCACGTTAATTAAATGCTGAAAACCAGAGTTTTCTATCACTGAATAAGGTCGCATGTCCGCGGCTATAAATACTCCTATCGCGCTTGTAATTGCCTTTGGACGTGTTGAGTTGCTTGGAAGTTTTATTTCAAATGAAGATGGGAGAGTAGTTTGTGTTACACTTGTCGGTTTAACAGATACATCTATGTTTTTGTGGTGCCTGCGGAGATGCCCGGCCATGTTAGTCGTGCTGCGGTGGAATAATGTGGTATATGCACATTGCAGAGCTTGCAAACTGTATTTTTTCTGTCGACATTACGAACGTTGTCAACATAACTCACTGGAAATCCAAAATACTTCCACACCGGCGACTTCAGTGAAAGAGGAGGGGGTTCAATTTCTTTTGATGGGTCTCCTGCGTCTGCAGTTGCCATGCTGTCTCGTGGCTGTTGTAGCTGTTAGGTTGACGCGCATGCGTGAGTTTTTTTCCGCTTGGCAAGTCAAGCTGCTGCTGACGTGACATAGGGGCGGGGCAGCATCGACGATTCCATTTTTTGATTCGATAATCGAGATTAAGCATGAATTTCGATCGATTTCGATTAAAAATCGAAATCGTGACACCCTTAGTGCATGCAGATTTTTGTTTATTTGTTAGTTTGGATTTTAAATGAAATAAATCTGTTTATATAAAAAGTGTAGTAACTGTGCTCATAATTTTTGGTGAGTGCAACTTAATTTTGTCTGGTGCGCCTAGATTTTTTATGTTAGGAGCACCGGCGCTACCAAAAAAAAAAAAAAGGTTAATTTCGAGCTATATAAACCCAACTTAACTCCTGCAATGAGACTATTGCAAATGCACACATTACAATATCAATCCTGAAACCATATATTGTGCAGCTCTTATTGTGTGTGAATGAAGGACACGTTTCCTCCATTCATCATAATGCAGAAGCAGTGTAGCCCCCAAGGCTAAAGAGTGCCTGGATTAAAGAGATTCAGTTGTCATCTAAAAGGGGCCCTGGGGACCAAATCACTGTGCAAGCACTACAGGCTTATTGTTCTTTAACAGAGCTCCACGGTTTGGCCACAGAGACACCACAGGCCGGCTCTCTGGCCAAACGCTGCAAACATGTGACCCACAGGCAGGTGGGAAAGCTAAATAGTCCATTTAGCCAGAGCAGAAGAGCTGGGGGAGATTGCGCAATCGAAATGAAAGGCCTTTAAAGCTACTTGGATTTAAATATAGGGCAGAGCAAGAGTGTAATTCATCTTCCTGCCTCACTGTGAGATCAAGACTACGTGAGAAAAGATAAACAACATGAAGCTGCTGCATGTGCTCAGCATATGAAACCAGCTGTGTGCATGGCTGGGGCCCCACGCACGGGCTCAGGGTTGCAACATAAGTCACTTCCTGTTAAAAGCGCACACATGGCGTTAACCAAGGTCAGCATGGCCAATCAATACAAGCAACGATGTGTATATATACTGTATATGAGGTTTAGGCAGTACATAGAAAAAAACATCGACTTGAGTTCAACCACACTTTATACTCCCACTAAGTGACGTCAGCTGTTCTAGGAAACACCTGAAAGCTCTGCTCCTAATGCATATGTGACCCTAGACCATAAAACCACTCACTCATTTTTTTAAATGAATAAGCTTTACATTGATGTATGGATTTGATAGGATAATAATCGGCTGAGATATAACTATTTAAAAATCTGGAAACTGAGGGTTAGGGTTGGGCCAATAGACGATGCCATCCTCCATTACCGATGGCCGATAGACATCATGATGCTGAAGCGGCATCGCGATCCTCCACCGCACCCTGTCGCAGTGGCAACCTGCTCGTGAAAAATACACACTCAGGCCCCATTTACACTAATACATCTTAGTTTTAAAATGGCACTTTAGAACAAAAACGATCCACGTCCACACTGGCGTTTCACCTAGCATTTCTGAACAGCCCTCCCTCCACACTACCGCTGAAAACGCACATCACGTGACCACACACATGCACTGTCATGCCCTGCATCGTCCAGGAGTTCCAGTTCCAGCAGTCAGGCCAGAGAGCAGTGCACGTAGGACAGTTTATCAAGGATGGCGTCTCACTATAGTTGCTAAATGTGACATTTATTCAATTTTGTCTCTATCCAACGACTCTTCTGTCTTTTGAATCTATCAGGTAACGTGTCACAGCGTCAGTACACTGCTTCAATCTTTCGCTTTCACGCTTGTACTTAGTCATTTTAGCTAAACCTCAGATACTGTTGGTTGTGCACCTTTTTTTTTTTACCAAGTTTGTCGACGCCATTATGACGACACAGATCACTCTGCCTATTCATGCCAGAGTCCTGCGGAAAAAGTGATTGACAGGTGGTAATGTGTGTAACTTATGTTTATCTTTATATATGATTTGGTTATGGATCAAACAAAGACCATGCGAGTCAGGTAGTTGAAACGGTAGGCAACAAATAATTAATTCCATATGAATTAATTCATTATTTATAAAAAATTCACCGCCGCCTATGACGACGATGCCATCGTCCATCACAAAAACATCGTAAGATGCTAAATTGGCAGGCATCGCCCAACCCTACTGGGGGCTCAAATTCAAAAATATCTAATGATTTGTCTTTAGATTTGTTTTAAGTCCTTAGCAATGCGTATTACCAATGAAAAATTAGGTGATATATTTATGATAGGACAATGACTACATGTCTTTATTCAACATGATTTTTAG
Source organism: Danio aesculapii (assembly GCF_903798145.1). NCBI lineage: Eukaryota > Metazoa > Chordata > Actinopteri > Cypriniformes > Danionidae > Danio > Danio aesculapii. Next base: position 48,701,489 of record NC_079453.1, read on the forward strand.
TTCAATAGTTTTTGGCATAAAAAAAAAGTCAATAATTTCAACTTACACAATGTATTGTTGGCTATTCCTTTAAATATACACATGCAACTTGGGGCAAGGGAAACAGACTTAATGTGCTTTGAGAAAGTTTAAATGTCCATTTACACTTTACAACATAAAAACTGAAAACGTTATGCAGTTTGCCGATTCATGGTCGGACATATTTAAGGCCAGGACACACAGATCAAGCGGTCGGCCATTGGGCTGCATCAGGTCAGCGGTCAAGCTAGTTGGTTTGGTCTGTTCCACATGTTGTCTCTCATCGGATTTATGTTGAAGATCTAATTGGCTATTCAACAACAAATCAGAGCGTGAAAACAAAAACTGAAGAGATGTAGCAAGTAAACAACTAAGGCTGATTTATACTTCTGTGGCAAGCACACGTGTATGCTCTGGCGCAGCCTTCATTTGGTCACATAGCCCTTGCCGTGGCTGCCGCTGACGTGCACCTCTCAAAAAGTTTAACTACCCGTCGCAATGACGCATAGCACAAGCTCTGTGATTGGTCAGCTTGGAAGCTGCGACCAGTGTGGGTGGGACCAAGAGCCAATGCAAAGCCATTGTAGCGAGTGTTTACAAGTGCTGAGTCCCGTGAAGGAGCTCCAGATGGAAACTGTTGTTTAGTGTTTATGATTAATGTTGTTGCATGTCTGCCAGTTCTCACCTCTGAATGAGCAAGTTTAAGCTACTTGTACATTAAGGTAACAAATAAGACAATTCAAAACACCCACGAAGAAACACTGAGACAGAGGAACATAAAAACCTACTGCAAGCTAGCGTTTTGGAAGTGTTATTGCAGAGCAACACAAACAGCACACAGACGTATAAATGCACAACTACGTGCAAGCCAGGCACCGTGATCACTCAACGCAGAAGTATAAATCAGCCTGTAGAGTCAAAAAGAAACCCAAAGAGGCCAGCTGTAATTCCACTACTTTTTCAAATACTTGCAAACGAGATGGATGAGATTATTAGACATATTTGCATGAACGAATCCCTCCATGGTGAGTGAATCACTATGATAATAGTACTCATGGCTATATTGCTTATGCTTTGCATGTGCGCATCGGAAGTTCGGTTTCCTCGTGTTGAACTAGAAAACAGATTATTGCGGAATAGAGCTGCACGATTCTGACTAAAATGAGAATCGTGATTGTTTTACTTAAAATAAAGATCATGATTTTCTCACAATTATATAGATGTAAAATAAAGGTTAATATGAGGCTGTTATTATTTTTATTTCTCAAACATATGGTAAAACAACAATAATAATAATATGTGTAGGTCTACTGTTGGTTAAAATGCTAAAGTTTGAATAGACTTTGAATGGTGGACTTGAACAGACTTTAAATATGCCCTGGTCATTAATGCAGAGTAAAATGACGACATCAGAATACAACTATTCATAATTCTGATGTTGAATTATTATGTTTGAGACATGTGTTTGCAATCTGTCATTGACATCATTATTAGACCATTTTCTTCTACTGGTAAAATCAGACACTTGTCATTATCAGATTCCCTCTTGCATTATATTCAACATTATATATAGGCTAGAGTAGTTATACTGACACTGTTAAACATTTATTCTCATGCACAACACTCTGTGTTCGCTATGAAAGAAAAACATTAAATGCTTGTCGTAATCATAACTCTAAAATGCGATATGATTATTTAAATGATGTTGGCGCTTTCAGTTTCCTTTTCCTCCCAAACGATCGCTTGGTGCAAACTGAATGCTATTTACAACTTAATTACCTGTTTTTCACAGCCTATGCAGGTTCTGTTAACATCATTCACAGGCGTGCTCCTGCACTCTCTTAACAGCTCAAGGTCAGTTCATGTGTTATTTCGTGGCCTCGAATACGCCATTACATGAAGACAGAAATGATATTTTTGTGTAAATTATACCTTTTAAATACAGTATGTGACTCTTTCAACACTATTTGGAGGTGTTCATGTTGCTGAGCAATGTATGTAAAACAATGTGAAGACTTGTGCGGCGGCCTTTGCTTCTCTCCTGAACTTGAAAATATGATTGGGAGAATCATAGAAATGCTGGATGAAGAGTGTCTAGGGCAGTGTTTCCCAACCCTGTTCCTGGAGGCACACCAACAGTACATATTTTGGATGTCTCCCTTTTCTGACCCATTAACTTCAGGTGTTGGAGTCTCTTCTGATGTTATGATAAGTTGATTCAGGTGTGTTTGATTAGGGAGAGGTTGAAAATGTGTACTGTTGGTGTGCCTTCGGGAACAGGGTTGGGAAACACTGGTCAAGGGGGTCGAAACGAGATCGCAATCTTTTTTTCGATTAATCGTGCAGCTCGATTGCGAAATACCAGCAGTTGCGAAATACTCCCACAAACGGTTTTCATCTGCACCAGCTGTATGGCATCAACCTGGTGTGTCCCAGCCTTTAGGAGCCTGACAAACCAATCTTTTTAAAAACGGGATACAACTTTGGCTTTTTGGAAAAAATAAATAAATAAAAAACTTTCTATCCAGGTAAAGAATAAAAGAGTGATTTGGTGAAAGCAGTGAAGTCATTCCAATGTGTATAACATTTATACGTAAGTATTTAACAGTCAAAACAACACTGATGGACATGAGCATACTCAACTAGAGCACACCGCATTTCTTCAGAAAGTCACATAGATCGCTACTAGCCGATCATCCCGAATACAGCAGTCCTTGAGGTTTTCATACATAGCATGGACTAATAAAACAAAATGAATAATTAATATCCTAAGCTAGATTCAATAAAGTACTTGGCTTTTTTATTATTTACTGTTGTACATGCAGTTGTATTACCTCATTAATGAGGGACTTAATTTATTTGAAAAATATAATGTAATTCATATACTGTGTGTCATTTATTTATTGACAGTAGAAAGAAAAACAAGTAGCGATGATGCACGATCAAATGTCAACAAAAAAATATATGTATGCACCTTCCTGACTTATAAACTGTCTTCATAACTTGCATTTCTATGGGTGGTTAATTACTAAATTATAACAGAACACACACTTTGAGCATGCTGAACATTGAGTTTATTTCCTGATTTTTCAATACATTAACATTCTTATCTTTACAGTATCCTACACACACACAAAAAAAAAAAACATTATGTATTGACTTTTACAATAACTTCTAATTAAACCTCACGCAAAAAGACTATGTTTTGCCTCCCAAATGACTTATGTGCCTCTCTAACCCACTTAATTTGACTAAACCAGATAATCTACTAAGATCACGAAAATGCAAAGTGATTTTCAACTACGATTCATAGTGTTTAGGTTATGAATTAGAATAACAGTTTATGATGACTTCAAGATCACTGTAAGACTAATTAAAACAGATAGAGGTAAAGTTGGTTTTATATTCGCACATTCATTCATTTAGAAGTCTCTGTATTGTTTACCATGTTACTTTGAATATTCGATCGGATTTAGCATGCAAGCATGACTTCTAAACAACATTAACACTAATTCACTGAAAACAATGTTGTACTTTGATAGTCATTTACTGCTAATATGATTTTCCTATTCAGAATTTGCAAAGAATACTTTTCTGAAATAATATTATTAAGCAGAATGTCTGAATATCCGAATATAAAACTCTGTGTTGCTGTTGTTTTGAAGTCATACTTGCATGCTAATTCCGATCGAATATTCAAAGTAACATGGTAAATAATATAGGGACCTCTAAATAAACGAATGTTGGAATATAAAACCAACTTTACCTCTATTTAAAACAGTTCTGTTAATAAAATCACATAAACACGAACCTGAGATAGTCACATGCACCTTTACGTTCTTTATAAAGTACAGGATTTCCAGTGTGTGTGATATACAGATGAAAACACGCCACGACACGCATACACACGCTCATCCCGCCTTTCTTCATGATGACAAACCCACTTCTTTAAGCAGCACAATGTATGCCAAAACATGTATTAGTCTCTAATCTCATCCAAAATGATTATTACCGAGCTCAAAACTTAAACATGCAAGTAAACGCAAACCAAAAAGTGCTCTGAAGCTCATATTACTCTCATGTGGAGTCACTCTGGGCGACACGCACGAGTTAGGTAGACAAAGTAAGAGTATAAAGAACTAAATCAGAGAATGATACGCTACGAAAACGTTGTTTTAATGGTTTGTTTAGACTGAAGTTATTTTATCTGACGCCGGTGCAAGCCGCAGCTAACGGCTAACGGTTTGCGTCTGAGACGCGTTCACGCGGTTGTCTTCACCTCAGTGAAAACACATTCAAATTTCACCTCTCAGTCGCCATATATTCGATTATTTTCCTCACCGAGCGGCTTTGTTTCATCAGTCAAATGAGGTAGCGGTGGGGAAAGCGTGTGCTGGAAGAACGTGAACAGGCCCAAAACAGGCCTCAAAATGTCTCCTGCTTCACAAAAACAAAACCCGCCACCAAACCGCTGGTCCAGGTTCCGTTAATAACCGTTACTTTCCTCGTTATTGACGCTACATGCTGGTTTTGTTTACCTGTTTGCCTTTGGCGTAGGGTTTTGACGCGATATGGTGTCTTCTGGATCTGATTTTCCCTCCTCCTGTCGCCGCCATGGTTAACTAGATTGAGTCTGCTCAGTAGCGCTCGCCGGATAGAGCTCCGCTGTCACAGCGCGGCCCTCCAATATACCATCAGCCACCGCGGCGCTGGGAATCATGGGAGATGTAGTTCAAGAGGACACTTTTCACATGCGTTTCAGTATTGACGTCAGTTTGTAGGAGCTCGGGGATTTTACTTCGGTAATTTTGAGGTCTGTGGTAAAAATAAGGTCAAGATAGCTACTTTCTGTTTCGTTTTAAATTCTCCAAATATGTTCATCCTTATTCTAGAAACAACCATCCAGAAGTCATGATGTAGGTTCTTATAAAAATATATTATAAACGGGTTGAAAATATATATTTTAGTAAATATTTGTTTTAAAAAAGCATTTATACGTTTTATTTATTTTAATCTAATTTATGCATTGATTGTATTTATTTAATATCTCTTTATTTTATACTAATTTTAATTATATGAATCTGTCTTTATTGTAATACATTTATTGTTTATTTTTCATTTATTTGGACTTTTTTTGTTTATTTGAATCTAATTGAAGTATTTATAGTTTGTTTTAATCAAATTTATTTTAATAATTATTCAGATAATTTAATTTAATTGTATTTAATACTTTTTCTAATTGGGCTGTACGGTGGCGCAGTGGGTAGCACAATTGCCTCACAGCAAGAAGGTCGCTGGTTTGAGCCTCGGCTGGGTCAGTTGGCATTTCTGTGTGGAGTTTGCATGTTCTCCCTGTGTTGGTGTGGGTTTCCTCCGGGTGCTCTGGTTTCCTCCACAATCCAAAGACATGTGGTAAAGGTGAATTGGGAAGGCTAAAATGTCTGTAGTGTGTGTGTGTGTGAATGAGTGTGCATGGATGTTTCCCAGAGATGGGTTGCGGCTGAAAGGGCATCCGCTGTGTAAAACATATGCTGGATAAGTTGGCGGTTCATTCCGCGGTGGCGACCCCTGATGAATAAAGGGACTAAGCCGAAAAGAAAATGAATGAATGAATTTTTTCTTATTATAATTTATTATTATTCGATTATTTATAGACACGTTTTATTGAATTATATACACATTTGTTCATTAATAAATGGTGTCATTTTGTAATATTTATTTTTCATTTATTCTGAATTTGCTTTGTTAATTTGAATCTATTTTATGTATTTGTGTGTTTTAATCCATGTTATTTTGATAATTTTTCCACTAATTAAATTGTATTTAATATTTTTCTAATTATATATATATATAATTTATTATACAATTATTTATAGGTAATTTTCATTTCATTATATACAAATTTGTTAAAATAATTGTTTAATGTTGTTTTATTTAAAATATAATATTTTTATTTATTTATTATGCCATTTTCTTGCCACCAAATATTTTAATATTTAACTTAAATAACAAACACTGAGGTAACATTAATAATTTTATCACTACTATTTTTATTATTATTACTATGTGTAAATATGTAAGGCTTTTTGCTCCAGAATGTTTAAAAGTGGTGTAAAACTGCTAAAGTGTGCAAGATACATCATCTAGATGCAGTGGGACGCATCGTCAGTGTAGTATCCTGGGGTCACTGGGTGTTTCATCATCAGATACCCTGCAGGTGACCCAGCTGAGGTTGATCCAGCTTGCCATAGCAATCACCCACGGATCAGCTCTCTTTATCCATAGACGTCTTGTGGCTTTCTCTGCAGCTTCACAAACGGACTTAATGGCTCTCTTCTTAGCTGCTACTTCTAGGCCTAGTTGGTTGAAGACTTTACAGAGTGAATGCCCAGCAAACCCTCTACAGTCCACCTCCATTGGCTCACAGTGGGTCTTCCAGTCCTCCTTCCTGGCTCCTGTACTTTGAGCGTTTCCTTTCATTTGCCTCTTCCATCCGCTCCTCCCGAGCATAATCAACTGTCTTGTTGCCTCAGAGATTATAATTATTTCTGGTCAGAGTGATGTTGTAGCTATGATCTGTGGGAACTTTAATTGCTAAATAAAAAGATTAAGACAGTAATTACTCAATTACAAAGCAGCAGAAAGACTTCAATTCAGGATTTATTTAAAAATTGCCCACAAAGACAGTGCATAAGTGAGTTAATAAAGTGAAAATGTGGATTTGTTGTACAGTGCAGACATTCATACACAAAACAAAACATGCGGATGATCACATTAAATTGTTGAACATAGATTAATTCCATATGAGAAATGAGAATACTGCTGTGGAAGATTCAAGTCTGACTTCACATACCACGCATTCACTCTGGTCACAGTAAAAATTGCAGATACACGATCAGAAATCAGAACAGCATCAGTCAGGATTGTGCTCAACAACTTGGGTCGATGACAAATAATTAAATAAGGCAAACAAACATGATCGTAGCATAATATATTAGAATTAACATATAATATCATTACTCCCAATCAAAACAATCAATTCTGACCATAAAAACACACACAATCCCAAAACAGGTGACACGGTGGCTCTGTGGTTAGCACTGTGGCCTCACAGCAAGAAGGTCGCTGGTTCGAATTCCAGCAGTTGGCATTTCTGCGTGGAGTTTGCATGTTCTCCCCATGCTCCGGTTACCCCCACAATCCAAACATGCGCTATAGGGGAATTGACTAATTAGCCGTAGTGTATGAGAGTATGTGAATGAGTGTGTATGGGTGTTTCCCAGTACTGGGTTGCAGCTTTAAGGCCATCCGCTGTGTAAAATACATGCCGGAATAGTTGGCGGTTCATTCCACTGTGGCGACCCCAGATAAATAAGCGAAAAAGCAGATGGAAAATGAATGAATCCCAAAACAAGTGTATTTTTGGTTATACGTTTTGGCGAAAATCTTCAAAACACTGGACGCACGGTCATTTAAAGGCCTCACATATTATGAATAACATGATGAGTCTAAAATCATTCATGCAGATGCCTACAGGAATAATGATAAATCTTCTCATACTAACATACACTACAAAAATATCCGTAAATTAGCTTTTTTTCCCATTTACAGGGTGGGCCATTTGTATGGATACACCTTAATGAAATGGACATGGTTGGTGATGTAAACATCCTGTTTGTGGCACATTAGTATATGTAAGGGGCCAAACTTTTCAAGATGGGTGGTGACCATGGTGGCCATTTTGAAGTCGGTCATCTTGGATCCAACTTTTGTTTTTTCAATAGGACTCGTGACACATCAAACTTATTGGGAATTTGACAAGAACATCAATGGTGTGCTTGGTTTTAACGTAACTTTATTCTTACATGAGCCCCCTCACATATACTAATGTGCCACAAGCAGGACGTTAATATCACCAACCATTTCCATTTCATTAAGGTGTATCCATATAAATGGCCCACCCCAGGGGCGTAGCAACCGGGGGGGACGGGGGGGATCCGTCCCCCTCACTTTTAGAGACAGACCATTTAGAGACAGGTGATTAATAATTATATGAACATATGATCTCATATAGTCGTCCCCCCACATTTTAAAATGTACACTACGCCCCTGGCCCACCCTGTATTTCTGCTTTTGAGTTGCATTATGGGATCTTGATCTTTCTTCCAGCAATGTTTAACCTTGAAAAAGGGACTTTTCTGAAAATGTTTTATTGTCTGCAGTGCTGTATTGTCTGTTGCTGTTGTATGTTACGCTACAAACACCTTGTAATAAACTGCCAGCACATTTTCTCTTATTTTACAGACTTATTTCTCTATACATTATTTCAAACTACTAAAATGTCAAGCTTTGTTCAACTGTAGAGTTGAATTTACAACATCAAGAGTGGACAGAACAGAAATCAACATCCCATAATGCAATGCACAACCCGTAAATAAGCAAATAACACCAATTAACAGATATTTTTAGCGTAGTTAACACTAAGAAAACTTTACAACTTTGAAGTTATTCATGAATTTCTATGTTGCTAAAAAAAAAGAGCTGAATCATATTATACTTAAATAAATCAACAGCTCTTAATGCAAAAAACAAGATCAACGTGCGCTAAAACACGTGCTTACATTCAAAACTTTACCACTAAATAAAGTCGTGTTTTGATGCTCATAATTAAACATTGCATAATATTTCCGACATTAATCAATGCATAGGCATGTGTCAAAATTCTGGAGGAAAAATGTGCAGAGATTTAAAGGGACAGCTCACCTAAAAGTGAAAATTGCCAGCAAGCGCTTACTATAAAGGCTGTATATGTAAAGTGTTATTAAAAATTAATGTTAGAACTTGGTTAACTGGTACACATTATTACTTTTAGTTTTACTTAAGAGTCATATTTATGGATTAATTTTATACTAATTTGGTAATAAATTGGGGCAGCATGGTGGCACAGTAGGTAACACAATGGCCCCACAGCAAGAAGGTCGCTGGTTCGGCCCTGGCTCGGTCAGTTAGTGTTTCTGTGTGGAGTTTGCATGTTCTCCCCGTGTTGGCGTGGGTTTCCTCCGGGTGCTCCGGTTTCCCCCACAGTCCAAACACATGCGGTACAGGTGAATTGGATACGCTAAATTGGCCGTAGCGTATGTGAGAGTGTGCAAGAGTGTATGGGTGTTTTCCAGTACTGGGTTGCGGCTGGAAGGGCATCTGCTGCGTAAAACATATGCTGCATAAGTTGGCGGTTCATTCCGCTGTGGTTACCCCTGATTAATAAAGGGACTAAGCTGAAAAGAAAATGAATGAATGATAATAAATAGTTTCAATTATTTAAATCTGATTGCAATGCATTTTGTTCATTTGTATCTACTTTGTTTATATTGTTTTTTTAAATATTTTTATTTTAATTCTGATAATTTAATTTAATTATATTTAATATTTTTTCTAACTATAAATTATTATTATTATTTTACTTTTAATAAAAGTGAAAATTGGCAACAACCATTGACTTCCATATATGTATAGTATTTTTTCCACATAATGGATGTCAGTGGCTACCAGTTTTCATCATTCTTCAAAATATCTTCTTTTCTGTTAAACATAAAGGTTATTGATAAGTTGATTGATAATTTATGGGTGAACTGTTCCTTTAAGACAGGGCTTGGTCTGTGTCAACAATATTATTAATAAAAAACTAACAGCAGTTGAATCACCACAATGAATGTGAAATACACACTCTGCATTTACAGCGTCACACAATCCAGACGTTTCTAAATCTAAATGACACATGACTTACTGTTACAGGGTTAGTTCAGCCCAAAATTGTAATTATCTCATGATTTACTCAAGGCATGCTTGGTGTATTTCTTCTTTTCAGTCGAATTCATTATTAAGAAATATCTCAGCCTTTTCCAGCTCTACAGCGGTCGGCTGATTTCTATCAGCGCTCCAAAAGTCTAACAACACCGCAAAAATGCATTTCTTTCTTAATTCACAGATGATTTAATGATCATATTTCAAATCTGGCATGTTTTAACTGCATTTTCTTTCTTTATTTATTTATTTAGCGACTCAAAATACAGTATAGTTTGATTTAGAAGCTGTAATTTTACAATTGTGAATTTGACCTCTGTGTAACTTCAGGCAACTTCTGTGTTTTTTGAGGTGTGAATTTCTTGTACATTAGCACCACCTGCTGGACAGGAGTGTGTTTGCGTTTCTCTTAAAGGGATAGTTCACCTAAAAAGGAGAAGACGACAGACTGAGACCACCATAAGTTATACAAAACAGTTTATAAAGTTTTAAATATGGATATTTGTCTTACAAAAATGCATAATTCACTAAAGTAGACGTTTCTGGAACCACGTGAGGCACTTTTATTATGCATTATTTCACTCTGAAAACTGCAAAACAATTTCTTACATAGAGTTTTTGTCTTGCTTCTAGTGCAAATATCTAGATTTCTTAAATCAAGAGGCATTTTTTGGACAAGTAAAAAACACTGTCTCGTTTTTAGAAATAAAATGTCAAGATTAAGTGAGTTTTCCTTAAAACAAGCAAAATAATCTTAATAAAGGAGCAGGCAAAGTAACCTAGTTTTCATTTAGAAATTTCCCCTATTGGCAGATTATTATGCTTGCTTTATGGGGGAGGGTTTTCAGCTTAAATTTTTGATTTTTTTCTGTAACATGTTTATTTAAGGTTATCAAAATGATTGTGCAATGTGCTTTTACAGACACAGTCAAAGGCAAGTTTTACAAAAATGTGCAATGGGTTGTAGAAATTATAGTAATCCTTAAAAATAAGCCAACAGATAGATGGTGATAAGGGAGAAAAGGGGAAACATCATACCATCTATGAGTACTAATGTTGGCGACCAATTAATACATAGTCTCTGAAAAGGCAGGTAAAACTAAATATGTATTTTCCTCATCACAGCACATTCCTATAATATAGACATGCCATTTTAAAACAGGACAAAAGAAAATAAAACGACAACAAAAGTAACAAACAAGCAACAAAAGACAATTCCCTGAGCCTCCGACAACCCTAACTGACACACAAAACCACTTCTCTCACATGTGAGGGCAGGTGAGCTATAAAAGGAGACCATATATTTTGCAAACTCTGTATGTTATTATTAAGCACAGCTGCAAGCCTCTCATAGGGCAAAGCTGTGAAAATCTCTGTACCATTGTGTCACAGAGGGGGGAGTGTTTTTTATCCATCTAATAAGGATGCATTTTCTTGCCACACGTAGCAGTTTATCTAACAATTTATAATCTTTGTGTCAAGGGTCAACGACATTGCTTGTGTTTTAGAAGGGAGTCCCAAAAGAAAAAGACTAGGATCTTTTATTTAGCTTGTTTTAAGGCATTATTTTTAAGGCATTACTATTATTTGCATGTCTAGAAGAAAAATCTTGGAAAAACAACACTTAACTCTTAAGTAAGATAATTTCTTGCATTTTTTGCAGTGAAATAATACATAATAAAAGTGCCCCTCGGCACAAAAAAAGTCTACTTTAGTGAATCCAAGCATTTTTGTAAGACAAATATGAACGTTTAAAACTTTATAAACAGTTTTGTATGACTTACAGTGACCTCTGTCCATTTTCTCCATCATTTGAGGTGCATTTTGTGTGAAGAACTACTTTCAGAGATGCACAAACACACTCCTGTCCTGCAGGGGGCGCAAATGCACTAAAACAACCAACTCAAAAACAAACAAAAAGGAGAAAATGATGGACAGAAGTTGCTAGAAGTTACACAAAAAAGGTCAAAATCACAAGTGTAAATTTGCAGCTTCCAAATCAAACTATACTGTATTTTGAATTAAACCTTCAGAGACGAGTCCCTGAGTAAATGAATCAATAAGCAGTAAAAACACACCAGATATGGAAATACCAGCCTGATCTCATGAGAAAACGTAAGTATTTTACGTTTTGTCAGTTTAGTGACTAATTCGTACGAATTCGTATGAGTTCAGTCGTACGAAATTATACGATTTTAAAAAGGAGGCGTGGCACCTAACCCCACCCCTAAACCCAACCGTCATTGGCGGATGAGCAAATCGTACGAAAATGTATGAATTAGATCGTACGAATTCATACGAATTAGCCACTAAATCAAAAAGTTACGAATTGCCGTGAGATTGTGTTGGAAGTACAGGTGTTTGCAGGTGTTTAGAGTTAATTAGTTAGGTTAATAGCTCGTTTAGAGAACCTTTTCATGATATGCTAATTTGTTGAGAGAGGAATTTTGTGTTTTCATGAGCTGTATGCCAAAATCATCAATATTAACACAATAAAAGGCTTGATCTACTTCAGTTGTGTGTAAAGAATCTAAAATATATGACAGTCTAATGTTTATCAGTACATTACAGAAAATAATGAACTTTATCACAATATGCTAATTTTTTTAGAAGGACCTGTATGATCATTAACTCATCTGTGAATTGAGTTGAGTATTTATACTTTTTATTGTTTATTTGTTTTATTTAAGTAATTTTTAGTGATGTACTTAACATGTTATTCATTTAAATCCCTCACAACAGGTAAAAGGGTTGATCACATAGTTAAGTTTTATCAGTAAATCTAATTTCTCAATTGAACTAATAATGAACAATACTTGTACAGCTATTTATTAATCTTCGTTTACATTTACTAATGCATTATTGAATGCCAAAGTTGTGCTTGTTAGCATTAGATAATGCACCGTGAGTTAACATGAACTAATGATGAACAACTGTATTTACATTACCATTAACAACAATGATTAAACACTTTAATAAATGTATTGTTGTTCATTGTTCAGGTTAGAAGTGTTAAAACAATCTGATTGTAAAGTGTTCACTATTATTTTAATTTAGCAGTGTGTTTTGTAACTTCGATTGTAACTTAGAAAATGATTCAGTAAATGTTTATTATGGTTAAATGTAGTTTATTTGACTTCCTTTAGCCTGCAGATAGGGTGGCACGGTGGCTCAGTGGTTAGCACTGTGGCCTTACAGAAAAAAGGTCGCTGGTTCAAGTCACGGGCTGGGTCAGTTGGCATTTCTGTGTGGAGTTTGCATGTCCTCCCCGTGTTGACGTGGGTTTCCTCCGGGTGCTCCAGTTTCCCCAACAGTCCAAACACATGCGCTATAGGGGAATAGGATTACCGTAGCGTATGAGTGTGTGTGAATGTGTGTGTATGGATGTTTCCCAGTACTGGGTTGCGGCTGGAAGGGCATCCACAGCGTAAAACATATGCTGGAATAGTTGACGGTTCATTCCGCTGTGGCGACCTCTAAAAGAAACTAAGCCGAAGGAAAATGAATGAATGAATGAGCCTGCAGATAAAAAAAAATTGCAATTGTAAAGCTGGAAATTAAAATTAGACCGTTTTTACAATGACTTTCAATGCATTTAGACTTGAAAAAAAAAGTTAAATACACCTATGATGCCTTGAGAGTGAGTATAAATGAGTAGATACTTTTAATTATGAGTGACTTATCCCTTTATCATTTATTATTCAGTCATTTACATCATTTAGAGTCATCTGGCAAACCACAAATCTGTTCCCTTCCAAGCGCTCTTAAATTAATCTAGTGCACTATAGTGCAAAAAGCTTTTCTTACTTAGATTTGTTGCTGTTTCTAGTCCAAATATATAAACTTTCTTAAATCAAGAAGCATTTTCTAGACAAGCAGAAAATGTTGTCTTGTTTTAAGAAATAATACGCCAAAATGAAGTGAGTGTTTCCTCAAAACAAGTCAAATAACCTGACAATAGGGTGAGCAAATACTCTTACTACAAAACAAAAACTAAACTACTTCCCACATTGGCAGATTAGTTTGCTTGTTTTAAGGAAAACTCTCTTAATTACGGCACATTACTTAGATATTTGGACTAATAACAAGACAAAAACTAAGTAAGAAAAGCAGTGGTAGTGCATTTTAAAGAGAGAGGCAGTGGTTTGTATTGTGTCTCCGTCTGCAGAAGTGTTTTTGTCACCTCTCTTCAAATGTTTACGGTGTGTTTCTTTCACCCTGGTGTCCATTTTGAGATCATCAGGGTTCATTTCTGCTCACTTCTTGCCACTGGTTCCATTGGCGGATTTGCTCTTTCCTCCTTTTCTTCTCCGTGATGAACTGGAGTTGCTACTGGAGCTCCTCTCTGCTGATCATAGTAATAATGAAAATATTATTTCATAATATCATCATTACATCACGTAAAGATATCTGTAAATTAGAAGGTTTCAGTGTTTTGTGGTTCATGTTTCTATTTTTATTTCTGCTTTTGAATTGCATTATGGGATCTTGATCTTTCCTTCAGCAAACGTTTAATCTTGAACGTTTAATATGACTTTTATTAACATTATTAATAGTTTGCAGTGCTGTATTGTCTGGGTTGGTGTTGTAAATTACACTTAAAAACAGTATTAATAAACTGCAGTGGTGGTTCTAGTTTAAATGGCACCCTGGGCGAACCACCCCATACGGATGCCCTTCCAGCCGCAACCCAGTACTGGCCAATATTCCACCCAATATTATTATTAATATACACTTATTCATTTATTTAGGTTTTAATGCTATATCAGCAGCATTGGCTATATTCATGGCAAATACATAAACAATATATAATCATGAAATCAAATCAGTTTCTTAAACATACATTGTAAAAAACAACACAAAGTATACAAGTAGCAGCAACACTGAAAACAGTCATATACAATCTTTAAGTTTAATTAAAGATAAATATTCTAAAACTGCTCCAGAGAGATTTCCCACCAGGCCTTAGAGCTGGGCTGGAAGAAATGGAGTGATAAGGGCATTAAAGAGGTGGGTGATGTTATTCAGGATGTACGATTCTCACATTCCAACAGATTAAGGACACGTTCAGTTTAGTCCACATTAGTGATTTATTATCTCAGTTTACTGTGGTAATTCGAGTTTCCTTGTTGAACTTCATTGGCTTTAAGTAACATAATGTGATGGTTGTTGTGTGGTTCTAAACGAAGCTTTGACCATTTTATCCGGTGTGTTTTAGTTTAGATTGATGTTTTGTTAGATTAGTTTGAGTGTTTTGCCAGTTGTGGATTTTGAGTTTTGTAGCTTTTATTAGTTTAGTTCGGGTGTCGTATACACTGAAGATCTCGGTGTTTATTTGCATTTATTTTTGACGCCTAGTTTAGACTTTAGTTTTAAGGATCGTTTTGTTTTGTTAATTTCTTTGATTTGGCTTACACTCGTTGTTTTTGTTTAAAGATAATTATAAATGTTTGTTTCTTTCTTTTTTCCTCTCCAATTCTTGTTCAATAATTTTCAACTATTGAGTAAAAAGCTTAAATAGAGAATTGATTCCTGCCTCATCCTTGATCTGTCGCACACATTACCCCTGTCTCACTTAAATGTTACAGCATTCAACTAAAACATCTTAAAAACGTAACATTTAATTGGTCCAACCTAATGTGGACTTTAAGAATCTATAGGTTCGAAATTTTATTTTGACAAAATATAGAGATTACCCAGGAGGATTTGGTATTTCCCCAGTTGAATCACTCCTTGCCATTGATAAGCAGGTCAAATGTATCACACGCCGTGTCTATAACACCCTTTGTAATACTAAAACTGAGAACCTTGACTCACTTGAGTGTAAATGGGAAGCTGATCTGGGTAGTGTAATTGACAAGGATTCCTGGTTGGATCTATGTAGCGACCCTCTTGGTGTGTTAGCCTCAAATTCTGCTTGGGAAAGACAATTTAAAATTTTACATAGACTGTTAATTACACCTCAGGTCAGACATAAAATGAATCTAGGTCTGTCTGAGCTGTGTGTGAAATGTAAATTAGACATTGGAACCTTCTATCACTGCATGTGGAGTTGTCCTTTTATACAGCAGTTCTGGGACTTGATTAGACTGCAGCTCGACGCCATCTTTAAATGTACATTTCGACTGGGAGCAAAGACTTGCTTACTTGGACTCAATGATGATATACCTTATAATTTTCATAACAGAGACCTGCTACATATTTTGATTTACTTTGCTCGGAAATGTCTCCTTGTAAAGTGGATTAATGAAGAATCGCCCAGTTTAACTCAATGGCTGCTCGCAGTCTGCAGCATAATCCCACTTGAGGCTTTCTCCACAGCTATGAAGAACAAACCTTTTCTATTTAATCCGACCTGGGACCCTTTCTTTGATTATCTAGGAACCTTTAAGTCTCTAAGACTAAAAGCTTGTCTGTTAGACTCAGCCTGGACAAAACAAATGTAATATGCCTTTTTGCAATGTAATATTGTTTTTTTGTCATTATTATTAGTGTTATTATTATTTATTTGTTGTTTATTTAATTACAATGTAATTCTATTTACTATTATTATTATTTTATGATTATTTTTCATGTGGGGGTCAAAACTCAAAACTCAAATTACATGCATGACAGATATTTCATCTTTCTACTCAAATGTTTTTGCACCAAAAATGTTCAATAAAAATATATAAATAAAAGAAAAAACTGCTCCAGAAGGCACCTTTTCAACATTTCCCTTAAAATATTTCCCAAATAAAAACGTTCTCTAACATCATTTAATAATACACATTCTATTAAAACATGTTTTATCCTCAAAATACTCTTACACGAGTCACAAATAGGTTTTTCTTCCCTTTTCAATAAATATGCATGTGTAAGTCTTGAGTGTCCGATTCTACATCTCGTATGCACAACCTGGTCATGTCTATTTTCAAAACGGTGATTATTTCTTTCACCTACAACTGGATTCACTTCATACAATTTCTTATTTCTACATTCATCCCGTTCCATTTGCCATTTCTCAGTAATATACAGATTTAAAACAGGTTTAATATCAGGCACAGGAGTTTTACATGCTGTATTATCCAACTGAAGGGCTTCCTTAGCTGCTTTATATGCTCGTTCATTTCCAATGAATCCCATATGTGTGTGTGTGTGTGTGTGTGTGTGTGTGTGTGTGTGTGTGTGTGTGTGTGTGTGTGTGTGTGTGTGTGTGTGTAAAAAGAGCAGGTAGAGTGTGAAAAGCTAGGAGATCTCCTCGCCAGTTCTTGGAGTTTTTGCTAAATAAAATACTTAGTCATCGGTATTTACATTCACCCACTGGCAGCCAAAATCCACTATGAAGCGTGTGTGCACTGTGACTACTTTTATAATGTTGATTATCTGCTGATCATTTCACTGTCTCGCACTGAAGCCTGTCAGTGTCGACCAATCGCAGCAGGCTGTCATCCATCCAATCAATCTTCGCGCTGAGGAGGGGTTTGGGAACGAATGAATCGCTGAACGATTCATATGGGAGTCGCTGGGATAATTAGGTAAAAATAAATGCAGATTATAAGACCATGTAAGTGTTTTTTGACCTTGCATGCATATTAGATTGTATTAGACCCTTACAACCAAAATATGACCCTATTTCAGGTAGAATAATCAAAAGAAACCTCTTGAGAAAAAAAAATGTCACAACTATGAAGACGAAGATTTGCAAAAGCTCATTAATAAAAAAACAAAACAAACTGATTGTATGTAATCTGAGAAACGCTCCTGAAACAGAAAGCACGTCACCTTTTGCAGCTTCAGGTAGGCTGTCATACGGGTCAGTAGAAGTGCCGTCATCATGATCTGTAATTCTCTAAGTGGAGAAATGTTAATCAGCATTTATAAACACTCACTTCCAGGATTTGACCCCCAAAATACTCTGTTTACTATGTTTACACTACATGAAATGCTTTTTTACTTGGAATTTGTGTCTTGTTTCTAGACCAAATATCTCAAAACACCTAAATGCTTCTTGGTTTTCCAGACAAGCAAAACATCTTGTCTTGTTTTTAGAAATAATACGTCAAAATGATGTCAGTTTATCCTGTTTTTCCTAAAATAACCTGCCAATGGTCTAAGCCAAATATTCGGAAAACAAGATAACATCTCTCCATTTTATCCATTTGTCAGAAAGAAGCTTTGGTCACACTTTACAATAAGGTTTCATTAGTTTCATAGGTATTTACTAACGTGAACTAATCATGAACAGTGCTTGTGCAGCATTTATTAATCATGGTTCAACATTTACTAATGCATTATTAACATCCAAATTCATGCTTGTTAACATCAGTTAATGCACCGTGTGTTAATGAACTAACAATGAACAACTGTATTTTCATTAACTAACATGAACAAATACTGTAATGAATGTGTTCACTGTTTATTCATGTTAGTAAATGCATTAACTAACATTAACGAATATAAACCTTATTGTAAAGTGTTAAAGTTCTAAATGTTTAAGTAAATATTGAATTGACAACACTATTATTTGAAGGATACATATGATTTAATTGATTATCCGAGCATCTCATGTATGATAACAGATTAATATTAATAAGAGAAATATGGACATTTATTCACCTTCAGTTTCTTCCCATAATTCTGCTCATACCAAACCATCCCATACAGACAGAGAAATGTAATGAACGCCTGAAAACAACAGAAAGCATGTATGAGAGGGGTTAAATGTTTCCAGCCGCTGACTTCCACAGTATTTCTATTTCTACTATGGAAGTCAATGCAATGTTACAAAGAAAAGCTTGTTATGTTTTTAAGTCCAAATATCTAAAAATGATTAAATCAAGAAGCATTTTATAAACAAGCAATAATATAGTCTTGCTTTCAGAAATAATAACTGAACATTAGGCGAGTTTTTCCTTAAAACAAGCTAAACAAATAATAAATACAAGACCCAAAGTGTAAACCACAGATATACACTCACCGGCCACTTTATTAGGTACACCTTAGCTACATCTGCTCGTTAACGCAGATTTCTAACCAGCCAATCACATGGCAGCAACTCACTGCATTTAGGCATGTAGACATGATCAAGACGATCTGCTGCAGTTCAAACTGAGCATCAGAATGGGGAAGAAAGGGGATTTAAGTGACTTTGAACGTGGCATGGTTGTTGGTGCCAGACGGGCTGCTCTGAGTATTTCAGAAACTGCAGATCTACTGGGATTTTCACGCACAACCATCTCTAGGGTTTACAGAGAATGGTCTGACAAAGAGAAAATTAGCAGCAACCATTGACTTCCATACATGTATAGTATTTTTTTTCCCATAATAAATGTCAGTGGCTACCAGTTTCCATAATTCTTCAAAATATCTTCTTTTCTGGTAAACATTAAGGTTATTGACAAGTTGATTCAAATAAGCACTTGTTACAACCGAGGTCTGCAGAAGAGCATCTCTAAACACACAACACATCCAACTTTGAGGCGAATGGGCTACATTACAGGGTGCCACTCCTGTTAGCTAAGAACAGGAAACTGAGGCTACAATTCACACAGGCTCACCAAAACTGGACAATAGAAGATTGGAGAAACGTTGCCTGGTCTGATGAGTCTCCATTTCTGCTGCCACATTCAGATGGTCGGGTCAGAATTTGGCATCAACAACATGAAAACATGGATCCATCCTGCCTTGTGTCAGCGGTTCAGGCTGGTGGTGGTGGTGTAATGGTGTGGGGGATATTTTCTTGGCACACTTTGGGTCCATTGTTGCTTTGAGTATTGTTCCTGACCATCTCCATCCCTTTATAACCACAGTGTACCCATCTTCTGATGGCTACTTCAAGCAGGAAGGTTTCTTGAACATGACAATGAGTTCACTGTACTCAAATGGCCTTCACAGTCACCAGATGTCAATCCAATGGAGCACCTTTAGGATGTGGTGGAACGGGAGATTGGCATCATGGATGTGCAGCCGACAAATTTGCAGCAACTGTGTGATGCTATCATGTCAATATGGAGCAAAATCACTGAGGAATATTTCGAGTATCTTGTTGAATCTATTCTATGAAGGATTAAGGGAGTTCTGACAGCAAAAGGGGGTCCAACCCGGTACTAGTAAAGTGGCAGGTGGTTGTATAAACACATCACAGTCAGTGTATAACAACACAGCCAATAATATCTAAGGTTTCAAAATCTGTAATCATATTTAAATCAAAACTGCATCCTAAATGATATCAAATTATTAATGTAATGATGTTTATATTTACATACATAATACTTCAAAATATTTATTTATAAATAAAAGAAAACACTCACCAGACACAAGAGCCAAAAGACAACATACAGAACTTGTGTATTAGAGAACAAATCAAGTCCGAATTTGATGCAAGCCAGAGCCTCCAGGAAAGCAATGGCCCTATAAGGGAAAATCATGCAAAGAAGTTACAGAACTGATACACTGAACTGAAAATTATCCAAAAAACTCAAACACACATAAATTAATAAAAATAAATAAATAAATAAATAAAATGAGTTGATGAATAAATAAATAAATAAAATGAGTTGATAAATAAATAAATAAATAAATAAAATGAGTGGATAAATAAATAAATAAAATGAGTTGATAAATAAATAAATAAATAGATAAATAAAATGAATAGATAAATAAATAAATAATAGATAAATAAAAAAATAAATAAATAGATAAATAAATAAATAAATAAATAAAACGAATAGATATATAAATAAATAAATAGATAAATAAAATGAATAGATAAATAAATAAATAATAGATAAATAAAAAAATAAATAAATAGATAAATAAATAAATAAATAAATAAATAAAACGAATAGATAAATAAATAAATAAATAAAATGAGTTGATAAATAAATAAATAAATAAATAGATAAATAAAATGAATAGATAAATAAATTAATTAATAGATAAATAATTAAATAAAATGAGTTGATAAATAAATAAATAAATAAATAAAATGAGTTGATAAATAAATAAATAGATAAATAAAATGAATAGATAAATAAATAAATAATAGATAAATAAAAAAATAAATAAATAGATAAATAAAACGAATAGATAAATAAATAAATAGATAAATAAAATAAATAAATAAATAAAACGAATAGATAAATAAATAAATAAATAAATAGATAAATAAATAAATAAATAAATAAAACGAATAGATAAATAAATAAATAAATAGATAAATAAATAAATAAATAAATAGATAAATAAATAAATAAATAAATAAAAACAAATAAATAAATGTTCAATTTTTGTTAACAAGTGTTCTAAACTCGCCCAAATATAATAATCACTGTATATTTGTCAGGTTTTATGCAAAGCTTCTTACAATATAAAAACAAAAACCACCCTTTTGTAAAACTTATAAAAACACAAAAGCGCGGTTTGTTGACTAATCACAAACTCTGTAGGATTAATCTGACAGAAAAAGCCTCTATTGTTTAAAACCAGACACAGATCAGCTGATTCTGACAGAAACCAGCAGCGGTGACATGACAGTCTGTGGAGCGCAATAGTCACACTTCAGAAGTAAAAATATATATACATATTTTCTCTATAGGGAAATTAAAGGTTTATTAAATATTGTACTAAAACAGTAAAGACAGATCTGTTGTGACCTCAGTTCAATTGTCAATATCAATTCACATCAATCAACTTGTTTTTCATAAACAATTGTGTTAAAGGTCCAGTATGTTAGTGTGACACCCATTGGTTGAACTAGGTATTGCACTCCTAGATCAAAACACATTTTCACTCTGCCCCTCCTCAGATGAGCCTAAAGGCTGATTTGA
This sequence comes from Danio aesculapii, assembly GCF_903798145.1. Taxonomy (NCBI): domain Eukaryota; kingdom Metazoa; phylum Chordata; class Actinopteri; order Cypriniformes; family Danionidae; genus Danio; species Danio aesculapii. The sequence continues at coordinate 48,723,118 of NC_079453.1, forward strand.
ACCATTTTCTAACAAAAAGCATAGGCACACAATAGAAGAAAAATTTTCCATATTAAAAGGAGTTTTTGTCCTAACCAACACCTCGAATTAATATATTAGAAACGGCTTCTAGTTCTCACAGCTGAACAACAGGATAAACTGACAATCATCAGGTACACCTCATGTGCTTTAGGGTTGGGTTGATTGGACGATGGCATCGTCTATCACCGATAGACGTCACGATGCTGAGCCGGTGTCACAATCTTCCACCCCACCACCTTTCGCAAACTCGCTCAGTGTTGCCAATTTAGCAATTTTGTTGCTAGATATAGCAACTTTTCGTACTACCCTAGCAACGTTTTTTTCAAATAGCACCTAGCAACAAATTTAGCCATTTTTTACCATTCATTTGGCTACTGTTAGCAATTTTTAAACAGTGACTCAAAAGCTGCAAGCTTCACTCAGTAGAGTAAATTGCTAGCTCAGATTGTTAATTTACTGATATAACATGTATAATTGTTGGTAATTTAGGTAGCATTAAATTCCAATAGTGCTATAATTGTTGTCACTTTCACAAATGGGTTAATTTCACAAGTTAAAAAGAGTAAGTACACAAGCTGTGATTAAAAGAATGTAACTGTTCATTATCAGTGTTATTTTTAAAAATTAAACATTCTTATCAAAAAGTGTTTGTATTACTTTTACAAATAGACTGTATTTTTTATACAAATCTAAATGGACATATTTCAAATAATGTTTTAGCTGAGATGGCCAGTCATTTTGAGAAAACAAATTATTTTGTATACCACATAAAGATGTAGTTGAGTTGCGATTACGCAATGACGTCATCACGCAAAGTAATATGTTAATAAGAACCCATTTATTGTGCATCTGGATGTAATGTGTCAATATAATTTCACGAGTTCGCACTCAGAGATATTTGACCAAATAGAATATGTGTATTTGGCGTGCTGTCCGGGGAGAGGGCTCTGAGCTCGGGAAGACACCCTAACTCGTGTTATTCCCCTTATCACTATAGAGAGAGATAGGGTCCGAGCGTAGTGTCTAGCCCGGCTCCAGAATGCTCCCCCCCTCAGATTTAAATAGGTATCAGGTTTAATAGTGTGGAGTTGGGGTGGCGGAGGGACGGTGAAGTCAAGGGAAAACGGAGGTATGACGTGTTTGACTACTTATAGGGGATTGGTCTTGAGCTGATTGGATAATAGAATGATTGTCTATGATGAATTAGCTTCGTCAAAGACTGATCGTGCTCCTCCTGAAATTTGTTTATAAAACATCACATAATACACGGCGCCTCAGAAAGCAGAGACATGACGGGCTTACGTTTGTCAGATACTACGTGATGGCGTCACTGATATGCAAATTAGTGTGTGACGTCATCTGGCAACATTTAGCTACTTTTCGGCCAGGCTTTAGCTACTTTTCATTGGAAAAAGTTGGCAACACTGAACAGCTTGCGAAAAATGCACACTCAGGCCCTGTTTACACTAATACAGCTTAGTTTTAAAATGGCATTTCAGAACGAAAACTATCCACGTCCACACTAATGTTTCAACTAGCATTTCTGAACAGCCCTCCTTCCACACTATACGAGTACCACTTGCTGAAAACGCACATCACGGGACCACACACACACACAGACACACACACTGTCATGCGCTCGTCTGGGCTCCAGCTCAGCGCATGCTTTGAGCAGTGCACGTCAAGACTAAATGAAAGACTAAATGAAATACGCTGTTTTCCACCAAGGCAACCCGGGCTGCTGAAATATAATTGGCTAAACTGGCATTGAGCGGGTTAAAAGAACCAAAACAAAGACAGACGCTCCGGCACATAACACATGTTCAAAGCAGAATATCTGACTTCAGCATTGTTTTTCAGATAAACAAGAATGTTCACTGAGCATGTTTCTGAAATATCTGGCATATCTAACATATTATGACATATATAACATAATTAATATCTAACATATGATGGTGTTCTTATGCTTTAGAAGAGTCAAAAACGAACATAGAGCACCTTTAAAGATCCCGTAAAGTGCTTTGAAATGTGCCTTTATATTGCCAATTTGACTTGATTTCAACTGAAACATGAAGAGAGGGCGGGACATAGAGTAGCTCCTCCCCTTTTAAAAAACAGCCAATAGAGTGTTAAAGAAGATGTGCTGTCCTGATGTGGAAGTGCTTTTCATTAACTGTAAGCCGTTTTATTCACCAAGAGAGTTTTCCTCGTTCATTCTCGTCTGTGTTTACATTCCACCGCAAGCACACGTGAGTACTGCACTGCAACAGCTGGCTGATCTGATCACAGAGACAGAACAACAACACCCGGACTCTGCTTTTATCATACTTGGGGACTTTAATCAGGCAAAACTCACACATGAGCTGCCTAAATTCAAACAGCACATTACATGCCCCACCAGAGGCAATAAAATTTTGGACCATTGCTACACCACAATAAAGGATGCATATCGCTCCGTCGCCAGAGCAGCTCTAGGACTCTCCGATCACTGCCTGGTTCATCTTATACCAACTTACAGGCAAAAACTTAAAACTACTAAGCCAGTATTAAGGACTGTCAAGAGATGGACCAACGACACAGAGCAGGTCTTACAAGCCTGTTTTGAATGCACTGACTGGGATGTTTTTGAAGCTGCAGCCACAGATCTGGACGAGCTCACAGAGACTGTAACATCATACATCAGTTTCTGTGAGGAGTTATGCATCCCTACCAGGACCTACTTGTCATTTAACAATGATAAACCATGGTTCACACCAAAACTCAGACAGCTTCGTCAGGCCAAAGAGGATGCTTACAGGAGTGGTGACAGGATCCTGTACAATCGGGCCAGGAACACATTGACAAAGGAGATTGGTGTGGCTAAGAAAAGCTATGCCAAAAAGCTGCAAAACCAGTTTTCAGCTAACGACCCTGCATCAGTGTGGAGAGGCTTAAAAGATTTCACTAATTACAAGACACCGTCCCCCAGTATCGACAGCAATAAACATATTGCAAACGAGCTGAATATGTTCTACTGTAGGTTTGACACCTATGACCAGACACCTCACACCCGCCCGGACCATCTCCCTACACAGCCATCAACACCACATCAACACAGCCCGGACCATCGCCCTACACGGCCATCAATACCACATCAACACAGCCCGGACCATCTCCCTACACAGCCATCAACACCACATCAACACAGCCCGGACCATCGCCCTACACAGCCATCAACACCTCCAGCCATCTTCCTCTCCCCCCCTGCTCTTCAGATCAGTGAGGATAATGTGCGTCAGATCTTCAGTAAACAGAAGAGAAGGAAAGCACCAGGGCCAGATGGTGTCTCACCAGCCTGTCTGAGAACCTGCGCTGACCAGCTGGCTCCCATTTTCTCCCATATCTTCAATAGATCACTGGAACAGCGCAAAGTTCCATCCTGCTTTAAGCGCTCCACCATCATCCCAATCCCAAAGAAGCCAAAGATCACAGGACTCAATGACTACAGACCTGTGGCCTTAACATCTGTGGCCATGAAGTCATTCGAAAGACTGGTGCTAGCATATCTGAAGGACATCACTGGACCCCTGCTGGACCCCCTGCAGTTCGCCTATAGAGCAAACCGGTCTGTGGATGATGCAGTCAACATGGGACTGCATTATACCCTACAACATCTGGACAAACCAGGGAACTACGCAAGGATTCTGTTTGTGGACTTCAGTTCTGCCTTTAACACCATCGTCCCATCACTGCTTGAGTCCAAACTGACCCAGCTCTCTGTTCCTAGCTCTGTCTGTCAATGGATCACCAGCTTTCTGACAGATAGACAGCAGCTAGTCAGAATGGGCAAAATCACATCCGACAGCCGCACCATCAGCACTGGTGCCCCCCAGGGATGTGTTCTTTCTCCACTGCTCTTCTCCCTGTACACCAACGACTGCACTGCAAAAGACCCCTCCATCAAACTTATTAAGTTTGCAGACGACACTACTGTTATCGGCCTCATCCAGAACGGTGACGAGTCTGCATACAGACAGGAGGTGGAGCGGCTGGCGTTATGGTGCAGATACAACAACCTGGAGCTGAACACGCTCAAAACAGTGGAGATGATAGTGGACTTCAGGAGAAACCCCCCTGCACTCCCCCCACTCACCATCATGAACAGCACTGTGGCTGCAGTAGAGTCATTCAGGTTCCTGGGCACCACCATCTCTCAGGATCTGAAGTGGGACACTCACATAGACTCTATTGTGAAGAAAGCCCAGCAGAGACTGTACTTCCTTCGTCAGCTGAGGAAGTTCAACCTGCCACAGGAGCTGCTCGTACAGTTCTACTCAGCTGTCATCCAATCCATCCTCTGCACTTCAATCACCGTCTGGTTCGGCTCAGCTGCCAAAACTGACCTCCGTAGACTACAGCGAATAGTCCGGACTGCTGAACGAATCACTGGCACTACCCTTCCTACACTTCAAGAACTGTACTCTTCCAGAGTGAGTAAAAGGGCTCGCAAAATCACTCTGGACGCCTCACACCCAGCACACTACCTGTTCGAACTGTTACCGTCTGGTCGGCGCTTCAGAGCACCGAGCACAAAAACAGCCAGACACAGGAAAAGTTTCCTTCCTCAGGCTGTCTACCTTATGAACAGTTAAATATTCCCCTACTGTGCAATAAATATGTGCAATACTTTCTCATACGCACTTGTACACAGCACCTTATATCAATATACAATGCAATACTTTCTACATTCGCACTTGTACACAGCACCTTATAACCTGTATATTTATAACAATCTGTACATACAACTCAACATCCAGGTTTCTTGACTAACCGCATCTGTTTAATGTTCATCATTTTTTATTATTATTATTTTATTTTTTCAGATTATTTTGTGTTGTCACTTGTCACTTTATGTACACTGGAAGCTTCTGTAGCCAAATCAAATTCCTTGTGTGTGTGAAGCACACTTGGCAATAAAACCGATTCTGATTCTGATTCTGATAGAGTTTTGTTTATCACAGCTCTGCTAGTGAGAGAGGTTGAGCTCAAGCGCATCAAATGAAAAGCCAATGAGAAGAAGGGGGTGGGGCATGACAGACACTAGAGAGTATTTGATTGGTCAGGAGATTTGATTGAATTTAAAGTATGAGGTGACATCAAAATAATTTAGACAAACTGCACACAAATGTGAATTTTGGCAGTGGAGCGCACTAGCTTATAGATATCATTAAGACTAACATACTGATAATAACATCTAAAAGACTTTATTTTAATTTCACTGGACATTTAATAGCAGAAATCATGCAGAAAAACTACATTACCCATGATGCCGTGCAGTAAAAACATCATTCAGTTTACTTACCCAAATACCCAACACTGTGTTCCAACTCTTTTGCACTGTGTGTCTGTCAGATAAGCGTAGTACTGCCTAAAACCAGATGATAATTTATATGAGTTATTTATTTGACACCTTTAGTATTAAACAGTACAATGAGTGTTATAAAAACATGCCTTCAAAAAAAAAAAAACATATTTACACTACATGGCTGAAAGAATGGAAAAATAACATTAGATCACACTCCACAATGAATAAATGATAACTGGCTTATAAAGACCTGGAGCCTCATGTATCAACGCTGCGTACGCACAAAAACGTTGCGTACGCCTGGTTTCACGCTCACGTTTGGATTTAATAACGTTGAAATTAATGTGAGAATGTGCTTTGTTCCACGCCAACTTCATGTCTGGCGTGCGTGCATTTCTTGTGTGTGTTTGTTTTATTTCCATTGGCGACTCCTAGAGGCAGTTGTGTTAAATTGCACACTACAAATTATCTTTGAACCGCGCAATGCCAGCTGTATGGGACGGGATCATCCGCATGTCTAGCAGGTATATAAGGTTTCCATACTATGCTGTCGAACCACGGTAAAGTTAGTTTGACGTTTGAGAATCATTAGACATTCGATTTCAAACCAATTAAATTCTTTGCTCCTGTTATAGTTGGAGCCAAAAATAGGTCAGATAGGCATAAATATATGCCCTTTATTAGATTAGATTAGATTCAACTTTATTGTCGTTACACATGTACAAGTACAAGGCAACGAAATGCAGTTTCAGTCTAACCAGCAGTGCAATAGCAGCAAGTGCAGGATATAGGAATAAGAAATTTATGTTGCACAAGGCTTAATTTCTCGATAAAAAAAAAAAAAAACATACGAATGAATTAAACAATTCAACCATATGAAATACAATAAAATCAGTGCCAAAATGTTCAGAAAAACATCCTGCTTATTGCACAAGGCTGTTTTTGTAATTAGCACTATTTATTTTATAATATTTTTAAATATCTTTTAATGTAAAAATTGTAAAAGTCAATTAAACTCTGACACCATTTGAGATAAAATATTCAAATCAACTCTAAAATTGTGTATCGCCCACAATTGAGGCAACTCAAAGGGTGTTAGTTCAGCATCCCCTGTTCCTCCACCTGTTCGGTCCACACTTTGACGATGTGCTGCTGTTCTCCTCTTAACCTCCACCTTTACATCAGACCATTTCTTTTTTTAATTCACTCAGTGCGATGTTCAGACCCCACTGCGTTAACTGAGTCAGCTAAATTCTCACACTCTATTTTTTTCTTTTGTTATTAATTCTGGAGGACAGACTTGCAAATAACACAGTTTTTCTCCGGTCTACCTCTGATAGGAGCACCTCCAATTCACATTCTGTTAAGTTTCTCTTCTTGCTTGCTTTTGCCTTTGCTTTTTCATCATTACCATATTTATTAGGGGGAGGAGGCAGGGAGGGGTTTTGCGCTCGTGCACGTTCACTTAGTTTCACGTCAATTTGGATGTACAAAGACAATATGCGTGGGATTCAGCGTAAGCAGTGTTTCCCACATCTGATTTTTTAACTGCGTACGCTCATTTACAGCTTTGTCCGTACGCAATGTTTTAGTATGAATTCATAGCAAGTCTTTGTACATGAGGCCCCTGGCCTTCTCATGTTGCTCAGATCTCTGGATCTCATGCCCTGGAAAAGCTTTTGTTTTTTAACAACAGGTATTAAAGAGATAAAGATGCATGAAGCGAGATTAGCTGGCTAGCTAGTTAAGTCACAGTTTAGCGTGCACCAATCCTGGGTTTTAGGTACCACTGCTTTGCTCTAAAGTCTGTGTGAACCTGAAGTTGCTGAGACTTTTATTTCAGTATGTTAATATACTTCCAACTGAAACTGAATATTAAGTAGGGGGGCGGGGCTTTCTTGCACTGATTAATTATCCAACAGTGTGTGCTAACAAAATAAACAATGTAAATTTAGATTTCAGACAGATTTTAAATTATTAGTGGCAAGTCATTATTAGTAGACTTTACCGCACTGTAGGAGCAGTGATGATCCCAATGAAGAGGATTCGGCACCAGCTGAGAGGATGAGAGGCCTGAAACACGAAGATGTGCTTCAGGAAAAACGTGTTCAACTCTGTGAGCTGTTGGAGGAGGAAAGAACAAGACAAAGGTCAGCAAAACCTAAAGATATACTCTGGCAGTTAAACAGATAGTGCACCAAAAATGTAAACTACTATATACTCGCACTCAACTGGAGACAATCTTTTATGTGGTTTAAACTTTTAAAGGGCATCTATTATGCAAAAATCACATTTATAAGGGGTTTGACCCCAGTTGTGTGGCAGCAATGTGTGAATATATCCAGCTTCTAACGGTAAAAAATTATTAATTGTATTTTTTATAAACAGACTTGATTAAAACAGTCTGCAGAAACACTTGGATTGACATTCTCTCTTTGTACGTGTTATCAGAGGGAGAAAGCCCCGCCCACTAGTGACCATCTCTCGCTCATTAGACGTTAGTCTTGTTTTTGAATTAGTTGTAATGGTGACACAACGGCGTTTGTAGCTCCGCCCTCTTTTGAAAAGAGCATCTCATTTGAATTTAAAGCAACAGTCACCAAAACGCCACAATTAGGATCAAAGCCTAAAAGGGTCAGTTTCAGAGAGTTAAGCTGGTCGCACACCGAAAGCGCCGCAACATGGCACGCACATGACAGTTAAAAGCATCACACACCAGACGCGCACATTCGCATGATATTTAACATGAAACTAATCAGATAGCGCTCTGTGGCGCGGCAGAGAAATGAACAGTGTCCTGAGTCGTGACTGGGAGCCGTTTACAGCCGCCGGCTTGCGGCGCCGGTGTGTGTACCCTGATAGAAACCTATGTTTAGAATTCTGAAATGTATGGCGCTGCGTGGTGCTTCACGGCGCACCACCGAGCGGCACTGCTTTAGAAAACATAATTCGTGTGTTATTTTGAGCTGAAACTTCACACTCACACTTTAGAGACACCAGAGACACATTTTCCATCTTGTAAATAGGGGCATAATAAATTTCCTTTTAGGGTGGTTTACATCTGTAGTTCGCTTCATTTGGTCCAGACCAAGGGCAGCAAGTGATGCATTGTAGCATTTTTCTGCCGTCTTTGGGTCGTTTTCACACCACACTGCTGGCTTTGGTCCGAACCAGTTGAAAAGAACCAAACTGCAGTCATGTGACAAAATCCAGATCTCTCATTGGCCAGATGTTATTGAACGTATTTCGTAAACTGCTTATTGATTGGTCAAAATTAACACGCAGGAAAATGCCAAAGAAACTCCCGCAAGTAAACAAACCGTCAGACACAAAATGTGGCTTTTGACTATGGAGGGACGACTTCACTGACTGATTGTATCCCTGGTCATAGTATACTATATAGTTTGTATACATCACTTTAGACCAGAGTTTCCCAACCCTGTTCCTGGAGGCACACCAACAGTACATATTTTGGATGTCTCCCTTTTCTGACCCATTAACTTCAGGTGTTGGGAGTCTCTTCTGATGTTATGATAAGTTGATTCAGGTGTGTTTGATTAGGGAGAGGTTGAAAATGTGTACTGTTGGTGTGCCTTCAGGAACAGGGTTGGGAAACACTGCTTTAGACAAACTATAGATTGAGAATGAAGCGCTGCTGCGGCTGGAAAACAATGTTTTAATGCATTGTACGTAAATTAATTTAGCTAAACTACGACATGGTTATCTTCCGGAAATTTTACCATCGATCCATCAGGTAATGTTTCACCCTCCCCCCTCCCCCTATTTCTCTGTGTTTAAAATTGATGGTAAAGCACTCTCAATAAGTATTTTTCCTCCAATTTCCATAATGCACAGTGCATCAGCCTACGGCAGCTGAGTTAGTCCAAAAAGGCGCAGTACTTTTTGTGGTTGGGTCTGTTTTAGTTCGTATCATATTCTCACCACAAACGAACCGCTCCAGGGTACAAAGACCACCCCTCTAAGGAGGTCTTTGTACGCTTTTTTTGGTCCGCTTTAGGTGCTCACTCGAGTACGATTGCTGCATTTACACCTGCCCAAACGAACCGCACCAAGAGGGAAAATGAACTCTAGTGCGATTTAACAAAACTAAATAAGGCAGGTGTGAAACACCCTAAGTGTTTCTAACTTTTTACATGCTTGATGCAATTATTAAAAACTGATTTTTTTAAGTCAGCACAAACTGGAAGTTGCTGCAGAGTATTATTGAAGTATGATGTGCGTTCCAATCTAAAACAGAATATAGAAGGGGGCGGGGTTTTCATTTTAGGCACCTCCTCTCTTCTTTCACTTGCAGCAAACTAGCAGTTAGAAGGGTGTGGCTAAGCAAATTTTGTCAAGCTGACATCCTAAGAGAAGGACTGTCATTCAAGAATAGAAGCAAATGGCTAAATATTGATTAAAGTTTAATAAAACAATGATTTTTTGTGTGTGAATTAACTAAGACTAACAATATGCGCTAGCAAAATAAACTTCAGACATTTAAATTTTATGCATTCTTTAAATACATGTATGCTAGGGTTTAAAGGAACATTAAGGATTTTAAATGTTAAAATAGAGGTCTCTCCTGGATAAATATCACTGCCTTAAATGACACAATGACTTAAATGACCCACTCCATCTCACTGTTTGTGTATGTGTGATAACTAAAAAAACATTCAGTATGATTTATCATCAACTACAGCATATTTCTGAGGCATATCACAAACCTGCCATACTATCATGAAGAGGTAGATTCCAGCCACCCTCTGGAAGGAGGATTTGGGGTCGAACCAGCGCACATACGTCCAGCTGGCCGGAGTGAACTGAAGAACGGCCCGCTTCAGCTTTCCGGAGGTGCTGTGGATATCCCTGAACACACACACACACACGCACACACACACGCACACACACACACAAACACACACACAAACACACCACACACCACACACACACACACACACACACACACACACACACACACACACACACACACACACACACACACACACACACACACACACTAATAGAGGCTTTGCTCTTGTGTCAAGATGTGCTCAGTTAACCATATGCTCAGCCATACTCGAATGTAAACAACAGCATCGATTGCACAGTCATTGTACTACCAAAGAGCTTAGATTGACCAAAAGGCGACACTTAATAGAATGTTCCAGTGCAACAGCAGCGCCCAGCAACAGCCCTGGATTCCGCCATTTTGGAGTGAAAGCAGTCGGCTGTCCATTGGATCTTATTGCAGCTGCTTTGTTATTTATTTATTTAAAAAGCGCATTAAAGCTGAGATACAACCTGAAATACGACAATACAACACTTACTATCACAATCATCAGCACTTTTAACAGTTTATTTTACAGACTTATAATATGCTGTTGCTCTATAGGAATTTTCATTTCAAAATGGCCGCCGCGCCATCTAGTGGCTGTTTCCCAAATCGCACTTGATTGTCGCCTCTTGGTGATTTCATGCTCCTTGGTACTACTGAATATGTTGTTCTGCCTATATACTGTACAGTTAAGTCATAATTGTTAGCCTCTCTGTATAATTTTTACCCCCAATTTGTGTTTAAATGAGAGATTATTTTCAACACATTTCTAAATATGTGTATTTCTAATGTGTATTTCTAAACTAATTTCTATTATCCTTGTCATGATGACAGCACATAATATTTGACTAGATATTCTTCAAGATACTAGTATTCAGCTTAAAGTGACATTTAAAGGCTTATCTAGGTTAAAAGGAGTTTTACAACATCCATAATGCTGGAATTGCTCATGTACAGCCTTGTCTCCCTACTGAAAAAAACAGCTTAAACCAGCCTAGGCTGGTTGGCTGGTTTTAGCTGGTTGACCAGCCTGGTTTTAGAGGGGTTTTGGCCACTTTCAGGCTGGTTTCCAGCCATTTCCAGCCTGGTCTTAGCTGGTCAGGCTGGAAAATGACCAGCTAAAACCAGCTTGACCACCTTGCCAGGCTGGAAGCCCAGCCAAAACCAGCTATGTCCAGCTTAAACCAGGCTGGTCAAGCTGGTTTTAGCTGGATTTAGCTGGTCATTTTCCAGCCTGACCAGCTAAGACCAGGCTGGAAATGGCTGGAAACCAGCCTGGAAATGGCCAAAACCCCTCTAAAACCAGGCTGGTCAACCAGCAAAAACCAGTCAACCAGCCTAGGCTGGTTTAAGCTGGATTTTTCAGCAGGGCTGCGCTACCCCAGTGAACTTCATCGACCTGCATTCCTGATCCACCAAGAATGAAACCCAAAACAGGTTTGTAGTAAACGCAGACAGCTAATCTCTACATCTGAACACAATCAAGGACAGTGTGAACGTGGGTGTGTGACACTACTGATAACAGTTTCCTGCAGTAATGATGTTAATAATTACACACACACATCCTACACAGGTGATAGCGCTAAAGGTTAGGCGTGTCATTTCTGTGTGGCAGCAAATGAGACGGTTAAGTAAACGAATGCAACTGTAGACGAGTGATGTCTGGTGGCAAACTGTCACACTATATTGGCAAAGCTAGGTCTAAAATTGTGAGGTAACTTTAAAAAGCTTGTCTGTTTGAGGTGACACGGTGGCTCAGTGGTTAGCACTGTCACCTCACTGCAAGAAGGTCACTGGTTCGAGTCCCATTTGGGTCAGTTGGCATTTCTGTGTGGAGTTGGCATGTTCTCCCCGTGTTGGCGTGGGTTTCCTCAGGGTGCTCCGGTTTCCCCCACAGTCCAAACATATGCACTATAGGGGAATTGATGAACTAAACTGGCCATAGTGTATGAGTGTGAATGAGTGTGTATGGGTGTTTCCAGCTAAAAGGGCATCTGCTGTGTAAAGCATGTGCTGGATAAGTTGGCGGTTCATTCCGCTGTGGTGACCCCTGATGAATAAAGGGACTAAGCCGAATTCTTTTTCTACCGGACAATAAAATGCTGCTCATGTGTTACAATATATGATGTAACATCCGTGCTAGCATATTGCACCAAGATTAAAATGTTGCATCATTAAAATCATCATTTAATTATTTAAAATCTAATTTTTCCAACACCTTTGAACATGCTGCTGGCACTTGTTAACGCTGTTAGAATTATTTAACACATCACTACAATATTTGGCACATATACAGCATTGTTAGCATTGTTGCTGTAAAATGTTGATAGCATCACACTGGGAACGCAGCACAAACGGCTCATATTTACATCTGCTTCAAGCTATGAATATTTGGATCACGCATCAACAAAGTATAGTTTCAGCATTGATATCGCATTGTGCGCATCCACAAGACGTGCAATGTTGAGTCTGAATTATAGTTGACCAGGAGCTCCAGAACACAACATTTGTAGAGTCACTGCTAAGTTTAACCACAATAGAGTGAAGGTTTAGCATATGCATGTGTTTTAAGGCCTGTGACTGAGCATTTAAAGGGAGTAACATTAGCCCCTTTCACACATACAGACCTTTCCGGAAAATTACCGGCAGTTTTCTGGAAAGCTGTAATTATATTAATTAACTAAATAAATGAACATATATAGACACATACAGCTCCTTACAGTCTCCGATATGTTACCAACTACAGAAGAACTACACACAGCAGACATTTCGCCCGTATTTAGGTTCAAAACAACACAAATTATAGCCTACAGTCAGTGTTAACCTCTCATATGTGTCTGTAATCTTCAGCAGCACATGTAGCCTCTGTTAGAGAACAATTCCATCATTCCCGGTTCATATTAGTTCAAAAGGTGAAGATAATAAGTGAGTTAATCATGGCATTTTGTTCATGTTTGCTGTAAAATAATGTGCTCCTTTTCTCCGGCTTCTCCTTTGTTTCTTCACGCTTCACTCTCGCGTTTGTCAGTGTCTGACAGGATCGGGTTTCAAAAGCACGTCAATAATCAAGCGCAGGTTATTATCATCAGCTCAAGAAGTTTGTTATTTCAGATATAATGTTCGACGCGCGCGAGCGCTAGCAAGAAAGCGAAACCGCTTGCGCCTCAGACTGGCTCGTAAAAAACTACAGGGCACAGGGTAAATCTGCTCTTCTTGGTTTGTGGCTGTTCATCAAGTCGACGACAAGGTTTGTTTGAGCCCAGATCGACCATGGCTCGTTATTATATGTATTTATAATTGTATATAATCTCTCGCTGTGTTTTTCAAACATGGCGGGTTTTTTGTTTTCATTCTGGCTTGTTGCGTAAGCGAATGACGTATCTCTGTAAACCAATAGCGTTCAGCTGCGCGTGTGGCTCCACCTTTTGGTACCCTTTCTTGTGTTTGGTACCCTTTCGAAAGAGTGCCGAAAAAGTGGTACGGTACGGTTCGGTTTGGTACGCTTTTTGACAGTGGAAACGGCTATAAAAGCTTACCAAACTGAACCGTACCGTACCACTCAGTGGAAACGGGCCATTATTTATCAGAGGTCACCACAGCGGAATAAACCGCCAACTATTCCAACACATTACACATCGGACCACCTGTACTGGGAGCTGCAACGCAGTACTGGGAAACACCCATAAACACTCATACACTCGCTGCTGAAAAATCCAGCTTAAACCAAGCTGTTTTTTTCAGTAGGGCGCTATGGCCAATTTGGTTCATCAATTCACCTATAGCACATGTCTTTGGACTGTGGGGGAAACCGGAGCACCCGGAGGAAACCCACTGGTCGGAGAGAAGAACATGCAAACTCCGCACAGAAACACCAACTGACCCAGCCGGAACTCGAACCAGCGACCTTCTTGCTATGAGGCCACAGTGCTAACCACTGAGCCACTGTGCCGTCCATCCCTAACTTCAATCATTCATTCATTCATTCATTCATTGCTTTTTCGGATTACTCTCTATTAATCAGTGGTCGCCACAGCAGAATGAACCACCAACAATTCCAGCATATGTTTTACACAGCAGATACCCTTCCAGCTGCAACTCAGTACTGGGAAACACCCATACACACTCTCATTCACACTTATACACTACGGCTAATTTAGTTCATCAATTTCCTTATAGCGCATGCGTTTTCACAGTGTGGGAAACTGGAGCACCCAGAGGAAACCCACGCCAACACGTGGAGAACATACTCCACACAGAAATGCCAACAGGCCCAGCCGGGACTCAAACCAGCAACCTTCTTGCTGTGAGGCCACAGTGCTAACCACTGAGCTACCGTGCCGCCCATCCCTAACTTAAATATTCTTAAAGAGCCCATATTATGGGTTTTTGAAAATGCCCTTCCATGTAGTGTGTAACACAGCTCTAAGTGAAGTGAAATATCCAGCTAAGGCTTAAATCTGTAAGTGTACAGTGTTTAAAACTATTGATTCATCTATAAAAGAGTCGACTCATAGTGCTTCAAACGAGTCGTCTTGATAACGAGTCATTAGGTGTTTCGCGATGACGCGGCTACGAAACACAAGCCTCGCCAGTAGTTACGCGCGCAAACCCGGGAGATTTGAAACCTGCGGCCCCGCCCACTAACACAGAAAAACACTGGACACACACACACAGACGCCGCCGGTCGAATGAAGTCATGCTGTGCTCAGATGGATAATATTGACAGTCTCTACCCAAAGATGAAACTGTGAAGAGTCAGTGGTTGAGGTTTATTCACTAGTGTAAGTAAGTGCGATTAAAATTGTTGCCTCGTTTACTCTAGCTTGCAAATTATGTATTTATTGTGTTTTGTTACTTGTTAACCTGGTACAGTACACGCGGTTACTCTTTATATTCTCTTATCACATGTAAGCCACGTTAAAAACGCGACGCGTGCCGCTTTGTTTACGGATTTAACGTTAAAGGCTTTTGTGAGCTCGCGTTCCACTGCCGTTTGTCGTTGCTATGGCCATCGTAAGCTAGGAGACAGGAGACTCGTGTCGATCTCCCTAGTTCTGAGGAGGAGCGTGATGTGTGTGTGTTTGTGTTTGTGTGTGTGTGTGTGTGTGTGTGTGTGAGAGAGAGAAAAAGAGCAGGTCGAGTGTGTGACGCCTAGGGGCTAGGAGACAGGAGACTCGCGTCGCTCTCCCTAGTTCTTCTGAGGAGCGTTGTGTGTGTGTGTGTGTGTGTGTGTGTGTGTGAGAGAGAGAGAGAGAGAGAGAGAGAGAGAGAGAAAAAGAGGAGGGGGTTGGGAACAAATGAATCGCTGAACGATTCATATGGGAGTCGCTGGGATAATTAGGTAAAAATAAATGCAGATTATAAGACCATCAAAGTGTTGTTTGACCTTGCATGCATATTAGACTGTTGTTGGAGACCCTTACAACCTACATATGACCCTATTTCATGTATAATATGGGCTCTTTAATATTAGCATGAATGCAGCTTACTTGATACTGGCCCAACGGTAGGTGCGCATCTCCAGAAAGCGGCACACAGTCATGCCAAGCCAAATACCTCCACCGTTGCACAGCAGGATATCGAGAATAACCTGATCCCACCAGCACTCCGCAAAGTTTGGCAGGAGGTGCATGAAGAATAGCTGAATCAGGAAGAAGCAGTGAAAAGAGAGAAAGATGAAGCTACAAGCCATGATGATAATCGTGATATTATAGACCTGGGGGACGTTCCTCGAACGTGGATTACTCAGTTAGCTGGATTTGGTTATTGACAATTTGACTGGATCCAGGATAGTTTCGTTCTTCAAAACTCATCCGAGAGTTGTTGTCATAGCAACAGTTCTGGTAGCTCAAACCTGCTCTGGAGCAGGTTTATTTCATATAAACAGGATTAGATTGGGTTAGTTCAGGCATGGGCAAACTCGATCCTCGAGGGCCGGTGTCCCTGCAGAGTTTTGCTCCAACACTAATCAAACACACCTGAACACCCTAATTAGTGTCTTCAAGATCACTAGAAAGCTACAAGCAGGTGTGTTTGATTAGGGTTGGTGCAAAACTATGCAGGGACACCGGCCCTCCAGGATCGAGTTTGCCCATCCCTGGGTTAGTTCAAGCAAAGGTGATACTGAAAGTACAGAATTTTGATATTTTCTTACAGTAGTAACCTATTGATTATATACACTTGGAAAAAAAGTAAACAGGTAAAAAATAAAGTTTATAAATACACATTTATAGTAATTAATAATATTTAATATTAAATAATTAATAATATTTATGTTTATTTACATATACGTTTTTAAAATATATAGAGATTAAAGTACATAACCTGTGTGGTTCTCCCCAAGGGGATCAAAGAGGACATTTATTAATATGGATTTTTTAGATTTAGATACAGTACTATTTACTGATCCAGTTTTAATACAATTTCTGTTTAATAATAGACATGCGCAATATTCGACTGTTTTTTGTTTGTTTTTTATAAAGGAATAATACATTTATGCAGTCATGCACATGTTTTGACCGCTAATATGTCTGTGATTTGATGCTCTGCAAAAGGTGCAGACGCCTTTACCGATATCAAAATGCTTTTTTGATGCAAAATTAATTTGAATTCCTTACGCCTAACTAAAATAGGCCTTAGGCTACTATAGTAAAGAAAGTCCAATCTAAGGCTGCATTTACACTGCACTGTTCAAGAGACTAAATTCAGATTTTTTTCTCTCATGTGGCACAGATCGGATATGGCCTATGTACGTGTAAACAGGAACAAATCACATGGATTACGATTTACTCAAATCAGATTCAGGCCTTGTTCATATGTGGAAATTTATCCGATATGAATCAGATCTGTGTTCTCGTGTCTGCAGTGTAAGCAGGTAGATCGGATTTTCACCTGTCAATGCGAATCGCGCGTCATTAAAAACCATAAAGAATGACGTCAAGTCTGACGCTTTCATTTCAGAACAGACTTCAGCAGAGTCCCAAACCTTGAATCTCATACACGAGGACTTAAACAGCTTTTATATTGTCATAAAGTACATGTATTTGAGCATGTTAACAAGAGCGAGAGAGCGCAATGCCTGCCACCTAACTAATATAAACTAATATTAAACTAGTGCATACATCACGTGCATAAATCACGTCATGGACATGACATTAAGATGCCTAAAGGTTTAGAAAAGCCTATATATCTAAAGAAGACGGACAAATGAGAACCTTTCTGTCATAAACTATAGTAAAACAGCTTGTCAAAAGCTGAGAACAGATTAGAGGAATAGAGAAAAGAGCACTCTTTAATTATCAGCTGTCAGTCAGCGCCCGCTCTTTATTTTCCTGGTCATTGCGCCTTTGCTGTGTGCTGTGTAAATGCAGACGATCAGATACGAGTCACTTTTAAAAGATGATGTGAGCAGGTCATCAAAAAAAATCTGATACATTCATAAAATCGGTATAGACCATCAAGATTTGCAGTGTAAATGCAGCCTAAAATGTTAAATAACTAAATAAATAGCTAAATACTCTTCTTGACACATGAAAGTGTAAAGCCTGCAGTTCACAACAAAGGTGGAAAGTTATTGCGTATCATAGTATATCATACTTTATTGTACTACAAATTTGAAACAATTTTTCCTCAGATGGATAATTGAATATTAATCAGATGATGTCATTACGCTGCTGTGCCGTCAGCCAATCGCTGCATTGCTGATCATGATTTCGTGGTTCGATAGATCTGTCCTTCACAACACACAGTGATCTCAGATCAGTTCATCCAGACATTTTAATCTGATTCGCGAACTTGTTTGAAGAACCAAATTAGCCAGAGATCAGTTATCAAGATTAACAGATCCAGGATCTGCCAAATCATCTTAGATCATTTAAGCGAGGTATGAAGAACAGACCCCTGATATGAAGCCTCATAATGAACACACAAACAAATAATCCTTTGAATAATGCATGCAGATCATTAACCCATGTGTGCAGTTGGGGATGTTTTCATCCACTCAGGGGTGATTTTGAGTCCTAATTTGGCCACTGTAATACAGCAAATGGGATGATCTTTGATGATAAATTTTATTTTTGCATATTTAGGGGAAATGCTTTTGAATTTTTCAAAAATTCAATAATACACCAGGAAAATTGACTACTTTTTGGTTGCGTTGGTGGCTGCTTTTGGCCTTATTGACTTCCATTATAATGACATGTTTAAATTGCAAAGCCATGACAGCTTATAATCATGCATGCTTGATTGTTGTTGGTTTTCCCTGTTGAGAAGAGGCAAAATGTGCAATTTTTACTGTTGATCATCAGTTGCAGTGCAAAAAAAAGCATTAGTTTCTGGCTTTTATATGGAGTATAGTCATAGGTGGAGGGTGAACAAACTCCAGGGTAAGGCTAATATATGCGCTGCCCTTTAATGCATTTAAAAAGATTTGCGACCGACCAAGAAGAGGTTTTAACAAAAGCACCACCTATCAACAAACGTCTATTATAATCAACATGCATATTAAATTATTTTATTAAATTAACCAACTGATCTACACTACCGGTCAGAAGTTTGGGGTTAGTTTATTTATTTTTTATTTATTATTACTTTTATTTAAAAGTCTAATTAAAATTATTCTGTTCATAATTTATTAAATATTAAAAAATTGCTAAATTCTTATTTATTAAATATTTATTTATTGGTTACTATATGCAGTTTCAAATGAAATTATTAATACTTGTCGCTTTTAGTACTATTACCAATAATAATAATAAAAATATTAGAGTGATTTCTGAAGGATCGTGTGACTCTGAAGACAGAAGTAATAAAGCTGAAAATTCATCATTACGGACGCAACCCTCACTATTCTGCCACCCTAGGCGCACCTAGGTCGCCTCTGGATGCGCAGGTCCCGAGAATATGAAATCATTCTCTTTTTCACAAGGCCATTTGAAAACTGAACTTGTAATTCAGCAATAAATATTTGAGCTTTAAAATATAAAACTCCAAACGATTGCCTAAACAAGATTACTACACTATAGGCTAGACTACGTTACAATCAAACTACCAATTTAATGCTGAAAACAAATTAAACCAGAATAGTATTTTATTATACCTCTCTCATAATACTCATGTGTCTTTTTATTACTTATGTCCTTGACCAGCAAATCAAAATAGTCCGCTGGCCAGCACTTCTGGTTTGGTTTTCAGAGCAGCTGCGAACTCCATTTATAAACAGCGCTCATCAGTGTAACATGCGGGGTTGGACACTTCCATTTTTGTGCGGAGGGGGACTTTAAATTTGATTGACAAACTTACAATAGCTAAAGTGTTGTTAATCATCAACATTAAATTACATTCATATTACGCCTTACACCCGTTACATGTTTTCAATGCATTTTTTTTCTTTGCTGCTATCTCCGTGGTCTCTGGCCAGGGGGAGGCTAAGCCTTCCCCAGCCTTACACACGCTCCACCTATGAGTATAATGTGTGTGTTTGTGTGAGAAAGAGAGAGTGAGAGACCTTGATACATCTGAGGAAATCAAAAGTGCGCCCCTCAGCTCTCAGACACAGTAAACACAGTAAGTGTATTTCTACACACACATTATAATCTGCTGTTTTACTCCACTGAACTCCATATACAAGCCAGAAGCTCTTTTCCACAGGCCTATCTAAAGGGTTAATGCTGCCAACTGATGATCGACAGTAAAAACTACACATTTGACCTCTTCCCAACAGGACTTGTTTACTAATCAAGTGAATCTAAATAGATTTGCATTGCAAGCCTTAAATAAAAGTCCAAAAGTTCTCGTTTTTTATTTCCTGTTTTAAGTTTAGTGTATTACCTCAGTGAGCTCCCATGTGATGCTGATGGTCCAGCAGAGTCCATAGCTGCGGATGAGCAAAGCTTTCATAGCCCAACCCCAAAAATGAGCCAAGGCAAAGATGTCGAAATGACTCAGAATCCGCTCCCAGGTGATCACGTGACAGTTTATGGCATACTCCTGTAATAAAATAATAAAAACCCATAAGAAACAATATCATCTCTATATATACACTACACCTGATTGCATTTTAAACTACTGCATCAGTACTGCATCAGATTCAGTTTTACTCATTTCATTCATTCATTTTCCTTCGGCTTAGTCCCTTATTTATCAGGGGTCGCCACAGTGGAATGAACTGCCATGTCTCACGCTGTGGATGCCCTTCCAGCTGCAACCCAGTACTGGGAAACACCCATACACGCTCACATTCACACACACTCATACACTATGGCCAATTTAGTTCCTCAATTAGCGCATGTGTTTGGACTGTGGGTGAAACCGGAGCACCCGGAGGAAATCCACACCAACATAGGGAGAACATGCAAACTCCACACAGAAATGACAACTGATCCAGCCGGAACTCGAACCAGCTACCTTCTTGCTGTGAGGCCACAGTCCTAACCACTGAGCCACCATGCCGCCCCAGCTGGTTATTTGTTGACTTTTATTCTTATTACAATTACAAGTGATATTTATCTCCTCTCCTTTTTGGCTAATCAAGAAAAATGGTCTGATCTGTGACTCAAAAACTGTAGTGTGATCTGAACTGTGAAACTTGTGATCCGTTAAACCGCTATAATACACTGTTGTTGTTGTTTTTTTTCTTTTAAAAAGCCTGATGTCCTTGTATGAAGACTGTAATAATCATAAGGTCTCAGGCCGTCCTCTCAGACATGGAAACCTCTTACAGAAAGCCAGCATTATCTCTTTACTGTAATTAATCATAATTCAGTGGATTAGAAACACACACACACACACACACACTGAGGGAAGGGTTTCAGATCACACAGCTCAGACATAATCTGTGCGCTAGTTTACTGAGACCGCAGCCGGCTGGAAAAATTAATACGATTGTCTTGCTGATTATGTGATACTGAGCACGCTTGTTTGTTTATAGATTTAATTTAGGGTTTCGATTATCCTATGCACGTTCAGTCAATATAAATGAGTTTAAAGTATAAAATAGCAATATTTCAGAATTTTACTATTATTATAATTATTTTTATTCATTAATACTTTCATTTTGCTTCGGCTTTTTAGTAATAATAAAAATAAATAAATAAAAATTATTTATATATATATATATATATATATATATATATATATATATATATATATATATATATATATATACACACATATATACATATATATATATATATATATAATTCATACATATTATATAATATTTATAACTATATAATATTTTACTATTATAATAATTATTAAATTATATATATCTACACAACGCATAAATATAAATTTTTATAAATGATTATTTAATATTTAATTAATATTATAATTACTATTAATAATACTTAAATACAATAAAATGATTGATATATGAATTATATTGTATATTTTTACTATTTATTATACATAAATATATATTATAATATTCAAAACTAAATGAATGAATATACACATAATTAAAACAGAATGTATTTTTTATTAATTAATTAAATGTATTATTAATATTAATAATTTTCATGTTCTATTGCCATTAATTTTTAGTATAAAGTCCCTGAAATTGCAATTAATTTATTTAATTTAGGGTTTCGATTATCCTATGCTACACGTTCAGTCAATATAAATGTGTTTAACGTATAAAATAGCAATATTACAGAATTTTACTATTATTATAGTTACTTTTATTCATTATTACTTTCATTTTGCTTGGCTTAGTCCCTTTATTATTATTATTAGTAGTAATAATAAAAAAATAAAAAATTATATATATATATATATATATATATATATATATATAGAGAGAGAGAGAGAATTCATAAATATATATAGAATTCATAAATATTATATAATATTTATAACTATATAATATTTTACTATTATAATAATTATTAAATTATATATATCTACACAACGCATAAATATTAATATTTATAAATAATTATTTAATATTTAACTAATATTATAATTACTATTAATAATACTTAAATACAATAAAAATGATTGATATATGAATTATATTGTATATTTTTACTATTTATTATACATAAATATACATTATAATATTCAAAAATAAATGAATGAATATACACATAATTAAAACAATGTATTTTTTATTAATTAATTAAAT
Organism: Danio aesculapii; assembly: GCF_903798145.1. Lineage (NCBI taxonomy): Eukaryota > Metazoa > Chordata > Actinopteri > Cypriniformes > Danionidae > Danio > Danio aesculapii. Next base: position 48,745,447 of record NC_079453.1, read on the forward strand.
TTATTATTAATATTAATAATTTTTATGTTCTATTGCCATTAATTTTTAGTATAAAGTCCCTGAAATTGCAATTAAGAGCATTCTGAATCACATGACACTGATATTGCATCTTAATTTACAGACATTATATTACAAGTGTAATAATGACTGTTTTTGTATATTATTTAAGCAAACAGTAAAACGATTTATAGAAAACAGCCTTTGAAATGTCATGCAGTGTAGTTATTTACAGCAAAGAACTCTTGCCAGGCATATTTAGCACAAGAATCCTCTGATATCACATTAAACGACTCTTTTAGGATCTATTTTAGGATCAGTGCAGGCCCAAAATACTCATGTACTCTCATCTGAAATCTTTATTCCTAGACATCAGTTTCTGTCCTGAGATATGGGATTTCTCACCATCACATCTGCTTCTCGTTTGGCGTAACGCAGATTTGGGTCGAGCCAATACAACAGCGCTTTCACCTGATCCCAGTTCAGGAAGATGAGGAACACCAGAAAGAGGAAATAAAGCACGCTGAGACCTGAAAATAAACCAATACATCTAAATATTGTTGGTTAAATCAACAGAGCTGCTGATAAGACGGCACAAATGAAAGATTTAACACACTCACCAAACACCATGCGCCATACAGAAGGATGGGGTCGCGTGAAAGGACCTGAAAGTCACATTTACAAAAAAAATGCATGTATTGCATTAGTATATACTATAGTATTATTGCTAATGTGTGAATAGCCGGGGTCTCATTTATATAACTTTGTGTAGAAACCTTCCTTAAAGTGAATGTATGCCAGAAATCATTTTTTGTAAATAATATAATATAAAGGGCGACACAGTGGCTCAGTGCCACTGTCGCCTCACAGCAAGAAGGTTGCTGGTTCGAGTCCCAGCTGGGTCAGTTGGCATTTCTGTGTGGAGTTTGCATGTTCTCCCCATGTTGATGAACTAAATTGGCCGTAGTGGATGTGTGAATGAGTGTGTATGGATGTTTCCCAGTACTGGGTTGCAGCTGGAAGAGTATTCGCTGTGTAGAACATATGCTCGATAACTTGGCGGTTCATTCCGCTGTGGTGACCCCTGATGAATAAAGGGACTGAGCCGAAGGAAAATTTTTGAATGTATTATTGCTAATGTGGGGGCAACGCAGTGGTGCAGTAGGTAGTGCTGTCGCCTCATAGCAAGAAGGTCGCTGGTTCGAGCCTTGGCTGGGTCAGTTGGCGTTTCTGTGTGGAGTTTGCATGTTCTCCCTGCATGTTCTCCCTGGTTTCCTCCGGGTGCTCCGGTTTCCCCCACAGTCCAAAGACATGTGGTACAGGTGAATTGGGTGAGTGTATGTATGTGTCCATAGTGTATGTATGTGTGCAAATGAGTGTGTATGGGTTTCCCAGAGATGGGTTGCGGCTGGAAGGGCATCCGCTGCGTAAAACATATGCTGGATAAGTTGGCGGTTCATTCCGCTGTGGCGACCCTGGATTAATAAAGGGACTAAGCCGAAAAGAAAATGAATGAATGAATGAATTGCTAATGTGTGAAATGCTTAAAGAGCTAAGGTCTCACTTGTAAAACTTTGCATAGAAACATTCCTAAAAATGAACGTATGCCAGAATAAGGCCCAATCCCAATTCTAGCCCTTAGCCCTTCCCCTTGTCCCAATTCTCTTTAGCTTGAAGGCGTAGTTAATAATTGAAATAGTCACAAACTATATTATTTTTATATATTTTTATATAAATTCAGTTTCAAATACGTAATCAAACTGGTATAAAAGTCCGCAGCAACTTCTGTTTTACATGGATTTTTTATGTATTTAAATGAGAGAAGGAGCACAAAATAAAAACCCCGCCCCCTACTCCATATTCAGTTTCAGTTTTGAATATGTAATTAAACTGGTATTAAAGTCTGTAGAAACTTCTTTCACATGTTTTTTTTTATTTAAATGAGAGTAGGGGAACACAAATAAACCCCACCCCCTACTCCACATTCAGTTTCAGTTTTGAATATGTAATCAGACTGGTATTAAAGTCTGTAGAAACTTCTTTCACATGTTTTTTTTTATTTAAATGAGAGTAGGGGAACACAAATAAACCCCGCCCCCTACTCCATATTCAGTTTCAGTTTTAAATATGTAATTAAACTGGTATTAAAGTCTGCAGAAACTTCTTTCACATGTTTTTTTATTATTTAAATGAGAGTAGGGGAACACAAATAAACCCCGCCCCCTACTCCATATTCAGTTTCAGTTTTGAATATGTAATTAAACTAGTATTAAAGTCTGCAGAAACTTCTTTCACATGTTTTTTTTTATTTAAATGAGAGTAGGGGAACACAAATAAACCCCGCCCCCTACTCCATATTCAGTTTCAGTTTTGAATATGTAATTAAACTGGTATTAAAGTCTGCAGAAACTTCTTTCACATGTTTTTTTTTATTTAAATGAGAGTAGGGGAACACAAATAAACCCCGCCCCCTACTCCATATTCAGTTTCAGTTTTGAATATGTAATTAAACTAGTATTAAAGTCTGTAGAAACTTCTTTCACATGTTTTTTTTTATTTAAATGAGAGTAGGGGAACACAAATAAACCCCGCCCCCTACTCCATATTCAGTTTCAGTTTTGAATATGTAATTAAACTGGTATTAAAGTCTGTAGAAACTTCTTTCACATGTTTTTTTTTATTTAAATGAGAGTAGGGGAACACAAATAAAACCCGCCCCCTACTCCATATTCAGTTTCAGTTTTGAATATGTAATTAAACTGGTATTAAAGTCTGCAGAAACTTCTTTCACATGTTTTTTTTTTATTTAAATGAGAGTAGGGGAACACAAATAAACCCCGCCCCCTACTCCATATTCAGTTTCAGTTTTAAATATGTAATTAAACTGGTATTAAAGTCTGCAGAAACTTCTTTCACATGTTTTTTTTATTTAAATGAGAGTAGGGGAACACAAATAAACCCCGCCCCCTACTCCATATTCAGTTTCAGTTTTGAATATGTAATTAGACTGGTATTAAAGTCTGTAGAAACTTCTTTCACATGTTTTTTTATTATTTAAATGAGAGTAGGGGAACACAAATAAACCCCGCCCCCTACTCCATATTCAGTTTCAGTTTTGAATATGTAATTAGACTGGTTTTAAAGTCTGTAGAAACTTCTTTCACATGTTTTTTTTTTTTTTATTTAAATGAGAGTAGGGGAACACAAATAAACCCCGCCCCCTACTCCATATTCAGTTTCAGTTTTGAATATGTAATTAAACTGGTATTAAAGTCTGCAGAAACTTCTTTCACATGTTTTTTTTTATTTAAATGAGAGTAGGGGAACACAAATAAACCCCGCCCCCTACTCCATATTCAGTTTCAGTTTTGAATATGTAATTAAACTGGTAATAAAGTCTGCAGAAACTTCTTTCACGTGTTTTTTTTTATTTAAATGAGAGTAGGGGAACACAAATAAACCCCCTGCTCCATATTCAGTTTCAGTTTTGAATATGTAATTAAACTGGTATTAAAGTCTGCAGAAACTTCTTTCACATGTTTTTTTTTATTTAAATGAGAGTAGGGGAACACAAATAAACCCCGCCCCCTACTCCATATTCAGTTTCAGTTTTAAATATGTAATTAAACTGGTATTAAAGTCTGCAGAAACTTCTTTCACATGTTTTTTTTATTTAAATGAGAGTAGGGGAACACAAATAAACCCCGCCCCCTACTCCATATTCAGTTTCAGTTTTGAATATGTAATTAGACTGGTATTAAAGTCTGTAGAAACTTCTTTCACATGTTTTTTTATTATTTAAATGAGAGTAGGGGAACACAAATAAACCCCGCCCCCTACTCCATATTCAGTTTCAGTTTTGAATATGTAATTAGACTGGTTTTAAAGTCTGTAGAAACTTCTTTCACATGTTTTTTTTATTTAAATGAGAGTAGGGGAACACAAATAAACCCCGCCCCCTACTCCATATTCAGTTTCAGTTTTGAATATGTAATTAGACTGGTTTTAAAGTCTGTAGAAACTTCTTTCACATGTTTTTTTTTTTATTTAAATGAGAGTAGGGGAACACAAATAAACCCCGCCCCCTACTCCATATTCAGTTTCAGTTTTGAATATGTAATTAAACTAGTATTAAAGTCTGCAGAAACTTCTGTCACATGTTTTTTTTTATTTAAATGAGAGTAGGGGAACACAAATAAACCCCGCCCCCTACTCCATATTCAGTTTCAGTTTTGAATATGTAATTAAACTGGTATTAAAGTCTGTAGAAACTTCTTTCACGTGTTTTTTTTTTTTATTTAAATGAGAGTAGGGGAAGACAAATAAACCCCGCCCCCTACTCCATATTCAGTTTCAGTTTTGAATATGTAATTAGACTGGTATTAAAGTCTGTAGAAACTTCTTTCACATGTTTTTTTTATTTAAATGAGAGTAGGGGAACACAAATAAACCCCGCCCCCTACTCCATATTCAGTTTTAGTTTTAAATATGACATCAATGTCGGCGCCTATAGTCTAGTGGTTAAGTGTGCCGACATATAGCCTCATAGTGCTCAGGGCAACCCGAGTTTGATTCCCAGCTCGAGGTCCTATGCCCATCCTTCCCCTCTCTCTCTGCTCCCAATGCTTTCCTGTCTGTCCTCCACACTATCCTATCCCAATAAAAGGTGAAAAACTTAAAATACGTAATCAAACTGGTATAAAAGTTTCTGTTTCACATGGATTTTTTATTTAAATGAGAGGAGGAGCTAGGGCTGCACGATTAATCAAAAAAAAGATCACGATCTCAATTCGACCCTACACACGATCTTAATTCAGCTTTTTCTACGATTTAGCCAATTATATTTTCAAGGTCAGGAGAGAAGCAAGGCAGTCGCACAAGTCTTCACAGCAATATTGACATCTTCAAATGGTGTTAAAAGTGTCACATGCTGTACTAAAAGGTATAATTAACCCAGAAATGTCATTTCTGTCTTCATGTAATGATGTATTCACGGCCGCGAAACCACACGTGAGCTGACCGCCAGCTGTTTACTACTGAGAACGTGCGCGTGCACGCATGACGCCTACTTTAGTGAACAGAACCTGCATATGCTGTGAATAACAGGTAATGAAGTAGTAAATAACGTTTAGTTTTTTGCACAGAGCGATCGTTTGAGAGCCGTGCGGGAGGTTTGATTTGCATGTGTGTGTGTTTTCTCACAGTGACGGCAACCATGAGCCACACTAGGAAGTGAAAATGAAACTGGCCGCACACATCATTTAAATGATCATATCGCAATTTACAGTTATGATTACGACAAGCATTTGATCTGTTTCTTTCATAGCGAACACACAGTGTTGTGCATCAGAATAAATGTTTAACAGTGTCAGTATAACTACTCTAGCTTATATATAATGTTGAATATAATGCAAGAAGGAGTCTGATAATGACAAATGTCTCATTTTACCAGTGAAAACAAATGGTCTAATAATGCTGTCAATAACAGATGACAAGTACACGTCTTAAACATAATAAATCAACTTTATAATTATGAATAGCTATATTCTGATGTCTTCATTTTACTGTGAATTAACAAACAGGACATATTGAAAGTCTGTTCAAGTCCACCATAATGACTGTACAAAATTTAGCATTTTAAAGGGCACATAGGTTACCCCTTTTTTCATATTTAATATAAGTCTTTTGTGTCCCCAGAATGTGTCTGTAAAGTTTCAGCTCAAAACACCCATCAGATTATTTATTAGAGCTGTTTGAAGTGTCTGTATTACAGCTGGAAAAAAGGTTTTGCTGTTTTTTTTGTACTGGCCCTTTAAGGCTAGTCCTCCCCGCCCACCGTTCCCAAATGCCTGTCAGCAATCGCTGTCAGCTTCGGCTGCCTCAGGAAGCAGATCTCAGGTAACGTGTGTGAGAAATACTACAGTAAGAACTTTAACAATCAGTATTTGATGCATTTTTTTTGTGGATTTGCAACAATGAGTCACACACAATGTCATTACAAAGTTCACGCACACACACATAGCGCAGACACACACACACACACACACACACACATAGCGCAGACACACACACACACACACACACATAGCGCAGACACATACACACACACACACACACACACACACACACACACACACAGACAGCGCAGACACATACACACACACACACACACACACACACACACACACACACACACACACACATAGCGCAGACACATACATACACACACACACACACACAGCGCAGACACATACATACACACACACACACACATAGCGCAGACACACACACACACACACACACACACACACACACACACACACACACACACACACACACACCACACACACACACACACACACACACACACACATAGCGTTGATTTTTCACCATAGGTGCCCTTTAAGCAACAGCAGACCTACACACAGGCCTAATATTATTATTGCTGTTTTACCATATGTTTGAGAATTAACAATAATAATAGGCTAATCATATTAACCTTTATTTTACATTTACAGAATCGTGAGAAAATCGTGATCTCGATTTTAAGCAAAAATAAATCGTGATTCACATTTTAGCCAGAATAGTGCAGCTATATAGGAGGAGCACAATAATAAACTCCACCCCCCACTCAATATTTAGCTTTTTATTTTCATTATTAATTTTTTCAGTTGTAAATACATCATTACACTGAAATAAAAGCCTGCAGCAATTTCCATTTCACATTAACACTTTTTAATAATGTATTTAAATGTGCTTCCTCTCTGTATGATTTACTCAGGCAAATTCCTGAAACTTCATAGTGTAAAAAAGGGAAGCTCGAAAACTCAGCTATAAATATTTATAATAAATATTCGGCTTTTGTCTTCCAGGGAAAAAGAAAGTCAAATGAGTTTTGAAAGACAGCCTGGTGAGTAAATAATAGCAGAAATTCCAGTTAAAAGGGAACTATTAGGCAATTTTTACAAGATGTAACTTAAGTCTCAGATGTCTCTAGAGCAGGGATGGGCAAACTCGATCCTTGAGGGCCGGTGTCCCTGCAGAGTTTTGCTCCAACACTAATCAAACACACCTGAACACCCTATTTAGTGTCTTCAAGATCACAGGAAAGCTACAAGCAGGTGTGTTTGATTAGGGTTGGTGCAAAACTATGCAGGGACACCGGCCCTCCAGGATCGAGTTTGCCCATCCCTGCTCTAGAGTGTGTGTGTGAAGTTTCAGCTCAAAATAACACACAAACAATGTTTTACAACTCTCTGAAACTGACCCTTTTAGGCTTTGATAATAATTGTGGCGTCTTGGTGACTGTCGCTTTAAATTCAAATGAGATTGTGCCTTTGTCAAAAGAGGGCGGAGCTACAAATGCCTGTGTCAGCATAGTGGCAGATTCAAAAACAAAGACTAACATCCTATACTAAGCGAGAGATGGTCACTAGTGGGCGGGGCTTTTCCGCTCTGATGACACGTACAAAGAGAGAATGTCAATCAAAGTGTTTCTGCAGACTGTTCTTATCAAGTCTGATTATAAACAATATAATTAATATGTTTTACCATTAAAAGCTGGGTATATTTACACACTATTACCACACAACTGCGTTTAAACCTCTTATAAATGTCATTTTTGCATAATAGGTGCCCTTTAACAAAGGCATCCAGTGTAAGATGGTTATTGTTACAATATTTGTTTCTACTGATAAATGACTGTACCGTTGGGAAAGGCGAGAACGCTGATAACAAGAAAGAAAGAGACGACCAGCAGCAAACCCACACGCAGGTTCTTATCAGAGTCTCCATCATCCCTGCCATAATAAAAAAAAAAACATGAGGAACTGATAACATATCAGAGCCGTGATGACAACGTCATTAAACTATAACATATCACAGTGTCACCAGACTCAGTCCTCACACATTAGTCTTTCTGTCTGTCTTTTTATTTGACTAAACAATAAGTGCATTTGCTTAATTCGTCAAGGATATACATGATAAAGGTTTAAAAACAGAACTTATTTCCACTGTGGTCCTTGATGTGAAGATTATACTACTCCACGTAACAGATGAAACTACATTATAAAAATAAACTCAAATACAAATCACAAATAACCATTATTTATTTATTTATTACATATTTATTGCCACATCAGCAACTTATGGCTATTTCGCAGCCAAATGGATATACATTAAAATATTACATGATAAAAACAAGTTTGTATTATATTAAAAAAAGTTACTTAGACAAATATATAAAATATAAATAGATAAAATTCACACACAAATTTATTCAAAGTTAAATATGATTATTCAGTTCTGTTTTTGATTTAAAAAAATGTAAAACTCTTCCTGGTGGTACCTTTTAAAAATGTCCATCAAAATACTCTCCTTATAAAAATGTTATCTAATGCAGTGTTTCCCAACCCTGTTCCTGGAGGCACACCAACAGTACAACACTGAGACTGCAGCTCTGCACAAGACGTTTGGCCAGCGGAGAAATTAAAATGGTCGTGCCCAACTGAGCCTGGTTTCTCTCAAGGTTTTTTTTCTTCACTTCCGCCATTAGTGAAGTTTTTTTCCCTCTCCGCTGTCGCCACTGGCTTGCATGGTTCGGGATCTGTAGAGCTGCGCATCGTTGGATTTGCCCTTCAATATTTGGACTCTCAGTAGTGATTATTAAACCACACTGAACTGAGCTCAACTGAACTGAACTTAAACACTACAAACTGAACTACACTGTTCCTATTTACTGTGACCTTTATGTGAAGCTGCTTTGACACAATATACATTGTATAAGCGCTATACAAATAAAGGGGAATTGAATTGAATTGAATATTTTGGATGTCTCCGTTATCTGACCCATTAACTTCAGGTGTTGGATTATCTTCTGATGTTATGATAAGTTGATTCAGGTGTGTTTGATTAGGGAGAGGTTGAAAATGTGTACTGTTGGTGTGCCTTCAGGAACAGGGTTGGGAAACACTGATCTAATGGAATTTAAACTTCTACATTCCAACAAAATATGTCTGATGGTAAGAGCAGTCTCACAAATAACCATTAAAACATACTGTAAAATCCATCAGCATACTATTCTATTTCACTATTTAACTATATTCTGTAATACTTTTAATATCCACAGGCAGTTTATTCCATAAACGCCCAATAATATGTAAAAGGCTGATGAGCTCACGCAGTTTTAAACCAACATAATGTAATATCCATAAGACTTTGTGTAGTTTTATAACAATGTTCGTTTACTCTTGATAAAAGTGCATTTAAATAAGAATGCACTTTATTATTAATAATGTTATAAGCCATTTTAATGTGCTTAGTTTTAATGTTAAAGATCAAAAGTGAATCGACACACTGCCACTTTAGCTCTCAAAAACATTTCGACCTACATGGTCTTCATCAGGCTTAGTTTTAATGTTCTCTAACATTATTGGAGAATAACGTAAACAAACCTGCGCTTCCGGGAATATTCAGAATGAAAATAATTTGAATAAACAGTAAATAATTGTAGATACTTGCAGTTAAAATTAATCAATAAATCACTTTTGTTTTGTTTAATTTGATGGACATGTTCAAACGTGACATCTTGTCTTTTAACCCATATATATTTTTATTAATTATTACTCACTAAAAGTTATTATTAGTACACCGACTGAACATTTGACATGTATGGTTTTAGATTGTTAACTATAACTGCTGGCACAGACAGGTGAATATATTATATTATTAATGTCAATAAAATAAATAGTTCATGCAAAAGTGACTCTGCAGCTCATCTATAGCTATAATGTCTGATTTAAAAGACATATTAGTTTAAAGCATAGTTTAGTTATATAAAATAATTGGTAGAATAAAATTTAAAATAAATAAATTCTGGTTTAAGTAGCTGACCATGTATTTATTAAATAAATAATAGAAATATTTTTGGTTTTTCTGCTAATAAAAACACCTGAATATTTCTCATTGAAATATATATTAACATATCAGGTTAAACTAAACATTTTAGACATTCCCATAATTAGTTTGAACTTTTCAGGTGATTTTTGTGTCAATAGAAATTGAGTTGGCAATCTACACTCACCGGCCACTTTATTAGGTACACCTTTACTAACTTATTGGATTTTTAGTTTAACTATAACAGCTGACATAGCCTGCTGAATAGTCACGATAACTGTTTTCAAGGTATACCACGGTTTGGAAAAGTCAAGGTTTTTATAACCGCCAACATTGTCTGCTATATCGTTCCCACGGTATATACAAGATTTTTTTTTTTTTTGCGTTTTGTTTTAGGACAACAGTATCTCCAGTAGAAAAAATATCCAAAGATGCTGATTAAAATGTAAAGAAAATACGTTTTTTGATAGCAGAAGTCAATGATTTATATGACTTACTTAGCCTGACATGTTTACTGCTCCAAAATAATTTTAAAGTTTCTCAAAATTAAATATATTGTGCTCAAAAGGGAAAAAAGTTTTCGTTTTTAACCCAGACATTAAAACAAGAACATATTTTAGAGCAGTGAGCACAATACCGTAAAACCGGGATATTTTTATCCAAGGTTATCATACCGTCAGAATCTTATACCAGCCCATGCCTACAGGTGAATACATTATATTAATGTCAATAACAATAATTAAAGCAGAAGCGAGTTGTCAACACATAGATATCTATAATGTCTGAATTAAAAAGACATATTTATAAAGCTTAAAGTTTATGCATCTAAATAATTAATAGAAAATATTTTTTTTTTTATTAAAATTCTGGTTTAAGTAGCTGAACATGTATTTATTAAATAAATAATATAAATATTTTGGGTTTTTCTGGTTAAAATGAGAAAATTGTTTGGTATTTGATTAATACCTATATTATAATATTTTTAGGCTGACGTAATATTGGGAAATGTACTCAAAAAAAAAAAGTGTTAAAATCATATCCCAGATTAGCATTTATCCTAATATGAGTTAAAAACTGACAATATTATAGCAAAACGCCATCATGTTTTTTTTTCTGTGGTGAAATATAATATATTAATAGATGCGGGTGAGTTGTGTTCAGTCATAACAAACCTCATATTAAACTAAACACTGTAAATGTTCCCATAATTAGCAACTAGTTTTAACTTTTCATGTGATTTTTGTGTCAATAGAAATTGAGTTGGCAATCTACACTCACCGGCCACTTTATTAGGTACACCTTTACTAAAAATATTATTGGACCCACTTTTGCCTTCAGAACTGCCTTAATCCTTCATGTCATAGATTCAACAAGCTACTGGAAATATTCCTCAGAGATTTTGCTCCATATTGACATGATAGCATCACGCAGTTGCTGCAGATTTGTCGGCTGCACATCCATGATGTCAATCTCCCGTTCCACCACATCCCAAAGGTGCTCTATTGGATTGAGCTCTGGTGACTGTGAAGGCCATTTGAGTACAGTGAACTCATTGTCATGTTCAAGAAACCAGTCTGAGAAGATTCATGCCTTATGACATGGTGTGTTATCCTGCTGGAAGTAGCCATCAGAAGATGGAGACACTGTGGTCATAAAGGGATGGACATGGTCAGCAACAATACTCAGGTAGGCTGTGGTGTTGACACGATGCTCAATTGGTACTAATGGACCCAAAGTGTGAATTGTAGCCTCAGTTTCCTGTTCTTAGCTGACAGGAGTGGTACCCGGTGTGGTCTTCTACTGCTGTAGCCCATCCGCCTCAAGGTTGGACGTGTTGTGTGTTCAGAGATGCTCTTCTGCAGACCTCTGCTGTAACGAGTGCTTATTTGAGTTACTGTTGCCTTTCTATCAGCTGGAGCCAGTCTGGCCATTCTCCTCTGTCCTCTGGCACCAACAAGGCATTTGCGCCCACAGAACTGCCGCTCACTGGATATTTCCTCTTTTTCAGACCATTCTCTGTAAACCCTAGAGATGGTTGTGCGTGAAAATCCCAGTAGATCAGCAATTTCTGAAATACTCAGAGCAGCCCGTCAGGCACCAACAACCATGCCACGTTCAAAGTCACTTAAATCAGCTTTCTTCCCCATACTGAAGCTCAGTTTGAACTGCAGCAGATCGTCTTGACCATGTCTACATCCCTAAATGCATTGAGTTGCAGCCATGTGGTTGGTTGATTAGAAATTTGCGCTAACGAGCAGATGGACAGGTGTACCTAATAAAGTGGCCGGTGCGTGTATCTATGCCTATAATGTCTGAATTAAAATACATATTTATTAAGCTTAAAACAAAGTTTACTAAACTAAATAACTGGTAGAAAAAAATTATTCTGGTTTAAGTAGCTGACCGTGTATTTATTAAATAATTATTTTAATTTTACCTGGTCATATTTACTTTAGGAAATGTACTCAGGTAGGTTGTAAACAGTTTTTCAATCATATCCCACAGTGGCATTTATCCCAAAATATCTGTAAAAACTGACAATATCATAACAACATCGTGCTTTTTCCGTGGTGAAATAATACATTAATATCAGGTGTGTTCAGACAGTCATAACAAACCTGATGTGTACTCACCTGGTAAAAGCAAAGTACATTATGCTGACGACGGTGAACGTCAGTAAAGTTATGGTGTGCGGTTTGTAGAAGAAGTCAATAGTAATGTCCTCCACTTGCTGCTCGTTTACCATCCGAAAGTGAAGTTTATATTGAGCATCATCTTTACTAAGCATCCTGGAGCCCTGACTGGGCGCCATGCTGGATCTCTGACCGCTGTAACCGAAACACAGCGAACTTCTGCGGCTAGATTGAGTCGCGCCCACCGCCAGGGTTGCCAGATCTTCGCAACAAACATGCCACTCCCACACAGCTGAAATCAAAATTATTCACCCTCCTGTGATTTTTTTCTTTTTCAAATGTTTCCCAAATGATGTTTAACAGATTCAGGAACTTTTCACAGAATGTCTGATAATATTTTTTTCCTCTGGAGAAAATCTTATTTGTTTTATTTTGGCTGGAATAAAAGCAGTTTTCATTTTTTAAAAGCATTTTAAGGTCAATATTATTAGTCCCCTTAAGCAATATTTGCTTTGGATTGTCTGCAGAACAAACCACTGTTATACAATGACTTGCCTAATTACCCTAACTTTACCCTAATTAACCTAGTTTACCTTTAAATGTCACTTTAAGCTGAATATTACACTGAAAAAAAATTATTCAAAGATGATTCCTTGGATTTACTCAATTTTTTTACGTTAAGTGGTTGTAAACAATTTATTTGGGCTGAATTTACACAAACAAATTTAGTTGAACATTATTAAATTTAATTTGTTTGTTTAAATTCAACACAAATAAATAGTTTGCAACAGTTTTGCATGCAACACTTTTTTCTAGTCTAATATTATATACTGTCATCATGGATAAGATTAAATCAATTATTAGAAATGAGTTATAAACACTATTATGTTTAGAAATTAGGGAAAAATCTTATCTCTGTTAAACAGAAATTAGAGGCAAATATATTAATTACATTTGTAAATAATAATTCTGACTTCACCTGTATGTACAGTACATATTTTAGATTTTACAATAAACTCCTTTTGTTTGTTTGTTTTTTTATCTCCTTTTTATTAGGGAAAGAAAAACTATAAACGTATTTATTTTATATTAATAGTCACTGTATATGAGTAATTAAAAAGATTCTCTATTAACAAATGAAATAATCTTTTCTAGACAAAAAAAAAATCACTTGATTATTAATATCATGATCAATGAAGATAGTTTGTAAATTTCCTGTCGTAAATATATTCATTCATTCATTTTCTTTTCAGCTTAGTCAATTTATTAATCTGGGGTCGCCACAGCGGAATGAACCACCAACTTATCCAGCATATGTTTTACACAGTGGATGCCCTTCCAGCTGCAAACCATCACTGGGAAACATCGATAGACACTCATTCACACATGCACATACACTAATTTTAGCTTTCCCAAACCGGAGCACCGGGAGGAAACCCACACCAACACAGGGAGAACATGCAAACTCCACACAGAAATGCCAACTGACCCAGATGAGGCTTAAACCAGAGACCTTCTTGCTGTAAGGCGATTGTGCTACCTACTGCACCACCATGACGCCCATCTGTCGTAAATATATCAAAACTTTATTATAAAAAAACTATCACTGGGCTATCACTTGTATTCATCTCCAAAATACAAGTTTGTTTAGTCCTACTGTTTGTGTGTTTGTTTTTATTTACTGTTTTTATTTATTATGCAAATATAAAGCCACACATGCATGATTATCTTTGAGAAATTGTTTATTTTTATTTTAATATGAAATATGTATATGATACAAATTCTAAATAAATTTTTATATATCAATGAAACAAGTTTTGAATAGTTTGGCTTTTATGTATGTGTTTGTATGTTTAGACTGTATAATACACACACATCTTATGTCAAAACAAACTTTTATTTTTTATGTGTTTAATTGACTAATGTGATTAATTTACTACCAAAAACCTTAATTTGAACGATTTAACGATTTTTTAGTAATATTATTTTCTTTTTGATACTTGCAAGGGATTACAAGTCCAACAATTTAGCTGTGAATATGCGGATTTGGCAACACAGCTCACCGCCCTGCTTCGGTGCTCTTGATTGGCGGATGATTGGCGCTGTAAGAGTTTCTCCCATTCGCAGGGCTCAGATTCAGGATGTTCACTGGAGGGCAGAGAGAAACTAAACTTTTGAAGAAAAAAAACTGAGAAGAGCAACATCTCCATCTGCTGGCGGATCTGACACGAGGGAACCGGGAAATTTGGATGATGTTCTCTGTAGTTGTTTTGTCCAATCCAAGAATATAGAATACAAAAGGGACTTTGGTCTAATTCAGTAAACGAACTATTAAATTAATAAGATTTAGTTTAAGTATGAATTAAATGTATCAATTCATTTCCTTCGGCTCACTCCCTTTATTTTATCAGGCGTTGCCACAGCAGAATGAACCACCAACTATTCCAGCATATGTTTTTCGCAGCAACCCATATGCACACATTCACACACACACACACACACACACACACACACACACACACACTACACTATGTCAAATTTAGTTTACCCAATTCCCCTATCACCTGTACAGCATGTGTTTGGACGGTGGGGGAAACCAGAGCACCCGGAGGAAACCCACGTCAACACGGGGAGAACATGCAAACTCCACACAGTAATACTGACTTCTTGTGGCGTGACAGTGCTAACCACTGAGCATTCATGTCAACATGTTAATGAAGTACCTGTCAATAAACAATGGTTTGACATCATTATAACACATTATATCACCATGTTTCCTCAACACCAAAACACAGAGATCATTTCCTTTGACACGCCATGAAGCACAACTATAGGCCTGAATAGTGGATTATTGCCAGCAATCACAAACACATGAAATTTAACAAATATACATTAATCGGATGTAGGTTAAGACCGAAGAAACCTCTTTATTTCTCTTTCAATTCATTTTAATTCAAGTCAGTTCAATAATTGCTTTATTGGCATGCGCATGTTACAAATCTATTGCCAAAGCAGTTATAAAGTTTACTTTAAAAGGAGCATATACAATAAAAAGCATAGCAAACACAGTAAATAGTGGTATTACTAAAATAAATAAATAAATAAATAATAATAGGGGTGAAGAAGGTCGCTGGTTCGAGCCTCGGCTAGGTCAGTTGGCATTTCTGTGTGGAGTTGGCATGGTCTCCCTGTGTTGGTGTGGGTTTCCTCAGGGTGCTCCGTTTTCCCCCACAGCCACATGCGCTATAGGAGAATTGGGTTAATTAGGCTAACTTGTCTGTAGTGCATGTGTGTGAATGGGAGTTTATGGATGTTTCCCAGTACTGGGTTGCAGCTGGAAGGGCATCCGCTGCGTAAAACATTTGCTGGATAAATTGGCGGTTCATTCCGCTGTGGTGACCCCTGATGAATAAAGGGACTAAGCCGAAAAGAAAATGAATGAACAATAATAATAATAATAATAATAAACTATCAATAATAAGTCATAAAAAATTAATAAAAAATCTTTCTTTCTCTCTTCCAATTCAATGGCATGACACGTGTTAAAACAATTATTGCCAAAGCATTTATAGAGTTTACATTAAAAAGAGCATACATATATATTAAAACGCATAGTAAACACAGTAAATTACTATTATAACTAAAATTAGTATTATAACTAGTATTACTAAAATAAAGAAATAAAGAAATAATAATAATAATAATATAAAAATACAAATAAAAATAAATAAAAAAATAAAAAATAATTAATAATAATCTTTTTCTCTTTCAATTCAGTTCAATAATTGCTTTATTTTAATGTAAAATGTACAAATAAAATAAGTTGCCACAGCATTTATAAAGTTTACATTAAAAAAATAACATACATATATAGAGTGGCGCAGTAGGTAGTGCTGTCGCCTCACAGCAAGAAGGTCGCTGGTTCGAGCCTTGGCTGGGTCAGTTGGCTTTTCTGTGTGGAGTTTGCATGTTCTCCCTGTGTTCGCGTGGGTTTCCTCTGGGTGCTCCGGTTTCCCCCAAAGACATGCGGTACAGGTGAATTGGGTAGGCTAAATTTTCCGTAGTGTGTGTGTGTTTCCCAATGGTGGCTTGCAGCTGTAAGGGCATCTGCTGCATAAAATGAATGCTGGGTAAGTGTTTTTTTATTCAGGGTTTTCACCTTTATTACACAGGACAGTAGAGAGTATTGACAGGAAAGCAGAGAGAGGGGAAGGACCGGCATAGGACTGCGAGGCAGAATCGAACTCGGGTCGCTGTGAGAACTGGAGTGCATGTGTCGACGCACTAACCAATACACCACTGGCGTTGATGCAAATGCTGGATAAGTTGGCGGTTCATTCCGCTGTGGCGACCCCTGATTAACAAAGGGACTAAGCCGAAAAGAAAATGAATGAATGAATGAATGAGCATACGTATATATATTAAAAACCATAGTAAACACAGTAAATTGTAGTATTACAAAAATAAATAAATAAAATAAACAAATAAATAATATTTAATAAAAATCGTTCTCTCTTTCAATTTAATTCAATTCAATAATTGCTTTATTGGCATGGCAAATGTAATAAATTGCCAAAGTATTTATAAAGTTTATATTAAAAAAACAACATACATATACATTAAAAACTATAGTAAACAAAGTAAATAGTAGTATCACTAAAATAAATAATAAATATCCATGTAAAATGGACATGCTCCATAGAAATACTAATAGATTTCTGTTTGCTAATGTGACTGAAATATGTTTAAATAAAAATATTATCTAAATCTGTCATTTATATCTAATATATAATCAAGGACGATCAATTAAAATGGAGGTAAGCCGTGTTTTATTTTGAGTCTTGGCAACAGCGCAGGTGACGTGACCTCTGGAACGGGGTCAGATTTATTGTAGCAACGAATCATAGCAACGCAGAGAGTCCATGACGACGAGCCGCGGGATTCTGATCATGTGCTGGAATGCGAGTGATTGAAGAAGTTTATCCGGACCGGAGAGCTTCATAAGAGCTTCAGAACCGGGGAGAGACGAACATGGGATGCGGGAGCTCCAGAATCACGGTGGTCGAGCCGGTTAAACCGAGCAATCTGAACGGAAATGAGGTGGGCTGAATTTTTGGTGTTCCGATTTAAAATTAGTCCAATATTAAAGACTAATGATTACCCTCATTAAAGTATACTAGTCATTTACAGTAAATACAGTCGTGTTTTTCAACCAAACTAACTTATAGTCAAGTAAAGGTTAGTTGAATTAATCTGTTGCAGTAATTCAATATATACTACAATACATCACAGTTATACTATAGTATTTTTTGTAGTAAAATAACTTACCTGAATTAATCTGTTGTGTTAATTTTATACTGTATATAGGTACTAAAACATGCCACAGTTTAATGTAGTAAAACCTATACTAAAAAGTATACTATAGTATTATTTACCGTTCACTAATGTTATATACTGTAGCACTTGATATGTAAATACTATAATATTGTAAATTCTGAAGTGTTTTTGAACCATACTATAGTAAAGTATTTGAATATGGTATGGTATGGTAATTCTACACATTCTCTCTATATATACACCACAGTTTATACTGTTTTTACCACTAGTGTATTGTATTTATTAGTTCACTAAAGTAATAATACAGTATGCTGAAATATTCATTTACAAAGAGTTGTAAAGTACTATATTTACAGTATAAAGCTAGTTTGCTAATTTAAAGCATGTTTGTTAATTTAAAGCCAGTTTGCTAATTTAAAGCCAGTTTGCTAATTTAAAGCTTGTTTGTTAATTTAAAGCCAGTTTGCTAATTTAAAGCTTGTTTGTTAATTTAAAGGTAATTTGCTCATTTAAAGCCAGTTTGTTAATGTAAATCTAGCTTACTAATGTAAAGCTAGTTTGCTAATTTAAAACTTGTTTGTTAATTTAAATCCAGTTTGCTAATTTAAAGCTTGTTTGTTAATTTAAAGGTAATTTGCTCGTTTAAAGCCAGTTTGCTAATGTAAATCTAGCTTACTAATTTAAAGCTAGTTTGCTAATTTAAAACTTGTTTGTTAATTTAAATCCAGTTTGCTAATTTAAAGCTTGTTTGTTAATTTAAAGGTAATTTGCTCGTTTAAAGCCAGTTTGCTAATGTAAATCTAGCTTACTAATTTAAAGCTAGTGTGCTAATTTAAAGCTTGTTTGTTAATTTAAAGCCAGTTTGCTAATTTAAAGCTTGTTTGTTAATTTAAAGGTAATTTGCTCATTTAAAGCCAGTTTGCTAATGTAAATCTAGCTTACTAATTTAAAGCTAGTGTGCGAATTTAAAGCATGTTTGTTAATTTAAAGCCAGTTTGCTAATTTAAAGGTTGTTTGTTAATTTAAAGGTAATTTGCTCATTTAAAGCCAGTTTGCTAATGTAAATCTAGCTTACTAATTTAAAGCTAGTTTGCTAATTTAAAGCATGCTTGTTCATTTAAAGCCAGTTTGCTTATTTAAAGCTTGTTTGTTAATTTAAAGGTAATTTGCTCATTTAAAGCCAGTTTGTTAATGTAAATCTAGCTTACTAATTTAAAGCTAGTGTGCGAATTTAAAGCCAGTTTGTTAATTTAAAGCCAGTTTGCTAATTTAAAGCTTGTTTGTTAATTTAAAGGTAATTTGCTCATTTAAAGCCAGTTTGCTAATGTAAATCTAGCTTACTAATTTAAAGCTAGTTTGCTAATTTAAAGCATGTTTGTTAATTTAAAGCCAGTTTGCTAATTTAAAGGTTGTTTGTTAATTTAAAGGTAATTTGCTCATTTAAAGCCAGTTTGCTAATGTAAATCTAGCTTACTAATTTAAAGCTAGTTTGCTAATTTAAAGCATGTTTGTTAATTTAAAGCTAGTTTGCTAATTTAAAGCTTGTTTGCTAATTTAAAGCTTGTTTGTTAATTTAAAGCTTGTTTGTTAATTTAAAGGTAATTTGCTCATTTAAAGCCAGTTTGCTAATGTAAATCTAGCTTACTAATTTAAAGCTAGTTTGCTAATTTAAAGCATGTTTGTTCATTTAAAGCCAGTTTGCTTATTTAAAGCTTGTTTGTTAATTTAAAGGTAATTTGCTCATTTAAAGCCAGTTTGTTAATGTAAATCTAGCTTACTAATTTAAAGCTAGTGTGCGAATTTAAAGCCAGTTTGTTAATTTAAAGCCAGTTTGCTAATTTAAAGCTTGTTTGTTAATTTAAAGGTAATTTGCTCATTTAAAGCCAGTTTGCTAATGTAAATCTAGCTTACTAATTTAAAGCTAGTTTGCTAATTTAAAGCATGTTTGTTAATTTAAAGCCAGTTTGCTAATTTAAAGGTTGTTTGTTAATTTAAAGGTAATTTGCTCATTTAAAGCCAGTTTGCTAATGTAAATCTAGCTTACTAATTTAAAGCTAGTTTGCTAATTTAAAGCATGTTTGTTAATTTAAAGCCAGTTTGCTAATTTAAAGCTTGTTTGTTAATTTAAAGGTAATTTGCTCATTTAAAGCCAGTTTGCTAATGTAAATCTAGCTTACTAATTTAAAGCTAGTTTGCTAATTTAAAGCATGTTTGTTAATTTAAAGCCAGTTTGCTAATTTAAAGCTTGTTTGTTAATTTAAAGGTAATTTGCTAATTTAAAGCCAGTTTGCTAATGTAAATCTAGCTTACTAATTTAAAGCTAGTTTGCTAATTTAAAGCATGTTTGTTAATTTAAAGCCAGTTTGCTAATTTAAAGGTTGTTTGTTAATTTAAAGGTAATTTGCTCATTTAAAGCCAGTTTGCTAATGTAAATCTAGCTTACTAATTTAAAGCTAGTTTGCTAATTTAAAGCATGTTTGTTAATTTAAAGCCAGTTTGCTAATTTAAAGGTTGTTTGTTAATTTAAAGGTAATTTGCTCATTTAAAGCCAGTTTGCTAATGTAAATCTAGCTTACTAATTTAAAGCTAGTTTGCTAATTTAAAGCATGTTTGTTAATTTAAAGCCAGTTTGCTAATTTAAAGCTTGTTTGTTAATTTAAAGGTAATTTGCTCATTTAAAGCCAGTTTGCTAATGTAAATCTAGCTTGCTAATTTAAAGCTTGGTCGCTAGTTCAAGATGGTTTTCTCATTTAAAGTCAGTTATCTAATTTAAAGGTTGTTTGTTTATTTAAAGGTGGTGTGCTAATTTAAAGCTAGTTTGCTCATTTAAAGCCAGTCTGCTCATTTAAAGCCAGTTTGCTAATTTAAAGTTTGTGTGCTAATTTATAGCCAGTTTGCTAACTTAAAGCTTGTTTGTTAATTTAAAGCCAGTTTTGGTAATTTCAGGCTAGTTTGCTTATTTATAGCTAGTTTGTTAATTTACAGCTAGTTTGCTCATTTAAAGCTAGTTTGTTAATTTACAGCTAGTTTGCTCATTTAAAGCCAGTTTGCTAATTTAAAGTTAGTTTGCTAATTTAAAGCCAGTTTGCTAATTTAAAACCAGTTTGCTAATTTAAAACCAGTTTGCTCATTTAAAGCGAGTTTGCTCGTTTAAAGCTAGTTTGCTAATTCAAAGCTAGTTTGTTCATTCAAAACTAATTTGCTAGTTTAAAACTGGTTTGCTAATTTTAAGCTAATGTCTTAATTTACAGCCAATTTGCTAGTTTTTGAGATAGTTTGCTAATTTAAGCTGGTTTTCTTATCCAAAATCTTTCTCCAACCAGCCTGACTAGTTATTGAGAACAAGGCTAGTAAACCACTTAGGCTGTCAATGTTTTATAATATCCAAACTGATATGTGTGTGTGTGTTTTGTAGACAGACACTGTGCAGTTTGATGTGGCTCAGGGAGGATCGCGTGGTGACTCCGCTATCTCCAAAATGACCATAGACAGCGGAGTCAGTCTGGACCCAACGGAGGCAGTGGGTCTACCTGGAGCTGTACCTAGACTACTACCACAACTACAAGGTTAGATAACAGAATAATAATGAGCTATTTCTGTAGTAAAAATAAAAGGTTTAGGCCTACTATATTAAAAACTAAAGTGTGCTATAGTATATCAGTTTAAAGCTTGTCTGCTCATTTAAAGATAGTTTGTTAACGTAAAGCTAGTTTGCTAATTTAAACCTTGGTTGCTAATTTACAGCTAGTTTGCTAATTTAAAACTAGTTTGCTAATTTAAAACAAGTTTGCTAATTTTAAGCCAGTTTGCAAATGATTTAAAGCTAGATTGCTCATTTTAACCAAGTTTTCTCATTTAAAGCTTGTTTGCTCATTTAAAGATAGTTTGTTAACGTAAAGCTTGTTTGCTAATTTAAAGCTACTTTGCTAATTTAAACCTTGTTTGCTAGTTTAAACCTTGTTTGCTAATTTAAAGCTAGTTTGCTCATTTAATGCTAGTTTGCTAATTTAAACCTTGGTTGCTAATTTAAAGCCAGTTTGCTCATTTAAAACTAGTTTGCTAATTTAAAGCCAGTTTGCAAATCCTTCAAAGTTAGATTGCTCATTTTAACCAAGTTTTCTCATTAAAGCTTGTTTGCTAATTTACAGTTAGTTTGGTAATTCAAAGCTAGCTTGCTAGTTTAAAGCTGGTTTGCTCATTTAAAGCTAGTTTGCACATTTTAAGCCTGTGTGCTATTTTAAAGCTAGTTTGCTCATTTTAAACTAGTTTGCTAATTTAAAGTGCTCATTTAAAGCTTGTTTGCTAATTTAAAGCTACTTTGCTAATTTAAACCTTGTTTGCTAGTTTAAACCTTGTTTGCTAATTTAAAGCTAGTTTGCTCATTTAAAGCCAGTTTGCTAATTTAAAACTAGTTTGCTAATTTAAAGCCAGTTTGCAAATGATTTAAAGCTAGATTGCTCATTTTAACCAAGTTTTCTCATTAAGCTTGTTTGCTAATTTACAGTTAGTTTGGTAATTCAAAGCTAGCTTGCTAGTTTAAAGCTGGTTTGCTCGTTTAAAGCTAGTTTGCTCATTTTAAGCTTGTGTGCTATTTTAAAGCTAGTTTGCTCATTTAAAGATAGTTTGTTAACGTAAAGCTTGTTTGCTAATTTAAAGCTACTTTGCTAATTTAAACCTTGTTTGCTAATTTAAACCTTGTTTGCTAATTTAAAGCTAGTTTGCTCATTTAATGCTAGTTTGCTAATTTAAACCTTGGTTGCTAATTTAAAGCCAGTTTGCTCATTTAAAACTAGTTTGCTAATTTAAAGCCAGTTTGCAAATCCTTCAAAGCTAGATTGCTCATTTTAACCAAGTTTTCTCATTAAAGCTTGTTTGCTAATTTACAGTTAGTTTGGTAATTCAAAGCTAACTTGCTAGTTTAAAGCTGGTTTGCTCATTTAAAGCTAGTTTGCACATTTTAAGCCAGTGTGCTATTTTAAAGCTAGTTTGCTCATTTTAAACTAGTTTGCTAATTTAAAGTGCTCATTTAAAGCTAGTTTGCCAATTTAAAGCTAGTGTGCTAATTTAAAGCTAGTTTGTACATTTAAAAAAGCCAATTTGCTAATTTAGGTTGGTTGTCTTGTCCAAAATCTTTCTCCACCAAGTCACAAGAACAAAACCATTAAGGCTTTATTACACTTTAATATATATTTATTGTTATGTACTATATAATATATCATTAAATCATATACTTTACTATGCCAGAGCATTCATTACCAAATGATTGTAAATAATATAACACAGTATAATACACTTTACTATAGTATGATTCAAAAAACTATAGTAGTTATCATAAATTACTGTACGCCTGTAGCATGTTTTAACAATTTGTTAGCATTAGCATGTTAGCATCATCTTGATATCAAATAATTAGCATATATTCCCCTTTTGTTGAAAATTTGTCTACAAATTATCTGAAATAACAAAAAATAAATGAAATAAAAAACAATTACTCCCATTGTCTCAATACAGATATATCATAAAATACAATATATCACTTAAGCATGTGTCATCATCTTAATAAATATAACTGTCTTTAAGTGAAAATAGTTTTAATAATCTATCTAATTATATATATAGTACTTATGATAGTACTTATTACCTAAATGATGTATGTGTGTTTATGTAATTTATTTACAGTACATTTTTATTTAGTAACTTGTTTGATATATAATTATAATTATGGCAGAAGTTGAATTGTATAAAAGTAGGATGTAGTAAATAAAAATAATTCTAATATTTATTTTGTTTTAAATGTTGTGTGAAATGTAGCCCAGAGTCCAGGACACAGCGAGGAGAGACCAGAGTCCAGTGAGATCCTGGAGCAGCTTCTGGCTCAGGGAATCATTCCAGCTCAACCCAAACACGGAGAAAGTGGACAATCCTACAACATCATGGTGAGCGCCTGCCCATT
This sequence comes from Danio aesculapii, assembly GCF_903798145.1. NCBI lineage: Eukaryota > Metazoa > Chordata > Actinopteri > Cypriniformes > Danionidae > Danio > Danio aesculapii. The sequence goes on from NC_079453.1 coordinate 48,769,261, forward strand.
ATTAAAATATGCAAGATTTACATAATGCTGCTATGATTTATTAATTATTAACTTTTCACCCACTGAAATCAACTCTTCAAGGAAACACTGTAAAAAATTAGGCACAACAAGTTGCATTCATGTGAAGGAATTTTTTATTTTTGTATTTTTTAAATTTTATATTTTAATTTAATTTTTAATTTAATTTAAGTTAATTTAATTATTATTTTATTTATTTATTTATTTATTTATTTAGTTGTTTATGTAAAGTAATTTAACTCTTAATACACATTTGTTGTGTATTATGGATTAATTAAATGTATATAAAATCAGTGTTTATAACAACCAGGCATATGTTACCGAAGCATAAAAATTTCAGGTTTTTTTGCAGGTTTGTTTTTTTCTTACATTGCATAACTTTATTTTAAGACTTATTATATTATTTAATTAATCATAACATATGTACTGCAAGTTTCATAGCACTCTACAAGCACTCTTCAGTCTAATACAGTAAATTAAAATTGACAAACTCAAACATTGGTTTGAGAAAGCCTTGTTTGGAACCGCTGTGTAAGCCTAGTTTAAACTTTATATTATAGTTAATACTACAGTAGCCTATACTGTAGCATTCATTAACAAAATCTTGTAAAAACAGTTATACACTATAACTTTACTATAGTATTTACCATAAATTAATATAGTGTTAATATTCTTCCCTTCAGAAAAAAACTGCTTAAACCAGCCTAGGCTGGTTGGCTGGTTTTAGCTGGTTGACCAGGCTGGTTTTAGAGGGGTTTTGGCCACTTCCAGGTTGGTTTCCAGCAATTTCCAGCCTGGTCTTAGCTGGTCAGGCTGGGAGATGACCAGCTAAACCAGCTTGACCAGCTTAGCCAGGCTGGGAGCCCAGCCAAATCCAGCTATGTCCAGCTAAAACCAGGCAGGTCAAGCTGGTTTTAGCTGGTTATTTTCCAGCCTGACAAGCGAAGACCAGGCTGGAAATAGCTGGAAACCAGCCTGGAAGTGGCCAAAACCCCTCTAAAACCAGCCTGGTCAACCAGCTAAAACCAGCCAACCAGCCTAGGCTGGTTTAAGCTGTTTTTTTCAGTAGGGTTAGCATGTTTTAACAATGTGTTATCCTTAGCAAACTGCTTGCACAATTTTAAAATGGTTACCACATTGCTAACATAATTAGCATATTGCTAGCATGCTTTTAAACATGTTTCAACAAAAACATATGTTTCCAAAAAATTGTATCACCGTGGTAGCTTTAGTTAGCATGTTGCTAGCATGTTTGTTAAATGGTTAACATGTTACTAGCTATGAATTAGCATTATCATTTGCTAGTATTGTTAGCAAAGCTTTTAAGTTTTGTTCTACTGTTCATAGTGTGGCACTAGCACAATTAGCATGTAGAATTAGCTGTCTAGTATGATATTACATGCATGTCATAGGCTAGTAGATAGATAGATGGACAGACAGATAGATAGCTAGATAGCTGGATGGATGGATAGATGGGTATCACATTGGTAGCATTAGTTTGCTTGTTTCTAGAATGTTTAACATGTTGCTAGCTATGAATTTGCATTAGCATTTGCTAGTTTTTTTAGCAAAATTTTTAAGCTGTTCTGTTCATAGTGCGGCACTAGCACAGTTAGCTTGTAGAATTAGCATGTGTCTGTCTAGTATGAAATAACATGTTAGCATGTCATAGGCTAGTAGATAGATAGATGGATGGATGGATGGATAGATAGATGAAGCTATGAATTAGCATTTGCTAGTATTGTTAGCAAAATTTTAAGCTGTTCTGTTCGTAGTGTGACATTAGCACAGTTAGCTTGTAGAATTAGCATTCTAATATAACATGTTTGCATGTCTTTGGCAGATAGATAGATAGATAGATAGATAGATAGATAGATAGATAGATAGATAGATAGATAGATAGATAGATAGATAGATAGATAGATAGATAGATAGATAGATAGATAGATAGATAGATAGAAAGTTTTTCAGAAGAAGCTCAAATAGTAAATTATTAGCATTTTAGCATTCTCAAGCTTTCTCATGTTTATTTACTTATTCGACAAATTGCAGTCTAATATGTGTGATCATATCTTTAGCCAATCCTTAATCTAAAATCTCATGACTGTGTCAATGTCCAGTTTATTTTGATTAGCAATGATCTACAGTTAATTAATCCACTGGAAAATGAATGTGACTGTACTGTGTAAAAATATCCTGCCTTTAATAGAGCTACATGTAGTGCGTGGGTGTGTTTGCACAATTGTTTCTGTTCCGCTGGGCCAAACATGAATAATGTGTGTGTGATAGATGGATGATGCTGGGAAAGCCAGGAGCAGACCACCCGCTCGGCTGGAGTCTCTGAAAACACGCAAAGAGCAAGAGATCACCAAAAAAGAGGACATTGAGATGAAGATGAGACAAGTGGAGGAGAGGAGAAAGGTGAAGCACAACCACACCACATTCACCTGTCACACTTATCTATTTATTTGCTTTATTAGGTTGATCTAAGGTCAGGCCGAGAATAATAACACTAAATATACAGTGTTAGGCTTCCTACTACAATATATACAGTATAACTCCCTTTAGTTGCTTTATTATTGTTCAAAAACACTATGGTGTTTACTATAAATTAAAAATGAGGAATTAGATAATTAGTTTTTACATTTGTTGCACTCATTCGTTGCTTAGCATTATGATCTATGGTATTATCTTCTGTTTTCAGGAGAGAGAGGAGGACCTGAAGCGCAGGTTGCGGATTAAATCAGCCCGTCCCCGTATCTCTGCCCAAGTGAACGCAGAAGGACAACTGGACCCAGAGGAGCTGCTCCATTCTGAACAACTTCCAGTCCCAACCAGAACCAAACATGGAGAATCTGAGGACCACAGACACACCGATTCACCAGAACTGGAGAACGACTCCACCTTCCAGCAGAACGGAGACACAGATGAGGGCTTTTAAATCTACAGATGCAGATAAAGGGGGAGTTCTCACATGAATTGACAGTTTTTTACTATGGCTATGACAGTTTTTTCAATACATTTAACAATTTTGCTAAACTCTTAACACACAATAACACACCGAAAACACACAGCCTAGTGGTTAGTGCATCAACATATGGTGCAGTAGCACGTCAGGGTGTCCTGAGTTCGAATCCCAGCTTGAGGACATTTCCCTACCCTACCCCCACTCTCTCTCTCTCCAACTTTGCTTCCTGTCAAATACTGTCCTGTCTAAAATAGGCCAAAAATAAATCTTAAAACAAAACTAAATACAGTAATAAACTAACACAATACACCATGTCTAACAAAACACTGCAAACAAGTTTCAAAATCAAATAATTGTTCAAAACACTAAAGCTTTGGTCACACTGGGCTTTGTATGTGCAAAATTCTGTCGTATGGCGCTGCGAAAAGGGGCGGGATTAAACAAGATAATTAGACATTTAAAAAAGCGAGTGATTGCTCAATATTTTAAGTTTCTGTCCAGAGAGGTCGTGTTTTAATCCTCAATTGATCTCACGCAATCAAGTGATGCGATTTCGCAGGTCAGAGTTCACCAAGCTTGAACTTTGCACCGCAGCGACATGCGAAACTTGACCCTGCGTTTCCAGTCTGATGCATTTGCGTACGTATGAATGGAAGTCTATGGGAGGAAAAGCCCAGCGTGACCGCAGCTTAACACATGTTCTCTTTCAACAGGAACATTTAATCAATCATAACACATTGACAAAAAACACTCTCATCAGCTGACATTACAGAAACTGCATTATTGTATGTGTCAGCTCTGCCCTTATATTTGAAGCCTCTGATGTCTCTGTCTCTACATTTTTGTTTTGTTGGGTTCAGTAAATGCATGAATTTAGTTTCTTTTGCTGCAGAAAGTCAATATAAAACATGAATTTATTCATTTTCTTTTCGGCTTAGTCCCTTTATTAATCCGGGGTCGCCACAGCGGAATGAACCACCAACTTATCCAGCACGTTTTACGCAGTGGATGCCCTTCCATCTCTGGGAAACATCCATACACTCACTCACACTCTACAGACAATTTAGCCTACCTAATTCACCTGTACTGGATGTCTTTGGACTGTGGGGGAAACCGGAGCACCCGGAGAAACCCCACGCGAGCACAGGGAGAACATGCAAACTCCACACAGAAACGCCAACTGACCCAGCCGAGGCTCGAACCAGCAACCTTCTTGCTGTGAGGCGACAGCACTACCTACTGCGCCACTGCATCACCTTGTTTATGTAAAAAAAAAATACAGACACAGATTTGTGTACAGACTTTATTTACAAAAGGACATCACTGCAAGATATACACACAGAAAAAGCACCGCAATTATAATAAAAAAACAAAGCAATCTTCTATTCTGCCCGGTCTTCTGAATTATGCCAGCTTTTTCTTTTCTGGCCCGGCACAGTAACTCTGGCCCTTTGGCCTATTATGTTTCTCCCACAGAGACAAGCCAGCCTCTTCAAGATAATTTCATGTGGGACTTGATTGGCCTTCAACTCCATGACTCTCTGAAAGTAATTAGAGACCGTGCATGTAAATGCTGTACTGTACTCTATGTATGTACTAATGAACTCCAGGATTATAGAGTAGTTTACTGCAAAACACACTGTGTATAGTACAGTAATGACTGTATTGCATAACCTTACCTGGACGTATTGATGAGGGAGTTCTTTGATGCGCTCACTGTTCCTTTAAAAAGCCTCAAGAGTCCTCTTTTAGAGCATATGATCATGTGATTGGAAAAACATCAACACATCTAGATGGGATATATATATATATACATAAATGCAATAAGCAATGGAATAAAATACATTGAATGTATTTATGTTTCCATTCCCAGTATGAACAGCTGTTCACTTTAGCCTATAGAAGTTCTGTTTACAACATGAGGTTATCTGTTCTGACACACTGTGTGAAAGCATTTTATATTTGACTGTAAAATCCCATTGTTTTGGTCTTGGTTGTGCTTGTGTGTAAAAGAAGTTCAAGCTGTTTAAATTGGTGTTAACTGGATGCATTTTGTGTCAAAGCAACAAGAAATGTGTTAATTGTATATCCCACGAAGGTGGATGTTGTGCTAACCGGGTTAAGAGTTTAGGAAACTTGTTGAATGTATTGAAAAAACCTGTCATAGCGATTGTAAAAACTGTAACATTTACAGTTAATTCACTCACATTCAGGCTATTGAGATGATTTTATCTTCAGTAGAACATTAAAAGTGCTGTATGTAGGATTGAACTTGGTATTGCGGTCGAAATTCAAAATATAGGAAAGGGCATTATTCACCTGGCCCTTTCATTGTGCTGAAATATAATTGGGTAAAGCTGGTTATAGAGACCAAAACAATAGATATTTCGACATGGAAAGCACAGCTTTAGCATTGTTTTTCAGATAACGGAGTCTATTCACACTGCAAAAATGCTTTTCTCATGTCTTGTTTCTAGTGCAAATATCTAAAAGTTCTTAAATCAATAAGCATTTTCTAGACAAGAAAAGAAAAGTGTTTTTTTAAAGAAATAATATGCAAAATTATGTGAGTTCTTCCTTAAAACAAGTGAAATAATCATCAAAATCGTACATACAGCAAGTTTAAAAGAATATTTTTAGCTGAATCCTCTTTGGTGATTCGTATAGTGCAATTCAATGGTGACCCATTTTTAAGATTAAAAATAAACACATGCAAACGAGTTCAAATCAATCCCTTTGGCTCCTCATGACACACTGAGGCCTAATGAAGAGGAACGATCGCGCTGTGCAAGAAATTGAAGATTATTTCCAATATTATAAGCTTATTAACACTCATGCGCTCTGGGAAGTATTTACCTAGGCTGTGGATTAAAGCTAGTAATATTCTAAATATTGTTCAGTCTCTTGCACAGAGTGATTGTTTTGCTTCATAAGACCTCAGTGTGTCTTTAGGAGCCACAGGGATTGATTTGGACTTGTTTGTATGCTTTTATTTTCAATCTCAAAAACGGGTCACCATTGACTTGCATTATAAGAATCACCAAAGGAATCAGCTAAAAATATTTTTAAAAGTGATGCATGCACTCTAAATATATTCTACTGAAGAAAATATCACCTTCTGCACAAGGGGGAGTAAATAATATGTACATTTTCATTTTTGGGTGAACTATCCCTTTAAATCTCATGCATATTCATTGCACACGCACTTTACACGTCATTATTAGTCATTTACTTTCTTACAGGGTATAACTCAGAGCAAATCATAACCTTTCGTTTTATAATAGGATATTAGATGGGGAAAAGTGGAAATACGCCAACCTGATGTCACCAAACAGGACATGATCCTGGATTAACATCTATATTGATCCTGGAACAACATTCCAATCAGCCAATCAGAATTAAAGGATGTTTAAACTTTATATTTAGGCTTACGGTTAGGTTTATGCACTTCTTCATGACTGTTATCCAACTATTATTCCCTTCTGATTTTGGAAATAATGTACAGTTATGGTTGGGTTTAGGGGTAGGGAATGGGTATGCATTACATTTTCCAA
>NC_079453.1:48780800-48950800 GCF_903798145.1 Danio aesculapii
TTCTCCTTCAGCTTAGTCTCCTATTTATCAGGGGTCACCACAGCGGAATGAACCGCCAACTATTCCAGCATATGTTTTACACAGCAGATGCCCTTCCAGCGACAACCCAGTACTGGGAAACACCCAAACACTCTCACATTTACACACACTCATACACTACCGCCAATTTCATTCATTCATTCATTTTCTTTTCAGCCTAGTCTCTTTACTAATCAGGTGTCGCCACAGCGGAATGAACCACCAACTATTCCAGCATATGTTTTACACTGTGGATGCCCTTCCAGCTGCAACCTAGTACTGGGAAACACCCAAACACTCTCACAATTACACACACGCATACACTACAGCCAATTTCATTCATTCATTCATTTTCTTTTCAGCTTAGTCTCTTTACTAATCAGGGGTCGCCACAGCGGAATGAACCGCCAACTATTCCAGCATATGTTTTACACAGCGGATACCCTTCCAGCTGCAACCCAATATTGGGAAACACCCATACACACTTATTCACACACACACACACACACACACACTCATACACTACAGCCATGTTGCAGCTGGAAGGGTATCCGCTGCATAAAACATATGCCAGAAAAGTTGGCGGTTCATTCCACTGTGGCACACCATGATCAATAAGGGACTAAGCTGAAGAAAAATAAATGAATGAACTTTTCTAGTCATCTCAACTCACATTAGTCAAACTGACTGAAAATATTTGGTTAAACCAAAGATTGATTATGGCGAATGAAGCCCCGCCTTCTAGTACAGGAGCCAATCAGTGATCACTATAGACTGAGGATTCTCCAGAGGAGGGGCTTGGACCAGAAGTGAGTTTCTGCAGATTGTGTTTGATTCGAATGTTCAGAAATTAAACTAGAGATAGCTGTTGTTTAATTTTATTGGTGATTCCCAGTGGTGTAAAGTAACAAATTACAAATACTCAAACTACTGTGATTGAGATGTTTTTCTCAGAAATTGTAATTTACTGAGTAGTTTTAAAAATGTGGACTTTTACTTTCTCTTGAGTACATTTTAGTGCAGTATTGGTACTTTTACTCCACTACTTTCCTACAACCTGCAGTCACTACTTAATTTTTTCCTGTCTATGTGTGTTAGAAAAATCAGTCCTGTGATTCCTGTCCAATCAAATCACACATAGAAGGTAAATCACATCATACTGAACTACCTCAAGACATGGGTGATTTATAATTGCAGCAAACTGTTTGGAAGCGTTAAAAGTGTCTAGGAAGATGTCTAAAATCTTTACACACACTGACCCAGAGACTGTTTGGAGACATGTCACTGATGAGAAGATGACGGATGTTTACTGTATGATGACCTAAATGGCCTTAAACACCCAGCAGACACAGGACGCCAACATGATGTCAGATTGATGTTGTTTCCCAACATCGTGGGGACGTTGCATTTTGTTTGGAAATGAAAATCAGGTTGACGTCAGAACCCAACGTCAGGCCGCCGTCAATGTCCAACGTCTAACCTAAAATCAACTAAATATCAACGTCTAATGATGTTACAGCCTGACATTGTGTTGACGTTACCAATATGACGTCTATAAGACGTTGGATTTTGATTGCCATACCTGACAAATAAATGTTAGTGTTTGACGTCAGTATGACAGCCTAGGCTGGTTTGCTGGTTTGCTGGTTTTAGCTGGTTGACCAGCCTGGTTTTAGAGGGTTTTGGCTATTTCCAGGCTGGTTTCCAGCCATTTCCAGCCTGGTCTTAGCTGGTCAGGCTGAAAAAATGACCAGCTAAATCCAGCTAAAAGCAGCTTGACCAGCCTGGTTTAAGCTGGACACAGCTGGTTTTGGCTGGGCTCCCAGCCTGTCTAGACTGGTCAAGCTAGTTTTAGCTGGTCATCTCCCAGCCTGACCAGCTAAGACCAGGCTGGAAATGGCCCAAACCCCTCTAAAACCAGGCTGGTCGACCATCTAAAACCAGCTAACCAGCCTCAGCTAGTTTAAGCAGTCTTTTTTTAGTAGGGTTAAGATGTTGGCACGATGTTGGATTTTGGTTACTTTCTAACAACCTAAAATCAACCAAATATCAACGTCATTTGATGCTGTTATTAGACATCAAACTAATGTTGTCCTTAGATGCTGGCTAGACATTGAATTTTGGTCACCTGACATCACAACGTAAATCTAACCTAATATTAACGTCTTATGACGTTGTGTGCCTGCTGGGCAATACTAAATGCACTACAGAATGTTACGTTTACACACATCCACGAATGACATGTAAATGCATCAGCTTTTTACAGCGTAATACTCACTACTCTTGAGTACTTTTGAAAGGGCTACTTTTTACTCATACTTTGAGTAATATTTACAACAGATAGTATTTCTTGCACTACATATTTAGGCAAGTAATGATACTTTAACTTGAGTATGATTTTTCAGTACTCTTTCCACCACTGGTGATTCCTAATATGACATTTAATCATAAGCTTGGCAAACAATTATGGAGAACTTGATGTTTCCTCATTCAAACAGAATGGCTGAAAGGCGATTCAAAGATGGCCGCCGAGTGAAATGACTTGCCTTAAAGGGCACTTCTTTGATTAAACTTGATATAAAATGAGTTCACGTAACATTAAAACATTTGTTGCCATAACGTTCTGTCATATAATTTCTCACAGTGTGCGTTCATGCACTCAGTCTCCATCTAAAAGGCTGTAAAAGATCAAGACAGGTAAATGTAGAGCATGTCCTGAAAGACGATCTGCTGCTTTTCTACATGTGCTGAAACACAAAGCAGCTTAATGAACTCTCCATCAATAAATTAGCAGCTCATGGATGCCGTGGATCGAGTTCCCGCATGACATTTTTTTTTATATAAAGCCTCAATTATCCATCCGCGGGCGTCAGGATCTCCACATGGCTTGCCGACTCACGCCACACAAACTAGATCTCGGGTTTCGAGCTTCCACAAAAAGTCCATCAGCCGAGTGCTCTGGATGCTGTGTGCTTTAAATGAGAAGGCTGTTCAATAATTCACCTGCCCAGGTATCACATTGCTCTCAATTATACGGAGACCTCGAAAATAGGCTGCTGTTTTTGTCCTGGAGGAGATGGCGATGGTCTGCTGTTATACTTGTTGTAAAGATGCGCCTTGCACAGATGTCAGAGAAACGCTAGAATGCTATACACTGTTAATCAATTATTAATGGGATTTTGTTTGATGTTGAGATATATTGACACTATAGTGCGCTGAGGAATGAGATGTTTAACACTGCAAAAAATGATGCATTGGATTTAAGTGGTTGCAAACAATTTATTTGGGCTGAATTTAAAGTGTAGTAATGTTCAGGGTAGTTTGTTTGTTTAAATTCAGCCCATAGAAATTGTTTGTAACCTCTTTTCTTAGTGAATCCAATCAATAATTTATTCCAGTGTACGTTTATCTAAAAGTATTTCAAACATTTTAGGTAATTTTTTAAATATATATAATTATTTATGATTTATTATAGAGATTAGAGGGAATATTTATTCTGACAATATCTTAATAACAATATCTTCTTTTTTATCTAATAGGTATAGATCAGAATAAGTATGTTTTATTGTAATACTGTAAAATTATTTTTTATATTTATAATTATTTTACATATTAAGGCTCACACTTTACTTGCATATAATATACTTTTTATTTACAGTAAATAATTTGCATATTTATTTAAATGTGGACAGCAAAATCTCATCTTTGACACAGATATTAAAATAGTTTAAAATATAACCTAAAACTTTGATATACAAAATAAGTGTATTTTATTGATAAACTACTAAAGTACTGCAAATGGATACATAAATAAAACAAACAAATAAATAAATACGGAAATAATCAAATAAATAAATGATCAAATAAATAAATAATCAAATAAATACATAAATAATGAAATAAATATATAAATAATGAAATAAATACATAAATAATCAAATAAATATATAAATAATGAAATAAATAAATGATCAAATAAATATAAAAATAATTAAATAAATATATAAATAATGAAATAAACATATAAATATTAAAATAAATATATAAATAATCAAATAAATATATAAATAATCAAATAAATATATAAATAATCAAATATATAAATAATCAAATATATAAATAATCAAATAAATATATAAATGATCAAATAAATATAAAAATAATTAAATAAATAAATGATCAAATAAATATAAAAATAATTAAATAAATAAATGATCAAATAAATATAAAAATAATTAAATAAATATATAAATAATGAAATAAACAAATGATCAAATAAATATATAAATAATGAAATAAACATATAAATGATCAAATAAATATATAAATAATGAAATAAACATATAAATGATCAAATAAATATACAAATAATGAAATAAACATATAAATAATCAAATATATAAACAATGAAATAAATATAAAAATACTCAAATAAACATATAAATAATGAAATAAATATATAAATAATGAAATAAATATATAAATAATGAAATAAATATATAAATAATGAAATAAATATATAAATAATGAAATAAATATATAAATAATCAAAAAATATATAAATAATTAAATAAAAATATAAATAATCAAATAAATATATAAATAATCAATTAAATATATAAATAATGAAATAAATATATGAATGATCAAATAAATAAATAATGAAATAAATATATAAATGATCAAATAAATATATAAATAATGAAATAAATATATAAATAATCAAAAAAATATATAAATAATTAAATAAAAATATAAATAATCAAATAAATATATAAATAATCAATTAAATATATAAATAATGAAATAAATATATGAATGATCAAATAAATAAATAATGAAATAAATATATAAATGATCAAATAAATATAAAAATAATGAAATAAATATATAAATAGTGAAATAAATATATAAATAATGAAGTAAATAAATAAATAATCAAATAAATATATAAATAATCAAATGAATAAATAAATAATCAAATAAATAAATAAATAATCAAATAAATAAATAAATAATCAAATAAATATATAAATAAATAAATAAATAATCAAATAAATAAATAATCAAATAAATATATAAATAAATAATCAAATAAATATATCAATAAATAATCAAATAAATATATAAATATTCAAATAAATAAATAAATAATCAAATAAATATATAAATATCAAATAAATAAATAAATAATCAAATAAATAAATAAATAATCAAATAAATGAATAAATAAATAATCAAATAAATAAATAAATAATCAAATAAATGAATAAATAAATAATCAAATAAATATATAAATAATCAAATAAATGAATAAATAAATAATCAAATAAATAAATAAATAATCAAATAAATGAATAAATAAATAATCAAATAAATATATAAATAATCAAATAAATGAATAAATAAATAATCAAATAAATATATAAATAATCAGGTAAATAAATAAATAATCAAATAAATAAATAATCAAATAAATATATAAATAATCATATAAATATATAAATAATCAAATGAATAAATAAATAATCAAATAAATAAATAAATTATCAAATAAATAAATAAATAATCAAATAAATATATAAATAATCAAATAAATAAATAATCCAATACATGCAAAAATCAATCAATCAATATATGAATAAATTACATTCTAAAAAATGCTGGGTTGTATGAACACAATGTTGGGTCAAATATGGACAAATCCAACATCCAGCAAATGTTTTACACAGCGGATGCCCTTCCAGCAGCAACCCAGTACTGGGAAACACCCATACACACTTATACTCTACGGCCAATTTAGTTAAATCAGTTCTCCTATAGCGCATGTGTTTGGACTGTGGGGGAAACAAGAGCACCCGGAGGAAACCAACACTGGGAGAACATGCAAACTCCACACAGAAATAACAACTGACCCAGCCGGGACTCAAACCAGCGACCTTCTTGCTGTGAGGCGACAGTGCTAACCACTGAGCCACCACATTAAAGTAAATATACTAAATGACTTCTTGCAAATAGAGCATATTAAAGAGTGTAATGGTTTTGATAATAATGATGACTATGATAAATTAAAGTTACAGCGCTGCTGCAGAGCTTTGACAGACGCACTGAAACATGTCCAGACACTCGCTCTGTGTTGAGTTTCAATGAAGCAGCGTTTAACAGCGTCTGTTTCTCCTGTGTGTTGCACTGGCTTTTACTGTCACCTGAGGAACTCTTTTACCTCTTCACACACACCACCTGCCCAGTCTCCCAACGGACCTGATCTGCCTGATAACACGTGCTTTGCTTCTGTGCTTATCAGTGGTGAACCACCTCTATTATTAGTGTGTGTGTGTGTGTGTGTGTGTGTGTGTGTGCACCATTTGTTTTAATTGTTAACAATGTTTTTTCACTGGAAGAAATTTATACTTAAATTTATAGCATCTGTTATAGCATTCTTACATTAAATCCTTTACATTTAATGCTACACTACAGTATACCTGACAAAAGTCTTGTCACATATAGTTGATCATCTGGTATCAGAAGTGTCTTATATGAAAGGCAAAGGCCTCTAGATGAGGCTTATTTGAGCACAATAAAATATGATCATGTCTTGATTATGAATGATTTCATTAGGACAGTAAGGTCTGCCTTTGCTTAGACTAAAGTCTGGTCACTGAACCTTCAATAATGTCCAGTATAGAATATGTGCTCATGTTGCAGTGGAAACAGAATGAATATTGTGTCTGACTCCATCATGAGCTTGGAGGACTGCATCCATACATCTCTGCAATGACTCAAATCACTGATTAATAAAGTCATCTGGAATGGCAAAGAAAGCCTTCTTGCAGGACTCCCAGAGTTCATCAAGACTCTTTGTGTTCATCTTCAACGCCTCCTCCTTCATCTTACCCCAGATATGCTCAATAATGTTCATGTCTGGTGACTGGGCTGGCCAATCCTGGAGCACCTTGACCTTCAGGAGCTTTGATGTGTAGGCTGAAGTATGAGAAGGAGCGCTATCCTGCTGAAGAATTTGTCCTCTCCTGTGGTTTGTAATGTAATGGGCAGCACAAATGTCTTGATACCTCAGGCTGTTGATGTTGATCATCCACTCTGCAGATCTCTCGCTCGCCCCCATACTGAATGTAACCCCAAACCATGATTTTTCCTTCACCAAACTTGACTGATTTCTATGAGAATCTTGGGTCTATGCTGGTTCCAGTAGGTCTTCTGCAGTATTGGTGATGATTGGGATGCAGTTCAACAGATGATTCATCAGAGAAATTAACCTTCTGACACTTCAAATGATCAACTAGAAGTCAAGTTATTATTCATTGCTCTTACAACTGGAATCAACAACAAGACTTCAGTCAGGTAGTGTACATTAAAGTGGACTTTAATATAGCATTTTTACATTAAGGTCTATATTAAAACCGAAAAATGCTAAGGATTGTCTGCCAAGGTTTACTGGCGTCTCCCATAAGCCTAAAACAGGTCAAATCCCTTTGAAAAATGAATACAGAAATGTCCTTTTGACATTACGGACTAATACAGACATCAGTGTGTAGAGCAAGATACGGTTAAGACAAGATTATTGGCCCTCCTGTTAAATTTATATTATTCTTCAATAGTAATATTTCCCAAGTGCTGTTTATCTGAGAGTTTTTAAAGCATTTTGAACATAATAGTTTTAATAACTCATGTTTAATAGCTAATTTCCTTAGTTTTTACCACAATGAAACATAATTGTTGACTATTAATATTGCTAGCATTCAGCTTAAAGTGCAATTTAATAGGTTAATTAGGTTAAAGTAGGGTTAATTAGGCAAAATGTCTTTGCTCTGTTAAATATCACTTGGGAAATATCATTCATTTTCTTTTCAGCTTAGTTCTTTTATTAATCTGGGATCGCCACAGCGGAATGAACCATCAACTTATCCAGCATATGTTTTATGCAGCAGATGCCCTTCCAGCTGCAACCCATCTCTGGGAAACATCCATGCACACTCATACACTACGGACAATTTAGCCTACCCAATTCACCTGTACCACATGTCTTTGGACTGTCGGGGAAACCGGAGCACCCGGAGGAAACCCACAACAACGAACACGCAAACTCCACACAGAAACGCCAACTGACCCAGCCGAGGCTCGAACCAGCGACCTTCTTCTCTACCTACTGCGCCATTGCGTCACCGGAAATATCTTAAAACGAATATAATTCTTTGTATTCTACAAAGTCTTTGTCATTTTCTGTGTATGTGTGTGTGACGTTGTTTAAACTACTTTTGAAACCATTAATATTACAAATTAACTTTGCTTTCCATAAGGGTTACAGTCAGAAAACAGCCGACATTGTGGCGCACGCACACACACACACACACACACACACTGAAAGAACAACTGTATGAAATGTCTCCAGTCCCCGAACAAAGGCTCTCAGATGCCCGTTGTGCGCCGTCCAGCTGTTGTTGAGCGCGTGTGATGGGCGTGGCCAGCGCGCTCCGACCACGCCCCCTCCGCTGGGCGTGGCTTCACCGGCCGCTTTTAGGAATGGGTCACACGCACTTTTTAGAAGTCACGTCAGTCTGGAAAGAGGAGCTCGACCCACCTGATGATCCTTGGCTCAATCCGCTCCACTTTATTCACCACATTAATCTACCTCTGACATTAAACCCATATTTTAGAGTATTTTAAACGAGTGGTGCGGTCACTGTCAAGCCTAAATTGCACTATCATTTTTATTACTATTTGTTTTTGCACTTGAGCATTTTGTGAGGATGCATACCACGCAAAAGGACACCACTTACACCAAGATATTCGTCGGCGGTCTTCCGTATCATACGACGGATTCCAGCCTGAGGAAATATTTTGAAGTGTTTGGCGAGATTGAAGAAGCTGTGGTGATTACCGACAGACAGACTGGAAAGTCCAGGGGTTATGGATTTGTAAGTATCCCTCTTGTGGAGTTATGTAAACTTTGAGAAGTCTGTGTGACAGCGTGACACAACACATTTAAATGGCAACTCCAGTGTTTTATAAGCAAACGCAGTGTGTGTGCGCGCGTGCTCGTCTCTCTGTTTACTTCTTCATTAGTTTTAAACTGTTGTACTTTAGGTTACGTGCGTTATTTGCTTATTTCTGAGCAATATTGAAACCTATGCTGTAAAAAGCAGAGCTCAAACTAAAGTGAAAGTTTTTTTAATCCTCATGTACTTCATAACTTGTCTTTTCCCCCAATAACACACATTTAAACATTCTAGAAGCAAGATAGATTTACCCGAGAAGCTAAATGACTTGATAAATAAGTGTTTCTTCATGATTTTAATTAAAAATTAAGCTTTTTTTTAAGCATAAGCGCTTTATGTTTGGCAGAAAACAAGAATTTCTGAGGTAAATTTACTCTTAAATAGCCAAATAAAACAATCCAATATTTACTTGAAGCAAAATGACTTAAGAAATAAGTATTGCTTTATAAAGAACTGATTTTAATTAAAAGAAACTTGTTTTCAGCATAAACTTGCAAATATTTTTCAGAAAACGAGAATATTTGAAGTAATTTAACTCTAAAAAGCCAAATTTAAAAAAAATCCAACATTTACTTGAGACGCAAAATGACTTAAAATAACTTGAGAAAAAAGTATTGCTTTATGAAAAGCTGATTTGAAATAAAAATGAAGCTTGTTTTAAGCAAAAATCACTTGTACTTTATATTTGTCACATTATTTTTGTCAGAAAACCAAAATATTGGAAGTCATTTCACTCTAAAAATCCAAATTGAAGACGCAAAATGACTTAAAATAAGTACTGTTGTATGATAAACTGATTTTACGAAAGGAAAAAGATAGTTAGTCTTGTTTTCAGCATAAACTCACTTATATATTTCAGAAAACAAGAACATCAAAACTAAAAAAATTTACTTCCCATTTACTTGAGAAGCAAAATGACTTAAAATAAGTATTGTTGAATGGTAAACTGATTTTACCAAAGCAATAAATAAAAATAGTCTTGTTTTAAGCATAAACTCACTTATATTTGTCAGAAGACAAGAATATCTGAACTAATTTCAGTCTAAAAAGCCAAATAACAAAATCCAACATTTACTTGAGACACAAAATGACTTAAAATGACTTGAGAAATAAGTATTGCTTTATAAAAAACTGATTTTAATTAAAAATAAAGCTTGTTTTCAGCAAAAAATTTGCATATATTTTTCAGAAAACGAGAGCATCTGAAGTAATTTAACTGTAAAAAGCCAAATTTAAAAAAGAATCCAACATTTACTTGACTTAAAATGACTTAAGAAATAAGTATTGTTTAATAAAAAACTGATTTGAAATAAAAATGAAGCTTATTTTAAGCATAAACTCACTTATACTTTATATTTGTCAGAAAACAGGAAATCTGAAGTAATTTCACTCTAAAAAGCCAAATTGAAAAAAGTCCAACATTTACTTGAGAAGCAAAATGACTTAAAATAAGTATTGTTGTATGGTCAACTGATTTTACCAAAGGAATAAATAAAAATGAAGCTTGCTTTTTTTAGAAAACAAGAATATCTGAAGTAATTTCAATCTAAAAAGTCTGAAAAATAATCTGAAAAATAAATCCAACATTTACTTGAAGCCAAATTACTTATTTTAAGTCATTTTTATGGTAAACTGATTTTACAAAAGGAATAAATAAAAATTGTCTTGTGTTAAGCAAGTTAAGTGTTATCACTAATATTTGTCATAAAACAAGAATATCTAGTCATTTCAGTCTAAAAAGCCAAATAAAAAAATCCAACATTTACTTGAGAAGCAAAATGACTTAAAATAAGTATTGTTGTATGATAAACTGATTTTACGAAAGGAATAAGATAAAATTAGTCTTGTTTTAAGCATAAACTCACTTATATTTGTCAGAAAACAAGAATATCTTAACTAATTTCAGTCTAAAAAGCTAAATAACAAATCCAACATTTACTTGAGATACAAAATGACTTAAAATGTCTTAAGAAATAAGTATTGCTTCATAAAAACTGATTTTAATTAAAAAGAAGCTTGTTTTCAGCAAAAAATTTGCATATATTTTTCAGAAAATGAGAATATCTGAAGTAATTTAACTGTAAAAAGCCAAATAACAAAATCCAACATTTACTTGAAAAGCTAAACAACTAAATGACTTAAAGTGACTTAAGAAATAATTATTGCTTCATGATGAACTGATTTTAATAAAAAATTAGTCTTGTTTTCAGCATAAACTCACTTATATTTTTCAGAAAACAAGAACATCAAATTGAAAAATAAATCCAACATTTACTTGAGAAGCAAAATGACTTAAAATATGTATTGTTGAATGGTAAACTGATTTTACTTTAGGAAAAAAAATACAAAATAGTCTTGTTTTAAGCATAAACTCACTTATATTTGTCTGAAAACAAGAACATCTGAAGTCATTTCACTCTAAAAAGCCAAATAAAAAAATCCAACATTTACTTGAGACACAAAATGACTTAAAATGTCTTAAGAAATAAGTATTGCTTTATAAAGAATTGATTTTAAATAAAAATTAAGCTTGTTTTCAGTATAAACTCGCATCTATTTTTCAGAAAATGAGACTATCTGAAGTAATTTAACTCTAAAAAGCCAAATTTAAAAAAAAAATCCAACGTTTACTTGAGACGCAAAATGACTTGATGACTTAAAATAACTTGAGAAATAAGTATTGCTTTATGAAAAACTGATTTGGAATAAAAAATTAAGCTTGGTTTAAGCATAAACTCGCGTATACTTTATATTTGTCACTTTATATTTGTCAAAAAAAACAAAATATCTGAAGTAATTTCACTTTATAAATCCAAATTGAAGACGTAAAATGACTTAAAATAAGTACTGTTGTATGATCAACTGATTTTACGAAAGCAAAAGATCAAATTAGTCTTGCTTTAAGCATAAACTCACTTATATTTTTCAGAAAACAAGAATATCTGAACTAATTTCACTATAAAAATCCAAATTGAAATAAATTCAAAATTTACTTGAGACGTAAAATGACTTGACTTAAAAATAAGCATTGTTTTATAAAAAACTGACATTAAAAAAGGATGAAATAAAATTGAGTCCTGTTTGAAGCATAAACTCACTTATGTTTTTCAGAAAATGAGAATATCTGACGTCGTTTAACTCGAAAAATCAAAAATTTGGGTTTAAAAACATTTAATTAACATTGAATTAAAACAAATAATAACCCAGCATTGGGTTTCTCCCTACATTGGATCGACACAACCCAGTATTGTGTTAGATTTTGTCTTTGTTATTGATTTAATCCTCGTGCATTTCAAAACTTGTCTTTTTTTCCCCAATAGCATACATTTAAGCATTTTAAAATCAAGATTAATTTACTTGAGAAGCAAAATAACGTAATAAATTAGTATTGTTTATTATTTTTTATGGTTTCGTATTATTAATTGTAACTAATTTTACAAAAGGAAGAAATAAAAATGAGTCTTACATGCACTCACCTATGTTTTTGTTAATATCTGAAGTCATTTCACTCTAACAAAACATTGTGTATTAATCCAACAGCAGGTTAAATATAGCCAAATTCTACATTTGAGTTAAAAAATGTATTTAAATTGAATAAATAATTAATTAAACTAAGCTTGGGGTTTCTATATTTGACCCAATGTTGGTTTGACACAACCCAGCATTGTTTTAGAGTGTTTACTTCATATATACTGACAGATGTTTAAGTGTGTACTTTAATAAAACACTGCGGTATTCAAGTGAACAGAGACTCTTAACTCTTTCACAGAAGACTGAATATCAAGTTTAGATCAGCGTGTGAATGATACGTTTTTGATTCAAGTCTAAAACACAATTGAAATGAAATCTGCATGTTGCTATTAAGAACATTACTGATCTTATAGCACTGCACTGAAGACTAAAACTGACGCTTGTTGGCTCAGCTGTGGAGTTTGACTAGAAGCTCCCTGATAAGAGTCCTTCAGAGGCTGAGTAAACAAGCCGACTTGTAAAGTTTTGACAGCAGAAGTTAAAGACACCCGAGTGGATTTCACAACATCATGCAGATATCCAAAATAAAGCTGGACTGACCTCTGTGTTTAATGATTTTTCACTTCTTAAACGCCACCTAATGCACACTATTTAGGGTTTAATGTCTTATTTGGGATAGAGGTCATGCGAGATGATTGGTTATCCAAGAATTAATCATCATTTACCTGCCTATCATATGATAGAAAGCTGAGTTTCAAAGGAAGATATTTAGAAAAATGTTAACCATCAAAGTGGGCTTTGTTTTTCTTGCTACGGATGTCAATGGCTTCTGGTTTCCACACTCAAATATGGACAAACTCAACATTGGGTTAATTTTTTTAATTAAATTTCAATTACGCTTTTTAACCCAACAGTTGGGTTTGTCCATATTTGACTCAGTGTTGGGTTGCAACAACCTAGCATTGTGTTTAAAGTGTAACATTCTTTAAAATATCTTCTATTGTGTTGTAACAGAATCAAAGAAACTTGTACTCTCAAAACAAAATGCTGGGTTGTTGTAACCCAATGCTGGGTCAATAATGGACAAAACCTTCTGTTGAAAAATGTAATAAAAATAAATTTATAAGTAAAAAATTTTACAATTACAAAATGAAAATTTAACCCATCATTTGGTTTGTCCATTTTTGACCCAAAAATTGGGTTAAAACAATTCAGCTTTTTTTTTTTTCAAAATATGTCCTATAGTGTTCAACAGGAAAAAAGAAACTCATGCATTATAAAAAATGCTGGGGTGTTGTAAACCAAAGCTGGGTCAATAATGGACAAACCCAACTGTTGAAAAATCGAATCAAAACTGTAGTTAAAAAATTTTACAATCTAAAAAAATATAAAAAATTAACCCATCGTTGGGTTTGTCCATATCTGACCCAACATTGGGTTACAAAAACACAGCATTGTTTTTAGAGTGTAACATTCTTCAAAATATGTCGTATAGTGTTCACCAGAAAAATGAAACTCGTACATTATAAAAATGCTGGGTTGTTGTAACCCAAAGCTTGGTCAATCATGGATAAACCCAACTGTTGATGAAACTAATCAAAACTATTTTATACTAAACAATTTTACGGGGGTGACACGGTGGCTCAGTGGTTAGCGCTGTCGCCTCACAGCAAGAAGGTCACTGGTTTGAGTCCCGGCTGGGTTAGTTTGCGTTTCTGTGTGGAGTTTGCATGTTCTCCCCGTGTTGGTGTGGATTTCCTCCGGGTGCTCCGGTTCCCCCCCATGGTCCAAACAAATGCGCTATAGGGCAATTGGATGAACTAAATTAGCGTGTGTGCGTGCGTGCGTGCGTGCGTGCGTGCGTGCGTGTGTGTGTATTGGTGTTTCCCAGTACTGCATTGCAGCTGGAAGGACATCCTCTGTGTAAAACATATCCTGGATAAGTTGATCCCTGATGAATAAAGGGGCTAGGCAGAAGGAAAATTAATAAATGAAAAATTTTACAATAAAAAAAAAATCTAAAAATTAAGCCATCATTGTGTTTGTCCATATTTGACCCAACGTTGGGTTACTAAACACGTCATTTTTGTTAGTGTAGCATTCTTTAAAATATCATCTTTTGTGTCATAACAGAAACAAATAGACTCTAAAAAATGCTGTGGTGTTGTAACCCAGTGCTGGGTCAATAATTGACCCAACAATGAAAAAATCTAATTTAAAAAAACTATTCAAAAATTTTACAATAATAAAAAAAAAAAATCAAAAAATGAAGCCATCATTGTGTTTGTCCATATTTGACCCAACGTTGGGTTACTAAACATGCCATTTTGTTAGTGTAGCATTCTTTAAAATATCTTCTTTTGTGTTGTAACAGAAACGTATACACTCTAAAAAATGCTGGGTTGTTGTACCCAGTGCTGGGTCAATAATTGACCCAACAATGAAAAAATCTAATAAAAAAACTATTAAAAAATGTTACAATTTAAAAAAAACTAAATCTAAAAATTAAGCTATCATTTTGTTTGTCCATATTTGACCCAACCACTGGGTTAAAACAACCTAACATTTTTTTTTTTAGAGCATAGTTTGTAATTATACAAGTAAATTATCTCGTTAAATGAGTTATTCTGCAATGCAGAAGTGCGCTCGTTTTTACGATTTGTTTTAGACCTTCCGATTCAGTTTCCTACAGGAGAAATGACTAGGAATAATAAACGGTAGAAAACGATCAAGCAAACAAACTAGTGTGTTCATGACTGTAGATAAGGAGATTATTATAATATTATTTATCACAGTCATAAAAAAAACAGGTGCAACATCAAGCATCATGACGAGCTGTTTTTATCGTCCAGAAATCAATCAATCAATCAATCAATCACAGCCACATCGCCCTGCAGCCCAAGAGCGGTTACTCACTGAAGCTAAGCAGGACTGAGCCTGGCCAGTACCTGGATGGGAGACCACATGGGAAAACTAGGCTGCTGTATGAAATGGCCAGCAGGGGGTGCTCAACCTGTGATCTGTGTGAGTCCTAATGCCCCAGTACAGTGAAGGGGACGCTATACTGTCAGTGTGCGCTGTCTTTTGGATAAGCGTTAAACTGAGGTCTTGACTCTCTGTGGTCATTAAAAATCCCATGGCTTGTAAAGAGAAGGTGTTTAACCCCAGTGTCCTGGCTAAATCTCTCCATCAGCTGCTATCATGGCCTCCCAATCATGGCCACCCATTTGGCTTTATCACCATCTCTCCACTCCCTCTATTGCTGGTGTGTGGTGAGCGAGCACATTGGCGCCGTTGTCCTGTGACTGCCGTCGCATCATCCAAGTGGATGCTGCACACTGGTGGTGTGAAGAGACCCCCCTCATGACTGTGAAGCGCTTTGGGTGTATGGCCATACATAAGTGCACTATATAAATACACATTACATTACAATGGAAGTGAATGAGAGCCAATGACTCCACCCGCTCATACATGTAGAATAAGGCCAATGAGTAAATAGTGAACTATCCCTTTAAATGACTCTGAAATCTTCACCAATAACACTCAGTTAGTTTTTCTTGCTTTATTGAGACTTCCTCATGCACTGCATTGCTTTATTTGCTGTGTTTTTCCATAGGTGACGATGGCGGACCGCTCTGCTGCAGACAGAGCCTGTAAAGACCCAAACCCCATCATCGACGGCAGGAAGGCTAATGTTAACCTGGCTTATCTCGGAGCCAAGCCACGGGTCATGCAGCCAGGTGAGGATTATATCAAACAGTCAGGCATTTCTAATATGATGACAGCACATAATATTTGATTAGCTATTGTTCAAGATACGAGTATTCAGCTTAAAGTGACATATAAAGGCTTAACTAGGTTAATTGGGTTAAAGTTAGGGTAATTAGGCAAGTTCATTTATAACAGTGGTTTGTTCTGTAGACCATCAAAAAATATATAGCTTAAAGGGGCTAATAATATTGACCCTAAAATTGACCCTAAAACAAATAAGACTTTCTCCAGGAGAAAAAATATTATCAGACATTCTGTGAAAATTTCCTTGCTCTGTTCAACATCATTTGGGAAATATTTAAAAAGAAAAACAATTCAAAAGGGGGTTTAATAATTCTGACTTCGTGCGTGTGCGTGCGTGCGTGTGTGTGCGTGCGTGTGCGTGCGTGTGCGCGCGTGCGTGTGCGTGTGTGTGTGTGCGTGTGTGCGTGCGTGTGCGTGTGCGTGCGCGTGCGTTTGCGCGCGCGCGTGTGTGTGTGTGTGTGTGTGTGTGCGCGCGTGCGTGTGTGTGTGTATAATTCATTCATTTATTTTCTTTTCGGCTTAGTCTCTTTATTAATCCGGGGTCGCCACAGCGGAATGAACCGCCAACTTATCCAGCATGTGTATATATATATTAAAATATATATATATATATATATATATATATATATATATATATATATATATATATATATATATATATATTAGAGCTGCACGATTCTGGCAAAAATGAGAATCACGATTTATTATTATTATTTTTTAAATTAATTAATTTATTTTTTATTTATTGTTCTTAATTTATTTATTGAATTTTTTTTTTTTTACTTAAAATAAAGATAACGATTTTGTCATGATTCTATAGATGTAAAATAAAGGTTAATATAAGTAGGCTATTATTATTGTTATTTCTAAAACACGGTAAAACAACAACAAAAATAATAATAATAATAATAATAATAATAATAATAATAATAATAATATGTGTAGGTCTACTGTTGGTTAAAATGCTAAAGTTTGAGTAGACTTTGAATGGTGGACTTGAACAGACTTTAAATATGCCCTGGTCATTAATGCAGAGTAAAGTGACGACATCAGAATACAACTATTCATAATTCTGATGTTGAATTATTATGTTTGAGACATGTGCTTGCAATCTGTCATTGACAATAGACCATTTTCTTCTACAGGTAAAATCAGACACTTGTCATTATCAGATTCCCTCTTGCATTATATTCAACATTATATAGGCTAGAGTAGTTATACTGACACAGTAAACATTTAATCTCATGCACAACACTCGGTGTTCGCTATGAAAGAAAAACATATATTTAATGCTTGTCGTAATCATTACTCTAAAATGCGACATTATTTAAATGATGTGCATGCTTTCATACTTCCTAAATTTATTCATTTATTTATTTTTTTGGGGGGGGGGACTTATTGGACTTGCAAAATCCTGAAGGGACTTTTTAGCATCCAAAGTCCTTAATGAGCCCTCACTCCCTAAAAATAAAACTCCAGCAGACAAAAATTACATAAAACTACTTTTTAATAATTGCAACAACTGCATAAGGATTAAAGCAATAACATTATCATCAATGGCTAGATTTTAAATGAGCAAAATAGCACGGTTGATTAGTTTATTCATACTATATTCAAATGAAATGTGTTTCAAGCATCAAAAGGTTTCATTTAACATGCATGGAAAGTTTTATTTTAAAAATGTGTGTATATATAACACATTTAACATTTTATATGACCCATTTTAAGCATAGTAGTATTAATAACTAATTTATTTAGTCTTTGCATGATTTTTTTTTTATTTACAGCCAAACTAAAAGAATATAATAGAAAACGATGTTTTGTTTTGTTAAGCAGCTGCACAATTTTAAAAATATTTTCACACAAGGGCTAATAAATTTGTCTTAAGGACCAAATATTGGCCTGGGTTTCCTCCGGGTGCTCGAGTTTCCCCCACAGTCCAAACACATGCACTATAGGGGAATTAATGAACTAAATTGGCCATAGTGTATGAGTGTGTGTGGGTGTTTCCCAGTACTGGGTTGCAGCTGGAAGGGCATCTGCTGTGTAAAACATATGCTGGATAAGTTGACAGTTCATTCCGCTGTGGCGACCCCTGATTAATAAAGGGACTAAGCCGAAAAGAAAATGAAGGAATGAATGAATCTTGATTAATCGCATCCAAAATAAACGGTTGTTCTATAATGTGTGTGCGCTGTGCATATTTATTTTGTATACATAAGTACATGCATGCATATATTCGAGATATGATGCAAATGATATATGCGTTTTTATATCTGTGACAGTTTTGTGTAGATTTGGTCTTATGCATGTATGTGTTTGTATCACATATGCACAATAAATATATCAAACACACACACACACATGCAGATATATTATATCAAAACAAACTTTTATTTTGGATGGGATTAATTGCAATTAATGTTTGCCTTGCACTAATAAAATCACCATAGTCAAATTAAATGTGATGCAAACACCCATCCCATCATTTTTAATGCATCTTGTTTTATTTGTTTGTTTTAATGCAGGTTTTACCTTCGGCGTCCCTCAGATTCACCCTGCTTTCATCCAGAGACCATATGGGTGAGTTACAGTAACGTTAATAACCTAAAAAAAACCTACTATTTGTGTTCAGTGGTAGTTTTAAGAGCAGAGTATGAAATCCCGAAATCCTTGACGTGTAAATATCTGTATTTTTACACATGGAAGAAATGACGTTCAATGGTAGTCTCTGATTCTTAATACTCTTATATGATAGGATTAACTATATACAGTTGAAGTCAGAATTATTAGCCCCCCTCTATATTTATTCTCCTCATTTCGTTTTGACGGAAAGATTTTTTATTCCTACACATTTCTAAACATAATAGTTTTAATAACTCATTTCTAATATCATCTTTGGCATGATGACAGCACATAATATTTGACTAGATATTTTACAACATACCACAGTGGTCCCTCTTTAATCGCGGGAGTTACTTTCTAAAAAATAACCCGCAATTGGCGAAGTCTGCGAAGTAGTCCACTTTATTTTTTACAGTTACTATTATTATTATAGATGTTTTAAGGCGTTAAACCCCTCACTACTCCTTTTATACACTTTTCTCAGACGGGCAGTAACATTTTCACACTTTTCTCTGTTGTTTAAACACTCTCAAAGCTCAAACCTTCGTAGAAAAATTAAGTCCAGTACTACAGAATGAAACCAAAGATCAAAACCTGCTGTCAAACATTCATCGCTGTCAGTAAAAGGTTCATAAAGCTTTTTAGCTTTTGTGTGGATAATGTTGGCATCAAGCGTAATGTTCTTTATCCTGCAGTCACTGATCCACATAGCTAAAGCAGACTCCATCCTTAAGGGGGTCGCACAGCGAATGCGCCGCGCACATGACAGTGGAAGTAACACACACCAGATGTGCACATTTACATGTGATTTAAAATGAAACTATTCAGATGGCGCTCTGTGGTGCGGCAGAAATATGAACAGTGTCCTGAGTCGTAGCTGGGCACTGCAGACAGATGCCTACTTGCAGCACCGACGTGCATTCCCTGATATAAACCTATGTTTACAGTTCTAAAATGCTTGGTGCCTCTCAGTGCAGCGCATCTGGTGTGCGACCCCATTTACGATGGTCTTGCTGTGGATAGTCACAACCCTTTTTGCATCCTTGTTGAAACTCGCACTGCTAGTGATCGAAGATTTATATTAGTTTGGCAAGTTGAACGCATTCTGTACTGTACAGGAGACACTTAGAAGATTGATTGACAATGGTCTACAGCCAGGACGCAGAAGACAATGCGCTGTAAAACAACAAAAAAAAGCATGTCAAATTGCACTGAAAAAGCTTAAAGCGAGGGACCACTATACTAATGCAGCTTAAAGTGATATTTAAAGGCTTAACTAGGTTAATTAGGTTAAAGTTAGGGTAATTAGGCAAGTCACTGTATAACAGTGGTTTGTTCTGTAGACAATCGAAAACAAATATTGCTTAAGGGGGCTAATAATATTGACCTTTAAATTGTTTTTAAAATAATTAAGAGCTGCTTTTATTCTAGCCGAAATAAAACAAATAAAACTTTCTCCAGAAGAAAAAATATTATAGGAAATACTGTGAAAATTTCCTGAATCTGTTCAACATCATTTGGAAAATATTTGGAAATGGATGAATATTTCGCAGGAGGGTGAATAGTTTTGCCCTCAACTAGGCCTGTCATGATAGAAAATTTAGTTGTGCGATGGCGATTATTATTGTTATTTTGAGATCAATTTATACAACTGATTCTAAAACGGCATAATAATGCAAATAGCCATAAACAATTTAAAATACTTACTCATACAATTATTTAGATTCTGTAATTTGATGTTTGAAAGGTAAATGTCTTATTATATACACTATTAAATGTCCTATAGGGTTGTCACGATACTGGAATTCGATACTGAAGTTTTAAAAACGTCCATTTGAGCGTGTTCTTAAACACTGCTGATTGGCCATTGTGTTCATCCGTGCTCAACAGAAATGACTGTGATTGGCTGTGAAGGTCATCAGTTCACCAAACTCACCGCTGTTTACTAAGTGTAACCACAGATACAGGGACACTGTAGCGTTTTAAAGCTGTGAAGATCAGCTGGTTTGTCTATAAGCTGACATACGAGCGATCTGCTGATGAATCCACTGATCTTAACGGCTTATAGTGTCCCTGTATCTGTGTATCTACACTTAGTAAACAGCGATGAGTTTGGTGAACTGATGACCTTCACGGCCAATCACAGTCATTTCTGTTGAGCACTGGTGAACACAATGGCCAATCAGCAATGTTTAAGAGCGTGATCAAATGTAAGCGGGAATTGGACGTTTTTAAAGTATCAGTACCCCTATTAGGTAAATAAACGTTGACACCGGTGAGGTAGGATGTGAATTGTTTTAACGATATTTGTGAATTTGTAAATATATATTGATTGCAATGGTAAAAATGAAGTCGTCTCCAAGTCGGGATATTGATTATTGTGACAGGCCTACCCTAAACTGTATGTGTGTGTGTTTAAATGTGTGTGTGTGTGTGTGAGTAAGAAGATCTTTTCCACTGGACACTTTAGCCTGACTCAATGTTGTCTATGTTTCTCTGGTCCGACAGGCTCGATTCGGGTTAAGATAACTGGTGGTTTGAGGAATAGCTGTGCGAGCTTTAGCTACAGTACCTGTAGACTCAAACACACACAAACAAGCTCGAAAAATGGTGATTACAGATATGCATGTATGTTGGTTTCGTTTTGGTTTGGACTTTCACTTTTAATAGTACATAGAGCTGTGTGTGCCTTTTTTACCGTTATGAAGTGGTGTTGATAGCTTAACTGTGTGCTTTTTGTTTTAATTTAATGGAAAAAAAGGCTGGTTTGTGTTTATTTATTTGTTTCTTTGGGGTGCTGATTTTTCCGTGTTGTTGAGGAGTGATGACTTTGCCACGGAGCGGAGTGTTTTTGTTTTATTTTCTTCACGTTTGTTTTGCTGGAGCTTGTGTTTGGATTTATTTTCTCACTTTTTGTTGTGTTTTCTGGTGTCTTGTTGTTGGAGTGAGTGCAATTGTGTTTTGTTTTGTGTGCCGTTGTTGATCCCTCTTCACGCAAAACCCGACTACAAACTTGCACGCTTCGGTTTTTATTTTGCTCACTGATTGGGAGTCTTGTCACACTCACACTTTCTCACACACATACACACTCACTCTCCCTCTCTCATAGCCACACACTCGCACACATTCAAACACACTCTCTTACACACACACTCACACTTTACCGTTCTCCTCCATCTCCATTGTGTCCGTTTCTCTCTCTCTCTCTCTCTCTCTCTCTCTCTCTCTCTCTCTCTCTCTCTCTCTCTCTCTCTCTCTCTCTCTCTCTCTCTCTCAATTCATTCATTTTCTTTCAGCTTAGTCCCTTTTATTAATCCGGGGTCGCCACAGCGGAATGAACCGCCAACTTATTCAGCACATTTTAAGCAGCGGATGCCCTTCCAGTTGCAACCCATCTCTGGGAAACATCCATACACACTCATTCACACTCGCACACTATGAACAATTTACCTGTACCCAAATCACCTGTACCGCATGTCTTTGGACTGTGGGGGAATCCGGAGCACCCGGAGGAAACCCACACGAACGCAGGAAGAACATACAAACTCCACACAGAAATGCCAACTGATCCAGCCGAGGCTCGAACCAGCGACCTTCTTGGTGTGAGGTGACAGCATTACCTACTGCGCCACTGCGTTGCATCAATTCAATTAAGTAATTTCTTTATTGGCATTTTTATTATTCAATATATCACATTATTGTTCAATATATCACATTAATATTCAATATATCACATTATTCAATATATCACATTATTGTTCAGTATATCACATTATTGTTCAGTATATCACATTATTGTTCAATATATCACATTATTGTTCAGTATATCACATTAATATTCAATATATCACATTATTATTCAATATATCACATTATTCAATATATCACATTATTGTTCAGTATATCACATTATTATTCAGTAAATAATATTACTGTTCAATATATCACATTACTGTTCAGTATATCACATTACTGTTTGATATATCACATTATTATTCAGTATATCACATTATTATTCAATATATCATATTATTCTATATATCATATTATTCAATACATCACATTATTGTTCAGTACATCACATTATTGTTCAATACATCACATTATTGTTCAATACATCACATTATTGTTCAATACATCACATGATTATTCAGTATATCACATTGTTCAACACATCACATTATTGTTCAATACATCACATTATTGTTCAATACATCACATTATTGTTCAATACATCACATTATTATTCAGTATATCACATTATTCAATATATCATATCATTGTTCAATATCACATTGTTGTTTAATACATCACATTATTATTCAGTATATCACATTATTCAATATATCATATTATTCAATACATCACATCATTGTTCAATATATCACATTATTGTTCAATACATCACATTATTGTTCAATACATCACATTATTGTTCAGTATATCACATTATTCAATATATCACATTATTATTCAATACATCACATTATTGTTCAATACATCACATTATTGTTCAGTATATCACATTATTCAATATATCACATTATTGTTCAATACATCACATTATTGTTCAATACATCACATTATTATTCATTATATCACATTATTCAATATATCATATTATTCAATACATCACATCATTGTTCAATATATCACATGATTGTTCAATATATCACATGATTATTCAGTATATCACATTGTTCAGTATATCACATTATTGTTCAATATATCACATTATTGTTCAATACATCACATTATTATTCAATATATCATATTATTCAAAACATCACATCATTGTTCAATATCACATTATTGTTTAATACATCACATTATTATTCAGTATATCACATTATTCAATATATCATATTATTCAATACATCACATCATTGTTCAATATATCGCATTATTGTTCAATACATCACATTATTGTTCAATACATCACATTATTGTTCAGTATATCACATTATTCAATATATCATATTATTCAATACATCACATGATTGTTCAATATATCACATGATTGTTCAATATATCACATTATTGTTCAGTATATCACATTGTTCAATATATCATATTATTCAATATATCACATTATTGTTCAATATATCACATTATTCAGTACATCACATTGTTCAATATATCACATGATTATTCAGTATATCACATTGTTCAGTATATCACATTATTGTTCAATATATCACATTATTATTCAATATATCACATTATTGTTCAGTATATCACATTGTTCAGTATATCACATTATTGTTCAATATATCACATTATTGTTCAATATATCACATTATTCAGTATATCACATTATTGTTCAATATATCACATTATTCAGTATATCACATTATTGTTCAATATATCACATTATTCAATATATCACATTATTCAATATATCACATTCATTTATATCAATAAAAAAATGAATTGATCTGAATAAACTGTACATTTAACATTTTTAGGATAAAACCGTAATAGCAATAATAATCAGTATTTTTACAATGATTCAATTTACAATAATATCTCGCTTGCTCGCTCTCTCTCGCTCGTTCGCTAGTTCAATTAAAGTATACTCTCACCAGGCACTTTATTAGGGACACCTTACTAGTACCAGGTTGGACCCCTTTTGCCTTCAGAACTGCCTTAATCCTTTGTGGAATAGATTCAACAAAAGTCCAGCACAGAGCGTGTTAGTTATGCGCTTATGCAGGTTCAAACGCTTACCCATTACTTAATACACACAGGATGTACAGCCATACACAAATATCTTTACAGATGAAAAAATTAAAGCATTAAAACATTAAAAAAATGATTATTTTCTACATAAATATAAAAAAACACTGCCTGCATGTCTTCATCTCAGAGGGCTTTTTTCAGTTTATTCATGACAATCTGTATAATATTATTTATTATCTGCATATTTATATTTGTTTTATTAAAAACAAGTTTATATTTTTAGATCTGTTGAGTTTGAGATGTCTGCATCACCATATGGGGCATAAGAACAGGACGTGTGTTTGGATATAACTCAGTGTTTTGACCACACTTCATTATTATTGTTCATTTATTCCTTTGCTGGAAATTAGAACTGAATTTAGAAATAAATCTTTGAGCTTAACAAAAGGAAATTAAATATGTTGGCTAATGGATGTCTTCAGTGGAGTGAGTTTCCACTGTTTCCGTACTCCACGAAGGTGAAGGGTGTAAAGAGAAAGTAAAGAGACTGAATGGAGAAGGCTCGTTCTTTATCCTCGCCGCAGATGGTTTGTTATATAAAATATATAATTTTATAAATGACAAGTAATGCTTAAAAAAACAGGTTAAAAGTAAAAATATTTAACTTTTAAAATATAAATTTCTTATAATATAAAGAATATTTTTTATTCAAATGTGTATTTTTTTCTTTTAACCTGTGAGCAATCATGTAACATGATCCTTCAGAAATTACTACTCTGATTTTGATTCTGATTGTGAAAGCAGTTGCACTCCCTAGTAATAATGTATAATACTATTTTCTTTCAATACACTTTTGAGCAATAGCATATAGAGACAACAACAACAGACCCCAGAGGCGACTCCACAATCTACAGCAGCCCATCAGTGTGTCATTATTCAGTGTGTGTGTGTGGAGGATTCCTCAGTGTGTGGGTGAGCGTGCGTGTGCGCGTGTGTGTGATATGCATGCATGTATTTGCAGTGTTGTGAGTCTCTGCTGTGACAAACAAATGTCTGGATGCCGCAGCCCCCAGAGCGAGCCTTCGTCACATGACCCCGTAAAGCAAAACAAGCTTCACCATTGTTTCACACAAAGGCTGTAGTGCTGACATTGCAGTCGCATGAAGCTTTAATTCTCTCTGTGTATGTGTGTGTGTTTCGCTGTCACACACTCGCTCTGGGGCTGGGCCGCTCCTGACATTTCGCTTGGAGATAAACTCAACATGTGCCACTGAGATGGCAACTGTGCACTGATATTGAGCTGTGTTTATATGTCTGGAGGCACTGTGCCAAATTAATGGAGGCATCAAACTTATTATTAGGTATACTTGGTATTAAAGGTGACCTATGATGCCCTTTTTTACAATATGCAAAATTATTTTCTGATGTCCCTATAGTGTGTATGTGACGTTTCAGCTCAAAATACGACACAAATAATGCGTTCTAACTCTCTGAAACCGACCCTTTTAGGCTTTGATCCTAATTGTGGTGTTTTGGTGACTGTCGCTTTAAATTCAAATGAGACTGTGCTCTTTTCAAAAGAGGGCGGAGCTATAAATGCCTGTATGTCAGCATAGTCACATATTCAAAAACAAGACAAACGTCATCAAACTAGGGTTGTCACGATACCATCAGTTCAGGCCTCGATGCTATAACAGCTGAAGGATCACGATACCAAGTAGCATCGCAATACTGTATTGACTCATAACTCAAATCTACAAAATAAAGCAAATTGTCGGAGATACTATATTTTATATGTCATAATACTTCAATTTAATTCCCTTATTATTGAAAACGTACTATCTGTACAGACTTTCTGTGCTTCTCTTTGTAATACTGTGACTCTTGTTGTTATTGTAATATTAATAATAAAATAAATAAATAACTGATCACACCATATGATCTGTCATGACTGCAGCAAACTATGACCTGTATGCAGATAGTTAAAATGAAATTAAAGTGGTCTAGTGATTTATTTGCTGGCACAAATGTTTAACTTTTCAACATGCAACATATTGTAGAACTGTCAATGACGATACTACCGTTTACAAACTACAGTGGCACCACCCGTTTTGGAGCCATAGTATCGAGGTGCTACCAAAGTACCGGTAAACCGCGCAACCCTACATCAAACCTTTTATTAGGTATACTTAATGTTAAAGAGGACCTATTATGCCCCCTTTTACAATATGTAAAGTAAGACTCTGATGTCTCTAGAGTGTGTGTAGTGAAGTTTCAGCTCAAAATACATCACAGATAATGCGTTCTAACTCTCTGAAACTGACCCTTTTAGGCTTTAATACTAATTGTGGTGTTTTGGTGACTGTCGCTTTAAATTCAAATGAGACTGTGCTCTTTTCAAAAGAGGGCGGAGCTATAAATGCCTGTATGTCAGCATAGTCACAGATTCAAAAACAAGACAAACGTCATCAAACTAGGGTTGTCACGATACCATCAGTTCAGGCCTCGATACTATAACAGCTGAAGTATCACGATACCAAGTAGTATTGCAATACTGTATTAACTCCTAACTCAAATATACAAAGTAAAGTAAATTGTCAGAGATACTATGTTTTATACGTCATAATACTTCAATTTAATTCCCTTATTATTGAATAAGGGAATTGGGAATTTTGGGGGGCAAAACTGAAGGCGCAACATCACTTTTAAGGAACTGTTTCATATGGATTTATTAATCATTCTTGCGGGTTCAATAAGCACAAACTATCACAGTTTATAAAAGACGTAAACCCCTTACTGCACGACAGCTGCACCTTCAGCAAACCTCCTAATACCTGCAACACGATGTCTTTTATGATTATTTATGAGCATCAAAAGTTGTGGATCTGTTCAGTAAAGTATTTGACTGCGTGTCACTGCGTCCCAAACGACTAACAATAATACTAAACCATCAAATTAAAGCAATGTCCACTGTGCTGAGCGAGAGCACTTCTCTTCCTGTTAAACTGAACTGTCGCATCATCGATGACCCAAGCGTGCTCCAGCTCGGAAGGCAAAATGCAGTGTGAGTGCAGGCCGAGGGGAAGAGGGGGAGGGTGGACAAGCACGCTTCGGCACAGTACAGAGCAACTGTA
This sequence comes from Danio aesculapii, assembly GCF_903798145.1. Taxonomy (NCBI): domain Eukaryota; kingdom Metazoa; phylum Chordata; class Actinopteri; order Cypriniformes; family Danionidae; genus Danio; species Danio aesculapii. Next base: position 48,808,540 of record NC_079453.1, read on the forward strand.
CCTAGTGTGAGTACACCCTCAGTGTCTGAAATTGCCCTTTTAAAATATTTCAGAAAACTGCCTGATAAAGACAACTTCACCAGGTGAATTGAATCGCTCCATTTGGAAAGAATCAATCGTTTTAGAAGATTAAGATTTTATTTGTAGACTGCATCTGCATTAAATGTATAACTATCAAATCACAAGCATCAGTGGGGGATTTAGGCATGGGCAATGTGAGCAAGGGAGATTCATAACCCCTCCCCAGAGCGCCAGTTAAGCTTGTGCCGCTGCTGACAAGCATAGACGCATACAATAGAACAGTGCTGTGTAGTTTTCTCAGGAGTTTAATAGTTTTCAGGTTAATAAAGTAATCAGTCATGTAAAACGACACTGTGTAGTCCTCATCATATAGAAATAATTAAATTAATCATCGTTAAATCTACAAATTCGCTTGAAATGCTCTCATAAGCCCTTTTCACACAGCCATACCAGTAAATATACGGAAAATTACCGGAGCGACTTTATCGGTAAATTCATAGAGCGCTGTTCACACAGGCACGGACATTCCGGAATTTCTCTGGAAAAGACCGTTCATACATTCATTCCAAAATATCGGTAAATTCAGACATCATTAACCAGAAATGAGCTCTAAACGGCTGCGCTTGTATTTCTAAACACTTGACTACATTACAAACTCTGTTAATAGATAAGTATTGTGAACAACTTCAATGAAAACATATGGAGGAACACTTTCGCATGTTGAGATGTACATAATATGTGTGCGCTGGCGCTCACCTGCTGCTCCATGTGCACACGCGCCGCGTCACGCAACTGAAGGAAGCAGAGCTTGAAGTTAAACAACAGCTTATTATAAGCATCTTATCCATCATTATTTACACAGTTGGCATTAAGATGAACATATAAACGTTATCTGACTAACATCTAGCAGCTAAATGCGTCTGAGTGTTCTGATTGGCTGGAGTAGACGTCTCACGTCAGCGTGTTCTAGATGTGAACGCGCTCCATCCGGCCATTTTCCTTCTGTGTTCACACAAAGCAGCATTTTGGCAAATCACCGGTAAAGTTACAACATCTCTTTCCAGAAAATTGCCGCAACGAATTTGCTGGTATTTCCAAAAAGGGACTGTTCACACATACAGACCTTTCTGGAGATTGCCGGTAATTTTCCGGAAAGATCTGTATGTGTGAAAGGGGCTACAGTCACAGGCCCTTAAAATGCATGCAAATGAAACCTTTTCGACTGTATGATGATAAGAAAGTGCATGAAATTTGATGAATTGATTTGATATTAATACATTAGGGCATTTAATTTTAATAGGATGAGCTGTTTATTTTAGTTGAAGCTTTTATTTCTATTGTATGTTGTTGTTTATCATTACACTTTATTCTTTAGTCTCCATATTTCTGACTAGCTGAATGCCTAATTTTCACATCCCAGTGTTGACCGTTATGGCCAACTATAATCCTGAGTCGACATTGCAGATCTTGCGATGTGACTATTGCAGATGCATATATTGCTATATCGATACTAAAACAATATATTGTGCAGCTCCTATTTAATATGACCTTAAAGGTTGTTTTAGGAGCCAAATGCAACCAAAATGCAGTCAGATTGGGACTGGGTCAGGTTTGAAATGTGCAGAGTCATGCTTATTCTGCAAATTTCTTCAGTAGAGTTTCTCATTAGCTCCGCATTAAAGGGGCAGTTCACCCAAAAATGTGTTAGGTGGGATAATGGGATATTTAAAGGGATAGTTCACCCCCAAAAAATGGTTATGTGGGATAATGGGATATTTAAAGGGACAGTTCACCCCCAAAAAATGGTTATGTGGGATAATGGGATATTTAAAGGGACAGTTCACCCCCCAAAAATGGTTATGTGGGATAATGGGATATTTAAAGGGACAGTTCACCCCCCAAAAATGGTTATGTGGGATAATGGGATATTTAAAGGGACAGTTCACCCCCAAAAAATGGTTATGTGGGATAATGGGATATTTAAAGGGACAGTTCACCCCCCAAAAATGGTTATGTGGGATAATGGGATATTTAAAGGGACAGTTCACCCCCAAAAAATGGTTATGTGGGATAATGGGATATTTAAAGGGACAGTTCACCCCCAAAAATGGTTATGTGGGATAATGGGATATTTAAAGGGACAGTTCACCCCCCAAAAATGGTTATGTGGAATAATGGGATATTTAAAGGAACAGTTCACCCCCAAAAAAATGGTTATGTGGAATAATGGGATATTTAAAGGAACAGTTCACCCCTCAAAAAATGGTTATGTGGGATAATGGGATATTTAAAGGAACAGTTTACCCCCAAAAAAATGGTTATGTGGAATAATGGGATATTTAAAGGAACAGTTTACCCCCAAAAAAATGGTTATGTGGGATAATGGGATATTTAAAGGGACAGTTCACCCCCAAAAAATGGTTATGTGGGATAATGGGATATTTAAAGGAACAGTTTACCCCCAAAAAAATGGTTATGTGGAATAATGGGATATTTAAAGGAACAGTTCACCCCCAAAAATGGTTATGTGGGATAATGGGATATTTAAAGGGACAGTTCACCCCCAAAAAAATGGTTATGTGGAATAATGGGATATTTAAAGGAACAGTTCACCCCAAAAAATGGTTATGTGGGATAATGGGATATTTAAAGGAACAGTTTACCCCCAAAAAATGGTTATGTGGGATAATGGGATATTTAAAGGAACAGTTTACCCCTCAAAAAATGGTTATGTGGGATAATGGGATATTTAAAGGAACAGTTTACCCCTCAAAAAATGGTTATGTGGGATAATGGGATATTTAAAGTCACAGTTTACCCAGAAATGTGCTATGTGTGATAATGTCATATTTAAAGGGACAGTTCACCCCCCAAAAATTCTCTTATTCTTCACTCGTTTCAAATCTGTTTGAGTTTATTTTCCCTGTTGGACACAATTACTGAAGAATGGCAGAAAAAGCAGCAATTATATTTTCTTGTTTTGCTATGGAAGTCAAGGGCTGCTTATTCTAACATTGTTTAGTATGTTGTGTTCAGAAGAAAGAAAGGGAATGAAGAGTAAAAATGATATAATTTTCCTTTATGGGTGCACTTTAAATATGCCATTATCACATAAATATCACATAAAAAAACAACCTATCCAAGAGATGATGACAATGCACTTGGCATTTTGTTTGTAAAACTTAAGTCTAGTTTTTATTACCTTAATATAAGGGTTGAACAGCTGAAATCTTCTAAATGTATGATTCAAAAGTCTATTTATTTAGATACAAAGCTTAAAGGGATGTTATTAGGGCTGCACGATATTGGAAAATCTGACGTTGCGATGTTTTGCCGCGACAGTATAAATATAATTTCAGCATATGGTTTGAATAGCTCTATTTGGAAAGATTGACTGGGATGATCAAGTCTTTTTCTTTGCAGTGCTTCTGCATGAAGTATAATAAATTACAAGCAAAAATAAATTAATAAATAAACAGTACGTTATGGTTTTCTGGGGAGTCTAACAATATTCAAGTACAGAAAAAAAAATTATATATATTTTTTAACCTTTAATAAGTCATGTAACCCTGTGATGTGATTATTGGGGATACACACACAGTTTTTGTGTCTCTTTAAATCCAAATGAGCTGTTATTCCCCGCCCCCTTTATAAAACAGTGAGGAATTTACAGCCTGTGCCTCAGAAACGACAGCAACATCAAACAAAACCTTGTTTTTTTTATCTCTCTTTAAATTCCAAAACCTGTTCCCGCCCCTTTATAAAAGACATCATACACCTGTTTTAATGTCCCAAAAAATGCCCCCCCCCCCCCCCCCCAAGTTGATATAGTCCAGCGGTAAGAAAACCTATGGCTTATGGCATTATTTTACAGTTTAAAAAACTAGAACCATCATTAAAAATTAGTTTCCTATCGAAAATGCTATTACAATTCCCTTTTAAATTGTCATTTTATACAGCACAATGAATAAGAACTCGGTTAACAATAAAAGGACTTTTCGTTGTGGTGATGGTTAAAATAAAAATACTATAAATTGAATGAAATTTCTTCATTAATGGACTTGCTCAACATGTGATGCTTCATATTTTTTTATTTTTTTTATTGTGCCTGGACATAAATTAAGGTTTTGTTTAAACCTGTATTATTTATAGTGATGTATTATTATACAAATAATAATAATATAGTATTAGTAGTAATACTTTAATAATTTTTTGCAATTTATAGTAAAACAGTAGCAAATGCATTTTAAAAAGGCATTTTGAGATGTATATACACATCCAAATGGCTCTTTACAAAAATACATTTGCTAAATAAAATCAGAAATGGCTCATCGCTGAAAAAGGTTCCCGACCCCTGTTATAGTCTATTGATTGTTGGGGGGGGGCGCTTTTTGGGTTTTCAGCGTTTTTTGGTCAGCTTTTGGGCTGGAAACAGTCACCAACATCTGGCAACACTGGAACTTTAGAGGTTTTATTGATATAATGGTGTGCTACAAATAGGGTTGCCAGGTTAGCGCATTATTTTGGCAACATTCTTCAGTATATCTTCCTTTTTGTTCAACAGCAAAAAGAAACTCAAGTTTGGAAGTTAAAGATGAGAAAATGACTGAATTTTAGAGGTTTTATTCATATAATGATGTGCTACAGATAGAGTTGAGATATTCATACATATTTTTTTAACCCTGTAATAATAACGATCACCAGAACATGACCGTTTTCAATGGTTAAATTTTTTTATTTCTCAGTTCACCATGGCTTCTAGGCTTATGTCTTTAAACACAACGATTAGATGCTCGGTATTTCCCTCAAGTCCTCACCAGACAGATAAATCTGTAAAAGGTGAAGCGTCGTGCGTTTATAAAACAGCACTCCAGTGTGGAATGACGGAGGAAGCTGGAAATAGCGTCCAGGCCCGGCCGTCAGTCACATTCAAGCAGGCTGATCTGGAGTCAGCTGCACTTTATTTAACGCAGAAGGGGTTGCACAAGGTTTCTGTCACTCGCTACTGCTTGGAAAGCGTATTCAGTGGTATGAATCCTAATGTGCTGATAATAACAGTCCAGCTTCATGTCGGACTATGTGGACTGGAAGATTATATTTCTTTTTTTATGTAAAGAAGGCCATAGTTCAGTTCAATTCAGCGCTCTTTTTACGTTAATTGCTGTTTCAAAGCAGCTTTACAGAAGGTGCACATTGTTGTTTTACTAGTGCTTAAATGCACCTTTAGAAAAGTGCTTTATTAATCAAACCGGTCAATAATCACCTGTGTTTGGTGATGTTTTGTGGTGCCTCTGCAGGATGAATGTGATTTATTTATTTATTTTTTGTCCCTGTTTGAAGCCTAGTGTGTTTTTACTGTGCTATGTTGTATGGTAGCGCCAATAATAACACAATCCCTGCTGTCACCTCAGGATGGCAAGGCATCTCTGAAAGATTTCATAGGAGCACCTTTGCCCTTTGACCTGAGTGAGAAAAAGGAAGGTTTTGTTTCATCCTTCATGTTTAATTGCATTATGTGAGTGGTTGTTGTGAAGTGATGTTGGTCATCTCTACTGTACTGCCGCCTGTGTTATGCTTATTTTCTTTAATTTGGGGCAGAGGTTTTGGAGGTTTGCTTGATATGATAGTGTGCTATAAAAAGGGTTGCCAGGTTAGAACAATTCTCTCATTTTTTTACAAGTCATAAACACATATTGTCTCAAATGCATCAATATATTCATTAGTGATCATACTAAGTCTTGTCAAATATAGTCCTATTAGGTGATTTAAAGGGACAGTTCACCCAAAAATTTATTTCTGTGTCATTTATAAACCTAAATTATCCATAAATGTAGGTTTTAGATGATTTCCCCATTTATTGTGCTTTTGAATTTGCATTGTTGCACCTTGATCTTTCCTGCAATGACTTTTGATGTTAAACATTTTAAAAAAGTGAATATTATTGATATTTTTAATACTTTTAAAGTAATATATTGTCTGGGTTTGTGCTTTTTTTTGGTATAAATTGTGGTATAAAAACCTGGTAATTAACTAAAAGTGCTTTTTCTGTTTTCCTATGGACTTAATTCTATGTATAATATATTATTTCTTATGCAGTCTATTGTTTCAAATGACTTTAAATGTCAATAAAAGTCTGCACAGTTTAATTTTTATCATCAAAAGTCCACAGAGCAGAAATGAACATCCCATAATGCAATTCAAAACCATAAATAAACAGAAAACACCCTTGAATCACAAAATATGGAAATAGTTGATTATTTTTAAGTGATTCTAAACTTGTATAAATTTCGTTCGTCTGTTGAACACTAAAGATTTTCTGAATAATGTTGGAAAAAAAGCAGATATTTAGGAACAAAAAATACTATAAACCATGAATAGTTTTGTTTTTTTGTAACAATCTCTTCAGTATATCTTCCTCTATGTTCAACAGCAGAAAGAAACTCAAGTTTGGAAGTTAAGCATGAGTAAATGACAGAATTTTGGAGGTTTTATTGAAATAATTGTGCGCTACATATGGGGTTGCCAGGTTAGAACAGTTTTTTTTTTTTCTTTAGCCAACATTCTTCAGTATACACCATTTTGATGGATGTAAACAATAACAATGGTCCTAACGTATATCCTGTTTCACAATTTTAATCATTACAGCTTCCTAGAATCCCAAAATGACAGCGGTTTAAATGTTAAGTTATGATTGAATTGACTTTTGCTACAAATATGAAATGGTTTGACAACAAGCAGGAAATGTTCATGGGCCAGTGACATCACCTCATTGAAATGGTCTGTATTTTCCTTTTTAGGTTGCCAGGTTGGAATTAGAAAAATATTTTTGTTGTTGTTTTGGCAACATTTGTCAATATATCCTCCTTTAACCACAGGCAGAAACAATCTCAGGAAGTTTGGAAATTAAAGGTTAATAAATGACGTAATTTTGGAGGTTTTATTGATATTATGGTGTGCTACTAATAGGGTTGCCAGGTTAAAACAATTTTTATGTCAACACTCTTTAGTATATCATCCTTTTTGTTCAACAGCAACTAGAAACTCAAGATTGGAAGTTAAGGATAAGTAAATGACAGAATTTCTGAGGTTTTATTGATTTATAATGGTGCGCTACAAATAGGGTTGCCAGGTTGGAACAAATCTTTTTTCGGCAACATTCTTCAGTATATCTTCCTTTGTTCAACAGCAAAAAGAAACTCAAGTTTGGAAGTTAAAGATGAGTAAATGACTGACTTTTGGAGGTTTTATTGATTTATAGTGGTGCGCTACATATAGGGTTAACAGGTTAAAATTTAAAACAATTCTTTTTTTTGTTGTTGTTGTTTTGGCAACATTCTTCAGTATATCTTCCTTTTTGTTAAACAAAAGAAACTAACTCAAGTTAGGATGTTAAGGACGAGTAAATGACTGAATTTTGGAAGTTTTATTAATTTAATGGTGTGCTGCAAATAGGGTTGCCAGGTTGGAGCAATTCATATTTAAGTTTTTGTTTGTTTTTTGTTTTTGGCAACATTAGTTAATCTTTTTTTTTTTTTTGTTCAACAGCAAAAAGAAACTCAAGTTTGGAAGTTAAGAATGAGCAAATGACAATTTTTTTTGGAGGTTTTATTGATTTATAATGGTGTGAAATAGGGTTGCCAGGTTAGAACAAAACGTTTTTACATTTACATTTAGTAATTTAGCAGACTTTTTTAGCAGTTTTAGGCAACATTCTTCAGTATATCTTCCTTTTTTCAACAGTATAAAGTTTGGAAGTTAAGGATAAGTTAGTGACTTATTTTGCAGGTTTTATTGATAGAATGGTGCGCTACAAATAGGGTTGCCAGGTTAGAATTGAACAAAATTTTTTGTTGTTTTGGCAACATTCGTCAGTATATCTTCCTTTAACAAACAGCAGAAACAAACTCAGGAAGTTTGGAAGTTAAAGATTAATAAATGACATAATTTTGGAGGTTTTATTGATATTATGGTGTGCTACAAATAGGGTTGCCATAAAACTATTTTTTCCTCTGCTTTTTCACCAACATTCTTCAGTATTTCTTCCTTTTAATCAACACCAGAACTCAGGAAGTTTGGAAGTTAAAGATTAATAAATGACATAATTTTGGAGGTTTTATTGATATTATGGTGTGCTACTAATAGGGTTGCTATAAAACATTTTTTTCCTTTTAATCAACACCAGAACTCAGGTAGTTTGGAGGTTCAGCATGAGTAAATGACCGAATATAAATATTTTGGGTGAACTGTCCCTTTAAATGCCATACAGTGTATTCTGCCATCCCTGAACTCATTTTCTCACCCGTCTGTCCAGGGCAGACAGTAAAAGTGAAAAGCGCTCTGAAAGTGCAACGGGGTACGTAATGAAAGGCAGAATGCTCTCATTGTTCCTGATTGCTTATTTAATCAAAACTGCCCTGTGTGTGTGCTGTCCGGCCCGAGGCTCATTGTCTAAATGCGGAGGGGGAAACAGCCAGCAATGTCGCTTTTTGAAAACTGTCCAGCTGTCAAAGTAGCCCTGACATTTTCACAATGCGCTGCTCATCTCCTGGGTCCTGCTGTCCCCCAGTTCACAGGACCCCATGCATGTGACTTTCAACACCACTTGATGATTCTGAGAATACGTTATTATATTAAGTATTAATAGATGCAATTAATATATTTATATATATTTCAATGTTAAATGTTGGAGAAATTAGACTTGACATTAAACCTATATTTGAAAATTGACTCACCTAAAATGTGTAAACGCAGTCAGTGGCCTTATCAAAACATAGCATAGTTTGAGAATTCCAACCAGTCTGACATAGCAACAGTGGCTCAGCCAATGGGACACATTCGGGGGAGGGGCATGTGATTGTTTGACCAATAGCTGACAAGGAGAATGTTCAGCTGGATATAACTTGCTTCGTTTATTGAGACAGCCCAATCACAGAAATATATAAAACGTTGTTGGTTGTTTAATATAGAAACCGAATATTCTAATGTCAAAATTAGACATTTAAACCAATATTTGTAGATTAATTTGCCCAAAATGTATAAACCCAGTCAGTGGGCTTATCAAAACATAGCATAGTTTGAGAATTCCGACCAGCCTGACATAGCAACAGTGGCTTAGCCAATGGGACATGTTTGGGGGATGGGCATCTGATGGTTTGACCAATAGCTGACTAGGAGAATGTTCAGCTGAATTTAACTTGGCACCTTTATTGGGATTAAAGTAACTTTCGCTCACAGCACAATCACTTATATATATATATATATATATATATATATATATATATATATATATATATATATATATATATATATATATATATATATATATATATATATATATATATATATATATATATATATATATATATATATATATATATATATATAAAACATTGTTGGTTGTTTATATAGTAATATATCTTAATGTCAAAATATCCTACCATATATCCTAAAGTCAAAATTAGACTTGACATTAAACTGATAATTGTAGATTGATTCACTCAATGTATAAACACAGTCTGTGGCCTTAACAAAGCAGCATAGTTTGAGAATTCGACCAGCCTGACATAGCAACGGTGGCTTAGCCAATGGGACACATTCGGGGGAGGGGCATCTGATTGTTTGACCAATGGCTGACTAGGAGCATGTTCGGCTGGATTTAACTTGACTCATTTATTGAGCTAGCCCACTCACAGTAATGTATAAAAATTGTTGGGTGTTTCTATAGAAACTGTATGGATCCCACCAAGTAATTTTGTATTTCATATACTATGTTTAGACGTCTTGACTACAATGAATTTAAATTTGGGCTGTAAATGAAAATCTAATCTAACTATATCCCCAAATTAGACTTGACATTAAATCAAGATTAGTATATTGATTCACCTAAAATGTATAAACTCAGTCAGTGGCCTTATCAAAACATAGCATAGTTTGAGAATTCCGGCCAGCCTGACATGGCAACAATGGCTTAGCCAATGGACCATGTTTGAGGGAGGGGCATCTGATTGTTTGACCAATGGCTGACAAGGAGAATGTTCAGCTGGATTTAACTTGCCTCATTTATTGAGATTAAAGTAAATTTCTCTTACAGCACAATCACAGAAATATATAAAAAGTTGTTGGTTGGTTATATAGACACCGTATAGATAAATCACTCATAGTAATTTTGGGTTTAATATGTTTAGACATCTTGACTAAAGTGAATTTAAATTTGGGCTGTAAGTGAAAATCTAATCTAACAATATCCCCAAGTTAGGCTTGACATTAAATCTATATTTGTAGATTAATTTGCCTAAAATGTATAAACCCAGTCAGTGGCCTTATCAAAACATAGCATAGTTTGAGAATTCCGACCAGCCTGACATAGCAACAGTGGCTCAGCCAGTGGGACACATTTGGGGGAGGGGCATGTGATTGTTTGACCAATGGCTGACTAGGAGAATGTTCAGCTGGATTTAACTTGCCTCATTTATTGAGACAGCCCAGAAATGAATAAAGTTGTTGGTTGTTCATAAAGAAACTGTATTGATGGATCCCACCAAGTCATTTTGAGACCTTTTGGCTAAATTATTCTAAATTTGTGCTAGAAATTAGACACAGACAGTGGCCTTATCAAAACATGGCTCACTGTGTTTGAGTATTCCGACCAGCCTGACATAGCAATAGTGGCTCAGCCAATGCGACCGATTCGGGAGAGGGGCATACGATTGTTTGACCAATAGCTGACTAGAACAATGTTCGGCTGGATTCACTTGGCTCATTCATTAAGATTAATTTTTTATCACAGTGTGGTCATTGGAATATATATAAAGTTGTTGGTTTGTTATATAGAAACCGGATAGATGAATCACACACATTATATTAAACTCAAAATGACTGTTTAAACATCTTGGCTAAATCGATTTTAACTTTGGGCTGTAAGTGAAACTATAATCTAACAATAGCCCGATATTTAACTTTTGTCATTGAATAAATATCATACTTCACATTAATTTCTGTGTATTTGATGACTAGTCTAGTTTTGAGCTGTTCCATTAGCTCAAATTTCGCCATGTTTTTGACAATCTGCCAATGTTTAAAGGTCTTTTATCTTCTTTTAAACACAAATTATTGCTGGGATAAAGCAATATATCCTAATTCAATTTGATTACATTATAACTTGTAAGTGGACGGAGCTATAGATATGTGTGGATGAGATTTGATCTCTTTGACGTTCTGATTGGTGGAATTTTTCTGTAGAGCATCATGGGTAATGTAGTTTTTCCTAAATGAATTCCACTTTAAACAGACATATATAGTCACTTAAACACATTTTACTACAGGTTTATCTTGAGGTTATTGTTAAATCATTTTCCCAATAAAATAACGTTTTTATTTTTGAAATCAAACTTTTGCAAACTTTTGGCTTTTGAATTATTAAAGGTGATTTGTTTGTTTTTATTTTGTTAAACGCATGTATAAACGAAATAAAATCTCGACCAACCCGACATGACAGCAGTGACTCAACCAATGGTGTGAGTTTGTGGGCGGAGCTTCTGTTTGTTCACCCAATGACACATTGGGGAATGTTTGCAAAACCTGTTTGAAAACAGTAATTGATCGTACTCATAGGCTAACTCCACTCTTAAAGGGGTAGTTCACCCAAATCTGAAAATTCTGTCTATATAATTACCCTTATTCCAAACCTGCTTGTGTTTCTTTCTTATGTTGAACACAAGAAGTTATGAAGAAAATTGGTAACCTTTGACTTGCATTGTTTACTATGGAAGTCAAATTTTTAGCTGTCTACAAAATATCATCTTTAGTGTTCAACAGAAGAAAGAAACAAAGCACATCAGAGTAAAAAAATTTGAATGAACTATCCCTTTAATATCATATTTATTTAAACATAACAGGCCTAAATTAGCCGAGGTACAAAAGCACCATTGTTTTATTAGCTGTATTTCCATCCACCTATTTTTTTAATATGGATTTTGGAATATTGCGTAAAAAAAGTGCCTAATGTAAACACTAAGATGTGCATACATTTTAAATATATGCATTAAAAATCATGTGCACACAAATGAGTAGAAAACTTTGTGTGAACTGTCCCTTGTAATTACAATTGAGATGTCTATTCTGGCAACTTTATGTCTCTAATAATCACTAGCAGGCATTTTCTTTGTGTTATTGAATTGTGGAAATGGGGTGCTTGGCCATGCTTTGGTTGTGGTTTTTGTATACTGTGGGGAAAAATGTCTTCCGTATTTTATGATTTTATTTTTCCCCCTTTATTTATGCTTTTGTGTTGTATTATGGGAACTTAATCTTTCTTCTAACAACTTTTAGCCATGAAAAGTTTCAAAAAAGTGACTTATATGAACATTTTTATTAGTTTAAAGTCATATATCTTCTAGATCAATGTTGAATATTACGCTACAAAACCATGTAATAAACCGGCAGTACATTTTCTCTTATTTCTTCTGCATTATCCTATTCCAAACCACTAAAATGTCTCTAAAAGTCCCTTTTTTAAACTGTAGAGTTGAGTTTAACCTCAAAAGTCAACAGATTAAGTGTCCATAATGCAATACACAACCGCAAATGAACGGAAAACACAAACATTTGCAAACTGTTAATTAACAGTTATCTTTTACAGTGTATTTGACCGTGTGCCAGTAAGCTATGCTAACATATCATTTGTATTTTTTTTTTGTTCCTCACAGGATCCCCACTCACTACGTATACCCACAGGCCTTCATGCAACCAAGTGTGGTCATTCCTCACATCCAGCCAACGGCAACCTCCGCCACCGCATCTTCGCCGTACATCGACTACACCGGCGCGGCTTACGCGCAGTACGCTAGCGCAGCTACAGCCGCCGCCGCAGCAGCCTATGAGCAGTATCCATATGCTGCTTCTCCTGCTGCGACCGGATACGTAGCTACCGCTGGTTATGGATATGCAATGCAGCAACCGCTAGCTACCGCCGCTCCAGGATCAGCAGCCGCAGCTGCAGCAGCATTCGGTCAATACCAACCGCAACAACTGCAAGCCGAACGCATGCAATAGCAACCAAAGAGGCGGACGGGAGACGCGCAGGCATCCGAAGCCCAGCGACTGCTACTAAACGATGAAGAAGAAGAGGATGAAAATAGTTGCTGGTTGTGGGTTGATTGCAAGAGGAGGAAGAAATAGTAGAGATTATTAGTGAGATGGGAACTCCATTGCTTTCCAACTTGCTGTGATTTAAAACGAAAGTAAAAAAAAAAAAACGAGAAAAAAGATCGCAGAAAAGGACGGAATCTAGCTTTTTACTATTATTATGTTATCTTTATTACTATAATTAATATTAGAGTAGGATATTTATTGCGAAAAGAGGAGGTATGCAGCGACTAATCACTGTGGTACAGACGAAACCTTTAAGAAAAGTCCCGATGCTGTCATTAAAATGTAGGCGACTGTTTATTTCCCGAAGGACACTCGGAAGTGTCTTTGTTTTGATTCTAGAGCCCCCGTACCTTTATATTTATTCTCAATTTTTTGAGGGCTCCTTTTTGTTCTGTCTTTTTCTCATTTTTCTTTTGATCATCAGGGAAATGGAGCATTTTCAGCGAATTCTTACTATTATTATTATTATGATAATAAACGACAGACTCTGCCAATCAGGGATAGTAGACCTAACTGTGGCGAAATGGAGGAAGATCCAGTGTTAGCATGTTTTATGTGTTATGTGAACTACCTTTTTATCAATCTGATGCTGAATGTCCCCTTATTTCTCTGACTCCTGTGTTGACCTCCTGACCCTATGCAAAGAAAACAGGCCGTCGGGGACAAAACAAAGTGCAGGAACAGGAGATGTTCTTTCTTTCTTTCCCTTTTTTCCCCTTTCGCTCCCCCTCTCCCACCACAATGGGCATCGAACAATTTAAAGGCACTCTCGAAAAGACAAAAAAAGACTGAGATGTATTGTATTATATGCTTGCAAAAACACACACGGACTAACTAACATGTACGCTGTTACACACACATTTAAGTGTTATTGTTAATGTCTGTGGGCGATGCATACACACACACACACACACACACATAAAGATGACTAAGTATAGGGAAAATAAGCATGGGGCATTGCTCAATTAACTAGTACTAGAATCAGGAAGCAACTTCTGTGTTGGAAAGAACAAGCACTGATTTATACACACACACACGCACGCACACACACACATTGGATTGCTCTGGTGCTCGTTTGCTGAGCTGTCGCAGTGTCATCCCATTTTGGAAGCGGTCCTGCTGCGGGTCTATCAACAACCCTGTTTTTATCTTCCTGAAAGAGGGTCCGAACAAACCTGTGCATCTTCCCAACATCAGCGACGGATCTTTATCTGGAACAAGACGTGATAAGAGCAAGCTTTTTCACCCTATATCAACAAATGGGTCTTTATATGTTCACTAAAAACCCCCAAAACAAATATGTCTGAGCACCAGCACACTTAATAAGGTCTATGTATTTCATTGAGCAACTCTTTACAGAGCAGCACTACTTTAGCGAGAGGATCCCAGGGTTCTTTCTTTGTGTGCCTTACATTTGTAATGCTATTTAAAGAGATCTGCTATTTAAGATATTTATTTTGCGCTCTGAGGTCATGACGGACTTGGAAGCGGTACTGTATGGATATAATGTATTCATCTCATGGCATATTATTATTATAATTATTATTATAAGTTATTGAGTAGGCTTAGTTGTAGTATTAACATACTCAACCAAAAAAAAAAAAGCAAATGTTGGTGTAGGACTTATTTAAGATGCAATTCTGTATGTGCACTGTACAATTATTATTATTTTTTTCTCTATACATTGGAATTTTTAGAACATGACATTAAATATCAGCTAGTTTAATGCCTATTGTATGACTTTAATTTTATTGCAGGCCTATTGTTGTTTATTTTCGGGCATGTTATCTCCATTTGTCATATCCAGAACTGTTTAAATGAGAAAAAAAAGACAAAAAAGACATGGCGAAACCTAAGGGACATGCTGCTTCATACACTAGAATGTATTGTCAATGTCAAGGATGGATGCTGTGCTTCTATTGCTTTAAATATGCATCAGATGGGCTATTTTACACTGTTGAGAATTTTTATACTTGAACTCTTTCTTACAAGGGAAAATATGAGAAGAAAAAAAACCGAATAACACAAAACTAAGAAGCAAACAAGGACATTTTTCATTGTCACTGGATTTGGGCATGTAAAGTGTTCTCGATTATTTAAAAACGAGACGTTCTGTAGGTATTCAAGCCTTATTTTCAGATTTTCAACACTCTTATTTACTCTAAATGGAAATAAAAGGTTCTATATTTAAACCTCAATCGCTTTCCTCATTGCACACATTGCCTGATTTTCTGTCATTGAATGTTTTTGTACGTTGTATAACGTATTTCAAAAGTTGCACGCATTCTCGGTGAGTCATTTGAGTTCGTGCGTGTTATTAGGCGAATTGCAAAATGTTTAAATAGCTTGAAGTGCTCATGTTTTGTTTCTTACGCTCTTTGTTTAGACAGGCGGCTGGAGAACAAGCTGTCGTGCGTTTCACGTGGATGAAGGTGTCGTGAAAAAGAGGCAGATATTCTCAGTGTAAACACACACCGGCCGTCACTTCACCACACCACACACAGAGATGCTTATTTATGACCTTGTTTGTGCTGGTGTGTGAGGTGACAAATTTAACTGTCTGTCCAAACACTGCTTAATAGTGGAGCCGGTAGAGGAGTATTCTGGGTTCAGTACAAGTTAATGTCGAGATCTAGACGTATTTATGGCGTAATGTTGATTGGTTGGAAGAAATATTGACGAGATTTAGACATATTTGTGGCGTAAGGGTGATTAGTTTGAGAAATAATGAGTTCAACTCACCTGTCATAGGTTAAAAGTAAATATAGGACATTTCTGAGACCCATTTTGAGGATTTAAAATCTGCTTTATTCTGTAAAATGCCATATATTTGGTGTCTGCATGAAGTTAAATTTGCAAATGTGATTTTATTTGCATAGGAAGCAACTTAAAGTGACTTATATTTGTCCTATATTATTGTAGGACTTATTTGCCCTATATATATATATATATATATATATATATATATATATATATATATATATATATATATATATATATATATATATATTGTATATATGTGTATAGATTAATGGTATTTTCTTAACATTTTGGCTGACAAATGGGTAAAATCTAGTGATTTCAATCATAAATACAAAACAAAGATTTCAGATGACACTCAATGAGCATTTTGGGGCTAAACTGTGAAATTTTATAACATATTTAATTTTATAATTAAGTAAATAAATAAATATTTAAAAAAACAAAAGTATTTATACTTGTATAATCATTTGTTTGACTGAATTTAGTCCTTGTGTAGCTAAATCATGGTGAAATTGTATGATAGTCAATCTCTTTCTATGTTTTTCCGTAGTAAATTTAAAGCTCTATTACATTATTATGTTACTGATCCTTAAAAACCTAACATTTTAACATTATGAACTTAAATTTGGCTCTTTTTATGAAGAAAGCCAATGACAAAAGTGCTGTAGGTTGACCATAATTCTACATCTCTTCTCACTGTTTGTGTATGATGCTGTTTTGACCCATAGCAATCAGTTCAAACAAATCCCACAGGTGGTTTAGCAGAGAACAGGATGATCTCAGAGAGCCCCTGAATCATGAATGTGTTTGTGTGAACATGTCGCCAGAATCACTAAATATAACTCAATATGACTGGTCAGCTGATGGAAGCGGTTTTATGTAAGTGTGTTGCTTATAAATGTCACAGGAGGTAGATTGAGCAATGTTTTAGTCAATCGCCGTGTCACAGATCTGAGAGCCGCCATCTTGACCTAGTTGTATCCAATCGTCTAATGTTCAAGATAAGAGCACTTTAGGTAAAAGCGAAGTAAAGTCTAGAATGGATACAGCTGTGGTTACTAACATCAATATAGGACATTTTTGTGACCCTGTAAAGCAATACTTACAGACATTAATATAATAATATTGTTATATTTTATTTTAAAATAAGGGACTAAGCTGAAGGAAAATGAATGAGGAGTGATTTGTTTATTCATTCATTCATTTATTTTCTTTTCGGCTTAGTCCCTTTATTACTCAAGGGTCACCACAGTGAAATCAACCGTAATCTCATCCAGTATATGTTTTACGCAGTGGATGCCCTTCCTACCACAACCCAACACTGGGAAACACCCATACACTCTTGCATTCACACTTACACACTACGGCCAATTGAGTTGATCAATTCCCCTATAGCGCATGTGTTTGGACTGTGGGGGAAACCAGAGCACCCGGAGGAAACCCACACCAACACGAGGAGAACATGCAAACTCCACACAGAAATGCCAGCTGACCCAGCCGGGACTCGAACTAGCAACCTTCTTGCTGTGAAGCGACCGTGCTACCCACTGCGCCACCGTGACACCCGAGTAAAATATTATTATTTATAAATAATTTTCGTTAATTAGCGATCAGCTGTATCTCTTTCAGCAACAACAGTAAAGAGGGTTAAATTCTGATCCTGAAATTCCCTGTGACTCAATCCTACATTTAGGAGTTTCCACTTAGATATGTTTGGCGTTTAAAGCAGGTTTGGCATGCTGTCCCGGAAGAGAACCCTGAGCTCTGAGATATTTGACCCCAGGGCTCCCGCCCGGTCAATAAGCATATCAGGAGATCCGAGATCAGGTAGGTCTCGAGAGCTCCCCTTTAGAAAAGGGACGAAAAGGAGGAGATGGGGTGGAAGGGGGGATTCTTCCAAAACGATGATAGAGCAGTAGGGAGAAAATGATCCATTTATAGGAAACTAGGATCACTCTGATTGGATTCTTAATGATTGCAGATGAGCGACCAGTCATTGCTCAATCGTATTACGTGCTCCTCTCGAAATTAGTTTATGAAACTTCACTTTGAATAAGCTCTGTTTGTTACTTACCCGTCCTTCGATGTAAACACTGCAAAATGCTTGATAAATAAAGATATTGTCTCTCAAAATAAAGAGTCGACTCTGGATCGCCATAAGGAGTCCTTATATTTTCGAATCTTTACCGATCTACGTTAACACTATAGATATATACACTAGATAGCGCATACGGGCCTTATAATAGTAAAGTGCTCCCAGGACAAAAGTCATTCAATCACACGAGTCAAGGCTAAAGCCAATGTGAAGATGCTGGACTTTAGCTATGTTTACGGGTCAAGCAACGAGCAAACAAAGAAAACAAAGCATGAAGGCAGAACAATTCATAGGTAAGATTTAGTTTGTTACAAACTTTTGTGCTAAACAAGTAACGTTATTGATGATAATACAGTTTCTCTTGAGGTTTTTTAATTCTCCAATTGGTGAAGTTTGTTCTTCGCCACTGTCGCCACTGGCTTGCATGGTTCGGGATCTGTAGAGCTGCGCATCGATGGATTTGCTCTTCAGTGTTTAAACTCTCAGCAGTGAATATTAAACCACACTGACCTGAACTGAATTAAACTGAACTTCAACACTGAAAACTGAACTACACTGTTTCAATTCACTATAATCTTTTATGTGAAGCTGCTTTGACACGATCTACATTGTAAAAGCGCTACACAAATAAAGCTGAATTTAATTGAATAGTTTAAACATTTAATTTTAGTTTGCTGTTTTGTAGCTCAGCAATAAAACAAACAAATAAAAAAAGGTCACGTAAAGTTAGAAATGACGATCTCTGATAAAGGCATTTGCCCCAACCCTTTCCATCATTTTCACTCTCTTCTCTGATAGGATGGTGGGCCAAATCAAGGGTTACAGTGGGCCAAGTTTGGCCCTTGGGCCCTACTTTGGGCATCTCTGGTCAAAACCAACACAAACTTACGGCAATTCATAACTTTTTGATTTAGTGGCTAATTCGTACGAATTCGTCCAATCTAATTCGTACAATTTAGTACGATTTGCTCATCCCCCAGTGATGGTTGGGTTTAGGGGTGGGGTTAGGTGCCACACCTCCTTTTTAAAATTGTACAATTTCGTAGGACTGAACTCGTACGATTTAGCCACTAAACTGACAGAACGTAAAATACTTACGTTTTCTCGTGAGATCAGGCTGGTCAAAACTAACATCAACAAAGAAGCAGCTCCAATCCAAACACAGATTTGATTGAAGATTATCTAAACATCCATTTTTTTAAGTGGATTTACTTGCAAAGGTTAATATTTAACCTAAAGAATAACGTGTGCTAGCAAAAAATAATAATAATAGTTGTAAGTTTTGATTTTATTTAAACTTTAAAAACGTTAAACTCTTCGACGCCAATAGCCTAGTGGTAAAATGCGCCTACATGTAGCACTGAGGTGCTCATGGTGACCTGAGTTTAATTACTGGCTTGAGGTCCTTTGCTGAACCTTCCCCCTTCAATCTGCTCCCATGTATTCCTGTCTCAACTCGACTGTCCTATCAAATAAAGTTATAATTAAAAATATAATTGTAAAAAACTAAATTTAAACACACAATTGTTTCAAACAAAACATATCGCAATCACTCTGAAATTATTCTAATATTAAACACATATTCTGAGAAAATTACAATGTTTTCTGACCTTAGATGAATAGTTTTGTTTCGCTGGATTTGCTCTGACAGATTAATATTTGACCTAAAGTGTAACAATGTGTGCTAGCAAAAATAAACCATTGTAAATTTTCATTTCACACAGACTCTTAAGGCCCAAGCTGTTTTTTTAAAATGCATTTTAATTTCTCTTTGCTATTTGGGCTTATTGGAATCTAATTAGAATAAAAACCTAAGTTTGACCTTTTAATATGATGTACTTTTAGAGAAAATGATGTCCATATATGTGGACTTGTGGTCCGAATTTCCATAAAGCACTTTTTTCTGACTGTTTTTTATTGCATTAATAACACATACCTATTTTTAAACATGTTTGGATGATCAGAGAGCAAAAACAACATTTCTTGCCCATTTTGGACAGTTAAAAATAGTGTTTGGGACATTTCATATGCTGCAGAACAGTTGCAGGATGACATTGTGTGTCTGGTACAACATATAAAACTTTCAAAGTGTTTTAAATACCCACTTGAGGTGCCGTCCCCGTATGTGGCCACTAAAGCCCTATAGTAGGTTAAATCAGTGGTGTAAAGTAACTAATTACAAATACTCAAATTACTGTGATTGAGTAGTTTTTCTCAGGAATTATAATTTACTGAGTAGTTTTAAAAATGTGGACTTTTACTTTCTCTTCAGTACATTTTAGTGCAGTATCGGTACTTTTACTCCACTACTTCTTTCAACCTGCAGTCGCTATTTTATAAGAAAATGACGGATGTTTAGTGTATGATGACTGAAATGGCCTTAAACACCCAGCAGGCACAAGACATCAACATGATGTCAGATTGACGTTGTACCCCACCGTCGTGGTGGCGGAAATGAAAATCGAGAACTCAATGTCAGGTCTACGTCAATGTCCAATTTAAAATCAACCAAATATGAATATAGCTTGTCGTTGTGTGGACGTTACCCCATGACGTCAATCAGACGTTGTATTTTGGTTGCCATACCTGACGAAGTCAGTATTTGAAGTCAATATGACGTTGGTTATATTGATGCATCAACGTATTAATATCAACGTCATTTGACGTCGTTATTGAACATCAATATATGTATGTCCTTAGACGCTGGCTAGACTTACATTTTAATCATCTGACATCACAACGTAAATCTAACCTAATATTAACGTCTTATGACGTGTGCCTGCTGGACAATCACTAAATGAACTACAGAATGTTACGTTTACACACATCCACAAAATAGATGTAAATCCTCAGCTTTTTACAGTGTAATACTCACTACTCTTTTTACTCATACTTTCACTGTAAAAAATAAATCCGTAAAATTTACCGTACAAAAACTGAAGCTGTGGTTGCCAGTATTTAAGTACGGTACAAACTGTAAATGTCATTTCTCATTTTTACGGTAAACTACCGTATTTTATAAATTTATAGAGGTAATTTGACTGTATTTTGAATTACCATCATCTTTTGTTACTCACGTTAGCACAGCCATATGCAGGTGGTGATGAGGAAGTTACATAATTAACCAATCCACATCACAATCAACTTTACCCACAAGCAGAAAAGTGCATTAATATGTAAAAGGTGTTCAGTGTCATTCACACAGCTACTAAACACCAGTATGGTAACACACATAAAATTAAAGTCATGAAGTAAACACTGTTTATCAACATTAGATGTAACATAAATCTTTAACGTACATCACTGATGGGGAAACAACTAAAAAGATCCACAGTAATGTCAACAACAAGCACAAAAATAATGTGCCATACAGGGATTCTGGGAAATTTCTGGGTTTCTGGGTTATTCGCCGTATATATTAAGGAAATATACCGTTAAACAGGTTATGGATTTGTACTGTAGCATATTTACAGTTTTTTACCATTGAAATCACGGCCATTTTATACAGTGTTGAGTAATATTTACAACAGATACTTTTACTCTACTTGCACTTCATATTTAGGCAAGTAATGGTTCTTTTACTTGAGTATGATTTTTCATTCCTCTTCCCACCACTGCTTTAAACTCTAAAATTAAACTTCTAATAATAACCGCATATCTTAAGAACATTACATTGCTTTCTGACTTTAGATGATTTAAACCTGTTGTGGGAGACACATATACATTATTAGGACACTTTAAAATACTACATGACTTGCTCTTTAATACCAAACCTTGTGTACTGGAGCTCCTCAAGGCCTCAGTGAATTATTCAGGGCTTTTCTTATCAATAAGAAATGCCAAAGGGCCACATCTGTGCACGAGGATGGTCTATTTCTGCCTGGCGTGTAACCCGAGTTTCAGTGACACAGCAGCGGTGGAAACTTTCCATCACACCGTCACCAGCGATGCTTGATAGCGGAGGCTCATGAAGAAAACAGCATGCAGAATAAGAGTCCTGATAGCAGCTGACAGGCGGATAATCTAATCAGGGTCACAAGTGCATCGACGGTAATCAGTGTGGAGTAGAGATAATTAGTTGGGAATGAAATAAAAGTGCAACTTTAAATGGATAAACAAAGCCATTGTGAGGAGAAGTGCAATGTAAATGGAAAAATTAACCCAACATTTGTCCACATCTGACCCAAAATGAAGTTAAAACAGTTCTGCATTTTAAGAGTCTGCAAAGATCAAAACAATTTACGTGCTGTATGTGTGCATATTTTAAGGAAGATTAAATGAAGAAAGTGTTCACTCTAAAAGTGCTGGGTTGTTTTAACACAATGTTGAGTCGAATATGGATGAACCCTACAAATTTTATTCAAATAAAGTTAGGGTGGCTCAGTGGTTAGCACTGTGGCCTTACTGTAAGAAGGTCGCTGGTTCGAGTCCCGGCTGGGTCAGTTGGCATTTCTGTGTGGAGTTTGTATGTTCTCCCCGTGTTGGTGTGGGTTTCCTCCGGGTGCTCCGATTTTCCCCACAGTCCAAACACATGTGGTATAGGGGAATTGGGTAGGCTAGTGTATGTGTGTGAGTGTATGGGTGTTTCCCAGTGCTAGATTGTGGCTGGAAGGGCATCCGCTGTGTAAAACATATGCTGGATAAGTTGGTGGTTCATTCCGCTGTGGTGACCCTTGATAAATAAGGGACTAAGCTGAAGGAAATGAATAAATGAATGAATCCAATGTTTGTGTTTGTCCATATTTCAGCCAGAGCTGGGTTAAAACAACCCAGCCTTTTCTCTATTTAATCTCGCTTAAATTATGCACAAGTTCATCAATTATTTTGATCTGTGTACATTCAAAAATGCAGAGGAGTTTTAACTTAAGTTTGAGTCAGATATGGACAAACCCAATATTGGGTTGATTATTTCCAATTAAATTTAAATAGCACTTTTAATGCAATATTTGGGTTTAGCCATTTGACCCAACATTGGGTTAAAACAACCCAGCAATTTTTTTTTGTGTATTTATTTTGGCTTTATTAAAAAAAGTAATAAATTTATTAAATCAAGACATGCTTTTATTCATTCATTCATTCATTCATTTTCCTTCAGCTTAGTCCCTTTATTCATCAGGGTTCGCCACAGCAGAATGAACCGCCAACTTATCCAGCATATGTTTTACGCAGCGGATGCCCTTCCAGATGCAACCCAGTACTGGGAAACATCCATACACACTCATTCACACACACACACTCATACACTACAGCCAATTTAGTTCATCAATTCCCCTATAGCACATGTGTTTGGACTGTGGGGGAAACTGAAGCACCTGGAGGAAACCCACACTAAAACTGGGGGAACATGCACACTCCACACAGAAACGCCAACTGACCCAGCTGGGACTTGAACCAGCGACCTTTCTTGCTGTGAGGCAACAGTGCTAACCACTGAGCCACCGTGTCACCCCCTCCTATGCTTTTATTAATTAATTAATTATTTGTTTATTTATTTATTTTTTAAGTTTTAAGTATTACATTTTTTTTATTTTAAAAATGTATAATTTTATTATATAAGTTACAAATACTATATCAATTTATTATAAGCTTTTTTTTTAGCTTTATTCTAATGGCCTAGTATTATTTGATATATTTTTTAATTTATTAATTACTAATATGTGAAAAATATGTAAATATATAATCATATATGTTCATATATGAATGCATAAATCAAATTATAATTATATTTGAATATAAGTATACATATTTGTAATTCCAATGATAAAAAATATATATATATATATATATATATATATATATATATATATATATATATATATATATATATATATATATATATATATATATATATATATATATATATATATACATATATATATATATATATATATATATATATATATATATATATATATATATATATATATATATATATATATATATGAAATATTGCACATATGACATTTAATTTAAATATGTGAAATCCAAATATAAAGTTGTATGTCATATATGTTATTATATAATTTGCATATATAGTCTGCCATTGACAGCTTCCATATGGGATACTATAGACTAAGATTAACTTGAATTGAACTCAGTATGCTTGTATTAGTATGCTGGCATCATCTTTGGCATCATCAGAATTGATTAATTAATTATTAATTAATTTATTTATAATAATGAATTCTGATATAAGATGATGCCAACGTACTGATACAAATATAGTGGGTTCAATTCAAGTTAATCTAAGTCTATAGTCACCCACATAGAAGCTGATATATGGCAGATTATATATGCAAATTACATATATGACATGTAATTTAAATATGCGAAATCCAAATATGATCTTGTATGTCATATATGTAATTTGCATATATATTCTGCCATATGTCAGGTTTTTTGTGGGAGACCATAGACTAAGATTAACTTGAATTGAACCAAGTATATTTGTAACAGTATGTTGGCATCATCTTAATAATCAGAATTAATTATTATAAATAAATGAATGATTAATTTGAATTAATTAATTATTTTCACTACATTTTTTTCTTTGAATGTAATGTAACACCCTTTCAATATTTTTTTCTAATGTTAAAAGTTTCAAAGTGGTTGCAGTTTTATATTGTTAACTGTTTTTGGAATAAAATTAATAAATTAATATTGGATAAAGTCTGCTCTATCAGTCCAGCTGTCTGTCTTCTCTATCTAGGCATCTTGATGTAACCTTCTCTGATTCATCCTTCTTCCCAAATATGGAGTTCCCGGAAGCGGCCGCCGGGACTCAGTTGAGTGACAGCAGGAGCCGCAGCGCCAGACCTCCATAATATCCGATCCACATCTCGCTTTTTATAAAGAAAACGTGAGAATAAAGCCCGGACCGCACCATCTGAGGTAATATTTCGGTAAGATCAACTCTGTCTCTGTCATGCTTTTGTTCCAGGTCGTTTGCGGGTCGCGAGGCGCTCATTGAAGCGCGCGTGCGTGTGTTTTTTGGACTGGGACGCGGGCGCTAGTTAATTGAGCTTCAACTAGCGGCTAGCTCTTTTAGGGGGTTTTGTTGGTGTGTTTCTGTGAGAGGGCAGAGGGTGTCTTATCTTTTCGCTAATTACATGATCTGTCAGTTGTCATATCAGCTCGTGCAGACGCCTTCTGACTCTGGGACAGAGATGAACACACACACAGACTTACTTTCGCTCTGTTACACACACACAACTGATGCTGACTAGCATACTAGAAGATCACTTCATAGAGTAATAAAGTCAGTAATTGAGGTACAGTTGCCTTTATTTTCACACATTCGCGTTAATATTATAATGTCACATAAATATTCCTTGCAAATTCTAAATTATATTATATTTATATTAGCAGAAAATGATTGTTAAAGTACCACATTGTTCACAGTCAAGTAGTTCATCAGACCAAATATTCAAAGTACTATAGTAAACAGTACAGTGAGCGTCTCACAAGTTGTCACCAAATGAATGTGCGAATATAAAACCAACTTTACCTCAATAAATCAGTAGGCATGCTTGTGTATTAGCTATAATTTACACCACGGCTGTTACTTATGTTAATTTATGCTATATTTATGTTTTATTGTAAAGTCTGTACGAATTTCAGATTTACAATGTTTAATTTGCTAGCGCACGTTGTTATTCTTTAGGTGAACATCAAATTCTTGGATGAAATTTTTTGGTAATCTTCAATTTAAAGTCTTAAATTTTTTAGATGTTAATATCAGTATGTTAAGGCTGATTTATACTTCTGCGTCGAGTGATCGCGGTGACCCAAGGCGCCTGCCTTGCACGTAGTCGTGCATTTATACGTCTGCATGCTGATTGTGTTACTCTGCAATATCCCTTCTGAAACGCTAGCTGGCAGTAGGTTTTTATGATTTTTTTGAACGCCAATTTAAAGGGCACCTATGGTGAAAAATCTGCTTATCAAGCTGTTTGGACAGACGTGTGTAGGTATAGTGTATAGACTGTCATATTGGGGTGATATAAACACACCCAGTACTTTTTTTTTCAATTTAACAACATAGAAACGGTGGAACAATTGGAGCGGTTTTCAGACCGAACGCAACTTGATGTAGGAGTGTGGTCCCCCCGCCCACCGAATTGATTGACAGGTGCGCATTAACATGTCCTGGTAGTCATGTGTATAATCATATCAACAAGACCAAAGCAACCGTGCGCAAAGCAGCCGGGAATAAAAGATCTGTTCAGTTTGCTGGGATCATCAATCATCATCAAACGTGATCAAGAGTGAGTTTCACATGTTTAACATGTTTTAAAACAGAGCATGTGTGTAATGAATTACAGCGATTTACTTCATCAGCACAGCGGCATGTCAGAACAATTATAAAGGAAGACGCTTCAATCCCGGTTTGTGGACGTTAAATCAGGTTTATTTTGTACATTAACATAACAGATATCCATACAGCAGTGGAGATTAACCTGTATCCTGTCACATTTGCATGCAAAAAGAGTGCAAAGCTAAACGCGCGCTGTCTGTGTGTGCGTGTGTGTATATCTGTGTGTGTGCGTGAACTTTGTAACGATATTGTGTGTGACTCATTATAGCAACTCTACATCAAATACTCATTGGTAAAGTTCTTACTGTAGTACTTCTCACGAACGCTACATTAGATCTTCTTCCTTTAAATCTGTCTGATGTCTGACGCAGTTGAGGGAGGAGATTGTGGGCAGAAATGGTGGGCAGGGAGGACTAGCCTTAAAGGTGCAGTACAACAAAACTGCTACCTGATGCAAAACGGTATAAGATAGAAACTTTTAGATAGAAACTCACTTATTTAAAGACAGGAACTGGCGGATTTGCAACAACTTTAATCATAAGGTAAACACAAAACAAAAGTTTGCATCTGGGGCTCCTCCACTCGCTCCATCGGGCTCTCGGCTCTCGACCCCGCCCACACTCATCACCACTACCAAGCAGACCAATCACAGAGCTTGCGCTTCATGTCGTTGCGACGTGTAGTAAAAGTTTTTGGCTCGTTTCCACTGACTGGTACAGTGCGGGTTACCTTTATCAGGCTTGCGTTTCCAATGCCTGAAGCAGGCATGTCCAAGCTCGGTCCTGGAGGGCCGGTGTCCTGCAAAGTTTAGTTCCAACCCCAATCAGACACACCTGGGCTAGCTAATCAAGCACTTACTAGGCTTTCTAGAAACATCCGTGCAGGTGTGTTGAGGCAAGTTGGAGCTAAAATCTGCAGGACACCGGCCCTCCAGGACCGAGTTTGGACACCCCTGGCCTAAAGGGTACCAAGGATACCCCTTTGGTGGGCGTGGTTGTACAACAAAGTTTCAGTCGACGTCATTCTCGCTCAAGGAAATCTCGCTCAAAATAAAGCTGTATGGGTCGCTCACATATCATATGAGAAGCACTTCTCATAAAACAGATGCCATGGTTTCCGCTACATTCATTCTTCCATGACGGGGCGCCACACCAAAATTCATCCCGCCACGGCTACATTACAGCTTCTCATTCAAAACATTCAGCCGTTTTTTAAATAGCGGGTTATAATTACACCAAAATGTATTAAAAGCTAAGTGAATTATAACAGCGCAAACTTTTCTGTAGACGTAGTAGTGCTGTGCGTTATTTGTTTAACTCTTTAAGGTGACGTGCTGATTGACTGACAGGTGCGTGAGGCTAGCAAACACGATGTAGCTTTCAGTTAAGATGAACACAGTTTCCATAATTAGATTTTATTTATATATAAAGGTCTATGGTTCTGCATACAATGACTTTATCTTGCTGGAGTTTATAACCATTTCACTTTACTTAACGACGCAATAATGGCGCTCTGTAGGTCTATTGGAGACATTCACAAATAATCCAAGCAAATCTTATAAACGTTGGACACATTCTCACTATATAATCGCACTAAATCAGCAGTGTTTTTTTGAGAGCGCACAAGAAAATCTGCCCTTGAGCAGCGTATATTTGAGGGCGCGAAAGAAGTTTTGCGCACAAACAGAGGAAATCGGCGCTCGAGCACAGAGATTCGTATGCTCGTATTACATAAATGCGATCTCATCTTGTAATACTGCGCTCACGACATTTGTCATTGAAATAACGCCACAGGTAGTTGGTAAATCTGTGTAAAAGGCCCAACAGAGTCTGGCGCTACAGCTGGAAAAAGTCCTAGAGGAAACACTGGATGCTTTATACACATAAACACTTGTGTATAAATGTTCATTACTAACCTTGCTATGAACATGAGTTGATTATAACTGCAGATCAATGACTGTGCGAAATAGCCTACTGTAACGTCTGTAATTATATTAAATAACTAAATAAATGAACATATATAAACACATACAGCCCCTTACAGTCTCTAATATGTTACTAATTACAGAAAAACTACACACAGCAGACATTTAGTCCTTTTTTAGGTTTAAAAACAACACGCAACATATAGCCCACAGTCAGTGTAAACCTCTCATCTGCATCTTTAATCTGCAGCACGTGTAGTCTCTGTTAGAGAGTAATTACGTCATTGCGAGTTCATAACAGTCCAAAAGGTGAAGATAATAGTTCAACATGGCAGTTTGTTCATGATTCAGGTTGCTGAAAGAATCATTTGCTCCTTCGTTTCTTCGGGCTTTTGTCCGGCGTGTTTGTCCGTTTCTGAAAGGATCAGATGTCAGAAACACTTCAGTAATTACGCACATGTTGTTATCATCACCTCAAGAAGTTCTTTATTTCAATTATAGACATTCACGAGAGCAATCGCGAGCTATCTGGAGAAAGTGAAACCGTTCGCACTTTTAGACGGCCTCGTAAAACAACAACAGGATATGGCAGATTTTGTTCTTCTTGGCTTTGTGGCTGTTCATCAAGACAACGACAAGGTTTGTTTGAGCTTGTTCGACCATGGCTTGTTATTATGTATATATAGTATATGATGTAATGTCAAGGCTGTGTATTTAAAAATGGCGGTTTCTTTGTTTTCATTCTTCGCTTGTGTAAGTGCTAGTGACATTTCTCTGTAAACCAATAGCGTTCAGCTGCACGTCTAGCTCCGCCTTGCCATGCTAGGTACCCTTTGCAAAGGGTGCCCAAAAAGTGGTACGGTACGGTTCGCTTTTAGGTACCTTTTGACAGTGGAAACGGCCATAAAAGCACACAGAACCGTACTGTACCATACCACTCAGTGGAAACGGGCCATTAGAGAGGTGTGCGTTAGCGTTGGCGTCAGCCATGGCGAGGGCTATGCGTCCGCGTTAAGGCTTCCCCAAGCCATATGCATGCGCTTGACGCAGAAGTATAAATTAGCTTTTAGTCTTAAGGATATCTTAAATCGGACCAATCAAATACTCTCTAGTGTCTGACATGCCCCGCCCACTTCAAGAAGTTTCTCATTAGCTTTTCAAAACAAAATGCGATTGGGTATTTTTAAAAAGGGGAGGGGCTACTATATGTATATGCATAGGGTGACATGGTGGCTCAGTGGTTAGCACTGTCGCCTCACAGCATGAAGGTCACTGGTTTGAGTCCTGGCTGGGTCAGTTAGCATTTCTATGTGGAGTTTGCATGTTCTCCGTGTTGGCGTGGGTTTCCTCCGGGTGCTCCGGTTTCCCCCACAGTCCAAACACATGCGCTATAGGGGAATTGATGAACTAAATTGGCCGTAGTGTATGAGTGTGTGTGTCAATGAGTGTGTATGGATTTTTCCCAGTACTGGGTTGCGGCTGGAAGAGTATCCGCTTTGTAAAACATATGATGGAATAGTTGGTGGTTCATTCTGCTGTGGCGAGCCCTGATAAATTAAGGCACTAAGCCGAAGAAGAATGAATAAATGAATGAATGAATGTAATTTCAAACAAATTTGGGAAAATTAAATATGATAGGTCATTCTGGATTATATAGTAAAAATACATTTATGTCCGACAGCCATTGTTCTCGTAATGTGTTCACAAATAATGTTCACTGTCCTATTGGTGACCATTTGTTAAAATAATAACAAATGATGTAGTAGATGAACAAAGCAAATCATATTTCAGAATATCCTCCAGATTATTCGAGCCTTGAGAAGTGGCGTGACCATATTGCATGAAATTCAGCCAGTGACTTAATGAAAGCATGTCACACTGACATTGAAGGCATATCATGTGAAGTGTTCTTTATTAGCACATGGACTCACCGTCTGTCTCTGTGTCCGGCTGAAGCATTGCTCTGCATTTAGACTCTGAGAATAGACTTTCAGAAATAGATGAGAGTGCCTAGTAACTGCATCAGTCAAATAATCCTTTAGTATTTGCATCATGTTGTGCTGAATGTTGTATTTAAGGTTGAGCAAGTACTAACTGATGAATCTGTTTGGCAAGAATTTGTCAATTATTACCAAAATCTTGTCACACTGATACCTGCTACTGATTAATAATTATTCAAATTTGTAAACAAAATAACAGGTATTATAGAAAAAAAATAATTAAAATCAATTTGTCTTTACAAATATCAATACAAACAGATACTCTAAGTGGATCATTTAAATCAGTGAATCGTTAACTGCAGACTCACTCTGAGCAGATCATTTGAATCAGTGAATCATTAACTGCAGACTCACTCTGAGCAGATCATTTAAATCAGTGAATCATTAACTGCAGACTCACTCTGAGCAGATCATTTAAATCAGTGAATCATTAACTGCAGACTCACTCTGAGCAGATCATTTAAATCAGTGAATCATTAACTGCAGACTCACTCTGAGCAGATCATTTGAATCAGTGAATCGTTAACTGCAGACTCACTCTGAGCAGATCAGTTGAATCAGTGAATCGTTAACTGCAGACTCACTCTGAGCAGATCAGTTGAATCAGTGAATCGTTAACTGCAGACTCACCCTGAGCAGAACATTTAAATCAGTGAATCGTTAACTGCAGACTCACTCTGAGCAGATCATTTGAATCAGTGAATCATTAACTGCAGACTCACTCTGAGCAGATCATTTGAATCAGTGAATCGTTAACTGCAGCCTCACTCTGAGCAGATCATTTGAATCAGTGAATCATTAACTGCAGACTCACTCTGAGCAGATCATTTAAATCAGTGAATCATTAACTACAGCCTCACTCTGAGCAGATCATTTGAATCGGTGAATCATTAACTGCAGACTCACTCTGAGCAGATCATTTGCATCAGTGAATCATTAACTGCAGACTCAATCTGAGCAGATCATTTGCATCAGTGAATCGTTAACTGCAGACTCAATCTGAGCAGATCATTTGAATCAGTGAATCGTTAACTGCAGACTCACTCTGAGTAGATCACTTGGATCAGTGAATCATTAACTGCAGATTCACTCTGAGTAGATCATTTGAATTGGTGAATCATTAACTGCAGACTCACTCTGAATAGATAATTTGAATCAGTGAATCATTTACTGCAGATTCACTCTGAATAGATCATTTGAATCAGTGAATCATGCAGACTTTTTCTGACTGAATCAACTTAGTCAGTGAATAGTTGAATAGTTGTTCTGACTAAATCATTTGAATCTTTAACTGAACACTTGTTCTTACCGAATCATTTGAATCTGTGAATCTTTAATTGGACATTTGTTCTGATCAAATCATTGGAATCATTAACTGGGCACTTGCTCTGACTGAATCATGTGAATCAGTGGATCATTAACTGGACACTATGTCTGGCCAGATTATTTGAATTGGTGAATCATTAACTGCAGACTCACTGTGACCAGATAATTTGAATCAATAACTTGTTATCTAGATACTTGGTCTGACTGAATCATGTGAATCAGTGAATCATTTACTAGACACCAGCTCTGAACAGATCATTTGAATCAGTGAATCTTTTACTGGACACTACCCCTGACTGGATCATTTGAATCAGTGAATCATTAACTGGACGCTAGCTCTAATCAGATCATTCGAATCAGTGAATCTTTAACTGGACACTACCCCTGACTGGATCATTTGAATCAGTGAATCATTAACTGGACACTACCTCTAATCAGATCATTTGAATCAGTGAATCTTAAACTGGACACTAGCTCTGATTGGATCATTTGAATCAGTAAATCATTAACTGGATACTAGCTCTAATCAGATCATTCGAATCAGTGAATCTTCAACTGGACATTAGCTCTCACTGGATAATTTGATCAGTGAATCATTAACTGGACCCTAGCTCTAATCAGATAATTCGAATCAGTGAATCTTTAACTGGACATTAACTCTGACTGAATAATTTGAATAAGTGAATCATTAACTGGACACTAGCTCTAATCAGATCATTCGAATCAGTGAATCTTAAACTGGACACCAGCTCTGACTGGATCATTTGAATTTGTGAATCATTAACTGGATACTCATTCTGACTAGATAATTTTAATGAGTAAATTGATAACTATAGACTTAATATAGTCTTACTGAATCATGTGAATCTTTAACTGGAGACTAGCTCTGACAGGATCATTTGAATCAGTGAATCATTATCTGGTCGCTTGTTCTGACTGGATCATTTGAATCAGTGAATCTTCAACTGGACATTAGCTCTGACTGGATAATTTGAATCAGTGAATCATTAACTGGACCCTAGCTTTAATCAGATCATTCGAATCATTGAATCCTTAACTGGACATTAGCTTTGACTGGATAATTTGAATCAGTGAATCATTAACTGGACCCTAGCTTTAATCAGATCATTCGAATCATTGAATCCTTAACTGGACATTAGCTTTGACTGGATAATTTGAATCAGTGAATCATTAACTGGACGCTAGCTTTAATCAGATCATTCGAATCATTGAATCCTTAACTGGACATTAGATTTGACTGGATAATTTGAATCAGTGAATCATTAACTGTAGACTCGTTTGACCAGATCAATACTTCAATGCCATCCACCAATGTGGATGTGCTCAGCACTGTTCTCAGGTCAGTTAGTCACTGGTTAAATTAGATCATCTCCTATTATGCTGCAGTTTTGTTGGTCAGTGTTTTAGAGCCTCAGTTTTAGAGGCGTTGTTTCTGGCTCTCTGAAGGCTCTCTGAGGCCCCGGTCAGGCATTTGGCAAGGCCTGGAGAATTCTCTACAGAGATAACAAGATGACGTGAGCGTTTCCACACTGGGTCACTATTAATTACTGCTGACGTGTGGCAGAGAGAGAGCTGCTCTCTTAGTGGGTACATGTTAAATGCAGCAAATACAGCTCTTTTGTGGCCCGTGCTCTTTCTGAATGAACCAGTGTGCTTTGCTCTTCAGTGCTGTTGTATGGACTGTGTTAAAGTGGACAGCCCATACAAGGCAAAATATTACAGGCAAAATATTAGCTATTGCGTATTTCTTTCTAATATAAATAAGTGCTGTTTAAAGTAGCAAGGACATTTTTATAGTATTTCCTATTCTTTTTCTTTTATTTTGGCTAGAATAAAAGCTGTTTTTATGTTTTAACAACAATTTTAAGGTAAATATTATTATTATTATTATTATTAGCCCCTTAAGATTTTTTATTGAACAAACCACTGACTTGCTTAACTTGCCTAGTTAACCTAGTTAGGGCTTAAGTTTCACTTTTAGCTGAACTTTAATAGATTGCAAAATGACTGGTAAAATATTATGTACTGTCATCATGGCAAAGACAAAAGAAATTAGTGATTATAAATTAGTAATCAACAGTATTGTTTAAAAAAGGAGTTGAAAAAAAATCAGAGGAGGGTTATTAAGTTTGACTTCACTCTCTCTGTATATGCGCAAGTAAATTCTCTAATGATTCAAATAATTTTAGGGAAGTCTGAATTCTAAGCTGCTAAATTGTCTTTCTGTGTTAGCGTCACACTTTTAAATGCCTAAAATAATGAATAAAATAAGAAAAAATCTAAATAGTATAAATAATATACATTTTGATAACAATTTGGCTGCGTAATATTAAAATGACAAGGTTTTAATGCATTATTTAATGTATTTAAATATAAAATATATTGTTTCTACTGTGGCAATCAAATTCTTTAAGCTTAAATGAACGTTTAGATATTTTCTAAATATTTTTTGACAGTCACTAACTAAACCACACATCTTTAAAAATGAATGATAAAACATTTTAATCCAGTTTACATATATTTATTATTCCACTTATTACTGTAAACAGACCAAGATAGAGCAGAATCTGTATTTTACACACCACCTACTCAGATCTCAGCAGTATTGGATAGATTGTGCTGCATTCAGGTGTAAATCTTATTATTATTGTGGGAATGAACATGTCATGGAATTAAATAGTTTGGTAACAGTGTTGACAGCACAGACGGTTTGTGGCCTCCTCTTGACGCTGTCGTAACTGAATTGACTGTTACATTCCTGTTAGCAGATGAGTCTTGAGGAGTGGTCATGTGGAGGACTGCCAGAGGACAGCCATAGTGTGTGTGTGTGTGTGTGTCTTAGATTTGCAGAAAGCCAATAGAAGCTGATAATTTAATCTCAATTTAATATTGTAATTATACTGAGCCACTTTTAGATTTGTTGAGATAATGTACATCCAGCCGGTTGTTATTGCACAATAAAGCCTGGCAGGTTTATCAGGAGCTGTATCAGGCAATGAATCAAACATTTAGTCAATCAATCAATCAATCAATGAATGAATCAATCAATTAATCAATGTCTCAATGAATCGGTCAGTTAACTAACCAGTTAATGTCCTTCTCAATTAATCAGTCTCAGTCAATCAAACAATGTCAGTCTCAATTGTCAGTCTCGATTAGTCAATAAACCAATCAATCAATGCCAGTCTCAAATCAATCAATCAATCAATCAATCAACCAATCAATCAATCAATCAATCAATCAATCAATCAATCAATCAATCAATCAATCAATGTCAGTCTCAATCAAACAACCAATCATTCAATGTCAGTCTCAACCAGTCAGTCAATTAACCAACCAATCAGTCAGTCAATAAACAAAGTCAGTAAACAAATCAATCAGTCGTCAATCAATCAGTCAATATTGGTCTCAACCAATCAATCAATCAATCTGTCAGTCAGTCAGTCAGTCAATCAAACAATCAGCCTACCAATCAACCAATTAATCATTGTCAATAATTTTCAGTCTCAATCAATCAGTTAGTTAACCAATCAATCAGTCAAAAAGTCAGTCAGTCAATTAACCAATCAACCAATCAATGTCAGTCACAATCAATCAGTCAATAACCAATCAATCAATCAATCAATCAATCAATCAATCAATCAATCAATCAATCAATCAATCAATCAATCAATCAGTCAATTAATCTATCTATCTATCTATCTATCTATCTATCTATCTATCTATCTATCTATCTATCTATCTATCTATCTATCTCAGTCACAATCAATCAGTCAATTAATCAATCAATCAATCATTGTCCGTCTCAATCAATCAGTTAGTTAACCAATCAATTAGTCAATAAAATAATCAGTCAATTAACCAATCAATCAGTGTCAGTCTCAATAAATTAGTCAGTTAACCAATCAGTTACTCAATAAACCAATCAATCAACCAACCAATTAATGTCAGTCTCAATCAATCAATCAATCAATCAATGTCAGCCTCAATCAACCAATCAATCAGTCAATAAATGTCAGACTCAATCAATCAATCATTTTAAGTCATAATCAATCAGTTAATTAAACAATCAATCTGTCAATAAACCAACCAGTCAATCAATGTCAGTCTCAATCAATCAATCAATCAATCAATCATTTTCAGTCAAAATCAATCAGTTAATTAACCAATCAATCAGTCAATTAATGTCATTCTCCATCAACTAATCAATGTCAGTTTCAACCTATCAATGTCAGCCTCAATCAACCAACTAATCAATCAGTAAATACCAATCAATAAAGATCATTGTTACTGCCATGTGATTGGCTGATTAGATATTCTCGTTAACAGGAAGTTGTCATGTTTATCTAGAATACCTGCTGTTAGAGGGAGCTGAATGTGTGTTATTGAACCGACTGGTACTGGGGTCATCAAGTCACCATAAATCCAACCTCTTTCATAAGCCGTGATGGTTGTTGAGCGTTAAGCGTTTGTTTGTGCAGGAGTGTTTGTTATGGAGGCTCTGGTTGGTCGTCTGGAGCGGGCAGTGGTGCGTCTGGAGGCTGTGGCTGTCAAACTGCAGAGCTGTCCTGGAGGATTGATCAACGGAGACATCAGCGCCATCATCAACGGAGGTACAGCAACACTGCGCTCAAGCTGCTCTGAGTTGTGTTATACAGTTAGCCCTTGTGCACTGTTCAACTTTACCACCCTTGTTACCCTGTAATGTTCAGGACTAAAACATCCATAAACTGCTGTAAAAATGCAGCAGATCAATATTTTTTTGTGTAAATCTGCTAATCAACCTCAGTCCTGATCAAAACTACTAAATTGTTACCAAAATTACAGGATTTTAACTCTTTAATTGCCAAATTCATAAATGATGTCACTGATTTGGTGAAAAAACCCACTAAAAATGGCGTATTTTAAATATAAAAAGTAATTGTGTAGGGTTGGGTACCAAAACCCGGTGCCATTATAGCACTGGTACCTTTGTAACCGGTATGTACCGGATCAAATCAGCATATGAATTTCGGTGCCTAATTTTGGTGCCGCTGGTGCTGCAACAAGGACGTAAGAAGCATCAAGGGGTGCATCAAACACACACATAGGTACGCGATGTCACACCATCTCTAAACATTTAATCCTAAACAACTTTGAGGAATACAGACAGGCGATGTCAGGCGTTTGTTCTTGTTGCTTAGGGAAGGAACGCACGCAGTACAGCGCATTCGGTGAGCGAGAGTGACTCTCTTCAGATCAACACGCATGATCAACACGCTTGTTCATCAAATTAGCTTAAACTAAGAGTTCTAAAGAGTATCTTACAAGCAATAATTCTGACACTACAATGTGAAGCAGACACTTTGTGCGGTTTATTTATAAAGTAATTTCGAGAGGATCACGTGCTTATGATCAACACGGCTGGCTCCTCATTAGCTCTGTAATCTGACCCATTAGATGATTACGGAAGCATTATAAATAACCACTCCAGTTTTCTTCGTCTTGAAGCTTCCCCCCCCTCCACCCCTACTTCCTCCCCCTTTTCTGATAGGGTGACACGGTGGCCCAGTGGCTAGCACTGTTGCCTCACAGCAAGAACACCGCTGGTCTAACCTCTTATTGGGCTGGTTGGTGTTTCTGTGCGGAGTTTACATGTTCTCCCTGTGTTTGCGTGGGTTTCCCCCGGGTCCCCTGGTTTCCTCCCACCATCCAAAAACATAAACTATAGCCAATCAACTAAACCAAATTATCACCTCAAACAACTTTAGTTTACACTTCTCACACGGCAACAAGCAGGGAAGTCCTCGAGACCTACCTGAGCTCGAACTCCGCTCTCGCCCTTCTAATGGGAGGGAGCCCCGGGCTCGAGGATATTACGAGCTCAGGGCTCTCTCCCGGGACAGCATGCCAAATACGCTTCATTGATTATCAGCTAAGTGTGAACTCCTGAAACAAAAAAGGGGAAACACGTCAAGCTTAATGACACATTTGCGTCGCGAAATGCGGAGGGTTTTTTTCTTTCCATTTAACGTGCGGTATCAAATTCCATTAAAAGAGCACTCTTCCACCAGTCCCCGTGTCAACAAGCTTGGCCCCCCTAAATTTGGACGCGTATTTTTGTGTCAAAACGCCGCGGAGAAGCGAGATCAGCCATCGGTGGCAGACAGCGGAGATATGACAGAGCCCTCTCTCTGGGCGCTCTAGGTGTCTCTCGGGCACTCGCTCCCGTGCGCTCTCGCTCTCTCTGTCATCACTCTGCTGCGCGCATTAGCTTAGTTCCCCGCCATTCGTCAGAGATTGACGCCCAAATTGACACAGGTAATAGCGATTTTAACACTTTTAATATAGGAAGTGCTCGGCTATGCAGAGACCATTATTAATCAGAAATCTAGTGTACATAGTTTTACGTTAGGAAATGCAGTATTGAATTTACAAACAGTCGGCAAGTACCAAAGAACAGATGTAACACATTGATCAAATGTAGTTATCAGTCACGCTCATGTAAGTCATATTCAACTCCTTTAGTTTTGCCTTCATTCATTTTTGATTTCCGTCTTCAACACATGATTTATTTACAGCACATTTTAAACATAATAGTTTAACTAACTCATTTCTAATCTCTACTTTTTTATCTTCCCCATGGTGACAGATCATTTTACTAGTGATTTTGCAAGACAGCTGTATTCAGACAGTCCCTTTAAGTGTTTTATAGTCTTTTATTCAGATTAAAGTGTCATTTAAAGACTTAATCAGTTAACTACGAAAGTTGAAATAATTAGTCAAAATATTTTGTAACTGATTTGTTGTGTTTATCAAAAATATACAGTAAATATAAAGGAGGCTAATAATACTGACCTTAATTTAAATTAAAAACTGCTTTTATTCACGAAATAAACAATAAGAAATAGGACTTATTTTTGAGGAAACACTGTGAAAATGTTCAGAAACATTATTTTAAATGAATGGGAGGGCTAAATAAATTGACTTCAACTGTAGGCCTGTCTGTTAAAGTTTACAGGTGCAACAATGTGCCTTGATGTACCTGAATGATAGAAATGTGTTATCCTACACCAGTACAAAGTTACTTGCCAAATAATGAACAAGGAAGATTATTTTGAGTTGAAGTTATTTAATTATCTTGTTTATGAAGACTGCAGAATGATGCAGGAAAAAAATGACTTTGAATCATTTTTTTAAGTATTTTGTGATATATATATGTTAAAATGTGCTCCCAAAAGTACAAGTGGCCCCTGCCTGCGCCCTAGTTGTAAGGTGTAATGCAAACCTTAAATTCATGCTAACCAACAAATGATCAAAGGAAATATATTAACGGAATTCAAATATATCAAATATGACTTGATGTTTACTTTAAACTTTAATTATATTGTTCTATTAAAATGATTTTTTTAAAGATTTTGTCAAGTAAAAGATTTTTCTAGAGTCATCCACCATCATTTTGTGGCTCAAAAGTATCGGTTCAGGCACTATTTTGGCACAGGTACCGTTTTAAAAGTATCGATTTAGCACCGGTATCGAACAATATCAAACGATACCCAACCCCTATTGTGGACTGCATTTTTTTTACCTTTTATGACAGTTTTGGACATGTGAACGATTGGTAACAGCATTGGCTTTGATTTAATTGTTAGATTTTCATTTTTTCCTCCATAATTTACTGTTGGTGGCTGTTTTTGCCCCATTCACTTCCATTATAACCACAATTGATGGTGCATAAATACACAGTCTTTGTTTTTGTTTACTCCATGTTAGGGTTGGGTCGATAGACGATGCTATCGTCCATTGCCGATAGACATCACAATGCTGAGAAAATACACACTCAGGCCCTGTTTACACTAATACATCTTAGTTTTAAAATGGCCTTGTAGAATGAAAACGATCCACGTCCACACTGGCGTTTCACCCAGCATTTCTGAAAAGGTCTTCGTCTTATACCGCTAAAAACGCACATCATGTGACCGCGCATGACAGAGTGTGTGTGGTCACATGATGCGTGTGTGGTCCTGCATATGCGCACATCTGAGCTCCAGGCAGTCAGCGGGTGCTTTGAGCACAAAACCCAGAGAGCATTGTTAGACAGTTCATCAAGGATGTACCGCTAGATGGCGTCTCACTATAGTTGTTAACCATGATATTTAATTAATCTTGTCTCCATCTAACGACTCTTCTGTCTTTTGAATCTATCAGATAACGTGTCACAGCGTCACTACACTGCTTCAATCTTTCGCTTTTATGGTTGTACTTGGTAATTTTAGCTAAACCTCAGATACTGTTGGTTGTGCACCTTTTTTTATCAAGTTTGTCGACGCCATTATAACGACACAGATCACTCTGCCTATTCATGCCAGAAAAAAAATTGCCTATTCATGAACAAAAAGAATTGACAGGTGGTAATTTGTGTGTAACTTTTCTTTATTTATTTATGATTTGGTTATGGGTAAAACAAAGACCATGCGGGTCAGGTAGTTGAAACGGTAGGCTACAAATAATAAGTTCCTTATAAATGAATAAATTATTCTTAAATAATTCACCGCCACCTATGACGACGATGCCATCGTCCATCACGATGTTTCACATTAGACATCGTACGATCCCAGATTGGTCGACATCACCCAACCTTACTCTATGTAGTTCTGAGAGCTGAGATGCATTTTTTATTTTCTCAGACATATCAAGGTAAGTGCGTAAAGGTCAACCTCACACGCTCAGACACGTATACACATGCTGTTATACTCCATATAAAATGCAGAAACTTAGCTCCTTTCCACAGGCCTATCTAAAGGGTTAATGGTGCCAACTAATGATCAACAGTAAAAAGACCAAATTTTACCTCTTCCTGACAGGGGAAAACCACCAACAATCAAAAATGCATGATTATATGCTGTCATGGCTTTGTAATCAAAACAATGTGGTTATAATGGAAGGCAATGGGGCAAAAACAGCCATCAACAGTAAATTAGGGAGAAAAAAATGAAAATTAATCAAAAACAATGCACCAGAGGCTATGTTGTTTCACATGTCCAAGACTTTGACATGAAGTAAAAAAAAGAATCCAGTCCACAATTATTTTTTATATTAAAAATATGTGATTTTCTATGTTTTTCTCCAAATCAGTGGCATAATTTATAAATTTGGCAATTAAAGAGTTAAAATCCTATAATTTCCTAAGCAATTTAGTAGTTTTGATCAGGAATGAGCAAAAAAAAAAATGTAAAAAAATTATCTGATGTATTTTTACAGCAGTTTAACATAACAAAAGGGTGGTAAATTTGTGTGTTGTTGAGTTGTTGTTGTTTTTTTTAATTCTAAGCATTTTCTCAAAATATGTGTCAAAATAGGATTTGTGACTAAAAATCATTCTGCTAGCTGAAACGCAGAAAAAGTTGTCTAAAATTAAGACTCAAAATCACCCCGGAGTGGATGAAAACATCCCCAACAGCTACATAAGCTTTAAAGGTGCAGTATGTAAGTTTGACACCCAGTGGTTGAACTAGATATTACATTCCTGGATCAAAACAAACACAAGTGCAGGTTGCCAGATTGAGGAGCGAGTCTGACTTAAGTCGTGTTCTAAATAAAGCAACGGCACCCGATAGAGGGAATATTCTCCATATTAAAAGGAGATTTTGTCCTAATCAACATCTCGAATTGATATATTAGAAACGGCTTCAATTTCTCACAGCTGAACAACAAGATGAACTGTGGTCATCTCAGGTAAACCTCATGTGCTTTTTTCAGTGGTAAATGCTAACAATGTGAGTTTGAATGGCATTTTACATGACATTTATTGCCATATACTGAAAGCAGCAGCAGATAGTTCACCTCAGATCTGGAAAATAAAATAAACCGTTTCAAATTGAACTTTAGTTCTGTGACTCAACACATATCAGTAA
Source organism: Danio aesculapii (assembly GCF_903798145.1). NCBI lineage: Eukaryota > Metazoa > Chordata > Actinopteri > Cypriniformes > Danionidae > Danio > Danio aesculapii. The sequence continues at coordinate 48,850,049 of NC_079453.1, forward strand.
TTCAGCATGTACATTTTAACACGTTAAAGAGGTTTAATATGTATTTAATAGATTATAAACCTTACCATTTCATGAGTGAGTGCATATTCTGTGCTTCTGAATGGCTGTATTTACATTTCTGTCGTGTTTCGTCTGGTGCAAACAGCCAAATTGCTCATCACTGCGTATATCGTCACGAAGCGTGTTAATAGGACAAGGGGTTACAATGTAACTTGCTCACCTAATGTTTACACTCGTAATATTTATATTATTTGCTAATTAATAACCTCATGTGGAACTGAATCTGCGTCTCATTTCGGAGTCTGCTACTGTCCACCGGAGGTTGCGTTTTGGTCACGGACGCATGCTTTGAGAGCCTTTCTGAATGAATGAAATATGCTGTTCTCCAGCAAGGCCACCCGGGGTGCTGAAATATAATTGGCTAAACTGGCATTGGGCGGGTTTAAGGGACCAAAACAGAGCGTTCCGGCCCATAACACATGTTCAAAGCAGAATATCTGACTTCAGCATTGTCTTTCAAATAAACAAAATGTTCCCTGAGCATGTTTCTGAAATTTCTGCAAACATATTATGGTGTTTTTATGCTTTTGAAGAGTCAAAAACTGACATACAGCACCTTTAAACTAACTGTAATTACTTTATTCTGTGCCTACCGCCCTTTGTTCTGTTCTAAAACCAGTGTAGAGCATGGCATCTGGGGCTTATTGCTTTTATAAAATAGTTATTTCATATTTATTCTGAAGTTTGATAAAGCGAAAGAAGCATAAATATCAGTTTAGTTTCGCTCAGAACTGAGAGTGAGTACAGCTGTATGATTGTAGAGTATTATACAACAGCTTAGAGTGTGACTCAACCAATCAGAATCAAGAACCGGAACTATCTGTTTCACTATAATAATATTTTACTTATAAAGCATGTGGTGCTGTTCTGGTGGGTTTGGATTAGTCCACAGGGTATCGTCTGTGTGGATTATCTAAGGAGGAGACCTCTGGCTTTTTGGGGGTTTTTCTTTGTGGGAAAAGGATTCTCATTGGAGCAGAGTGGCATTATTTTTGGCATACAAACACTGGAAATATATCATGGTTATTATGGATGTTAATGGGATTTCTGGATCTTTCTTCAGCTGTTAAATTACAACCCTCTGCTTCCCCTAGTCTTGAGTTTGTTTGTTTGTGCTGTTTTTCCTTCAGGATGTCTTTTTTTAGTGAATGACTACATTTAGTTTGACTAATGTTTTTAAGTTATTATTATTATTATTTTTATTTCCAAAATCTTCTACATCAGTTATTGGTTGTGTATAACTGATTAAATGGTTGGGAAATAAATAAAGAAATTGTCATTTTCAATTATTAGTTACTAGGAAAGAACGACAATATTAACATCACCTTTTATTTAATTTATTTTATTTTATTTCAGTGAGTATTTTAATTTGTAATTGCAATTTTCATTGTCTTCATAAGGATTTCGACCATTTAGATTACCAATAGTTTTTTTTATTTTCTTTTGCAAACATTTTCATTGGTTCTGTAGGAACTAATTAAAATAATGAATTGGAAAATACATCTTTAATGGATTAGATATTGATAGCCATTCTTTTTATTATTAGCAATATTTCATTTTATTGCTAATATTTTATTATGTATTTACATACTGGAATAATAATAAAATGCATTTGATGTTAATAGTTTTTATTTTATTGTAATATTATGATTATAATTTAAGTAATGTATGTATAGTAATGTAATAATAATCTTGTTTTTTTTTGGTGGTTTTGTTATTGTTTTGTTTTTATTTCTTTTATATTAGATTTTTATTTACTTGTATTATATATTTTGTTTTATTTTATATTTTATTTATTTATTTTTTATTTGATTTGATTTGATTTTATAATTTTTTCATTTTATTTTATTTTTTATTTTATTCTATATTTTATTTTATTTTATTTAGTTCTATTTCATTTCATTTTATATTTTATTTATTTATTTTTATTTTTTATTTTATTTTATTTTATTTTTATAATTTTTTTTATTTTATTTTTTATTTTATTCTATATTTTATTTTATTTAGTTCTATTTAATTTATTTTATTTTATTTTTATTTTTATTTTATTTTTTATTTATTTATTTTTACTTTTTATTTTATTTTATTAGAATTTTATTCTAGATTTTATTTTATTTTGTTATATTTCATCTTATTTTATTTTTATTTTATTTACTTGTATTTTATATTTAATTATTTTATCTTATTTATTTTATTTGCCTTTCAAACTCTATACTGTGTTTAATGAACTGAATATTCGGTTAATTGGTGTCCCATTATTCCCTGTGTTTGTCCTGAAGGTGAATCCCAGAGCATGGAGGCGTTTGACCATCTGCTGAGCGGCTCTGTGTCTGAATATGTGCAGTCCAGCGCTGCGATTGGTGGAGACGTGGCGAAACATGTAAGTCTGAGCCTCTGTAAATATCCATCAGTGCTGATTTTACAGAGAGACGGAGGATGAGCAGATAATAGAGGAGTGAAGTCATTCTCCTATAAGAGCTCTTAGTTTACAGTAGTGAAAGACGGCTCAGGACTCACAGCTGCTGCGAAACAGGCTTCACATTACTCTGCTATATTTGACTATCGGATTCTCTGCAGTCACTGGAACTACAACAATCCTATAGAACTAAAGTCTGGCTCACACTGAGTACGTTTACATGGACACCTATTTTAATACGACTCAGACAATACTCTGAGTAAGAGTCTACCATGTAAACATTGATTTTTGATGAATTTAATCCTTGTGTGTTGTTAGGGGTGTTTTCATCCACTCTGGGGTGATTTTGAGTCATAATTTGGCCTTAAAATGATTTTTGGTCATCTTATTTTGACACATATCTTAAGAAAAAACTCAACATTACAGTTTGGGCAAATTGACTCGCCTTTGGTTATGTTTGGGGCTGTTTTTGTCCCATTGACTTTGATTGCAAAGCCATGACAGCATATAATCATGCGATTGTTGCTGGTTTTCCGTAGGTAAGAGGTAACATTTGTCTTTTTTTTTTTACTGTCAGTCTGACATTACGACAGCTGAGATCTTACAATAGCTATGTTTCCATCCACCTATTTCTATGCGCATTTTGCATATGCGCATGAAAAACGGTTGATGGAAACGCCATGATGCGCATAAATTCTGAAAATGCGCGTGAAAAGCTTATGCGAGTAGGATAAACTTTTTATTCGATAAGAAAAGATGCGCATAAACTACGATGGAAACATACAAATTTCAGTATGCGCATTAAAAAAGTCATGTGATTTTGTGATAAGAGATCATGTGATGATAAAAATGTGTGTAAATGGACAAACCAGCAGGCTGAGCACACTGTAAACCATCTGAACTGTTGTTTTGGTCATTCTAAAACGCCTCACCGTTTAAGGATTAGTGTTATTATATTATTAATGACCTCCAGAATCAAGTGCATCTGTGCTTCGCGTCTGACACCGTCAAACACCACCGCGCGTTCACTGCATGTCAGGATTGCCTTTTGAGGCGCAAGTCATTTATTAGATGAAGAAAAGATTGACGCAGCTTTTACTGTTGATATTTGGCGCCAGTTAATCAGGTGACGATTTTGTTCGCTTTGACTCGTTGGATGGGAACGCTGCTTTATACGCACGTTTTTTTAATGCTTGACTGATTTTAATGATATGATGTAGTTCTGTAAACCTCCTACTACTCTGTTTATCTGTTTACGGTCGGTCTCTTTTGACCACCCCCTGTCGTTTAAAAGAAAATCTCAATGGCGAATGCGTCAAGTATTAAACCCTCATCCATTTCGTGAGGTGCACGCGCAGTCAGAGGAGGTGTGTGATGCGGCACCAGGTGAAAGTATGAATCAGCCTTACCATTCATTCATTCATTCATTTCCCTTCGGCTTAGTCCCTTTATTATTCAGGGGGTCGCCACAGCGAATGAACCACCAACTTATCCAGCATATGTTTTACAAAGCGGATGCCCTTCCAGCTGCAACCCAGGACTGGGAAACACCCATACACACTCATTCACACACATACACCACGGCCAGTTTAGGTCATCCAATTCCCCTATAGCGCATGTGTTTGACTGTGGGGGAAACCGGAGCACCTGGAGGAAACACACGAGAACACGGGGAGAACATGCAAACTCCACACAGAAACGCCAACTGGCTCAGCTGAGGCTCGAACCAGCGACCTTCTTGTTGTGAGGCGACAGTGCTAACCATTGAGCCATCGTGTCGCCATACGGAGATATTTGAATATCCAAACTTTTTGGCATGAGTGTTAATGATTGGACACAATGCGTTGAGTTGTCAGTCTGCAGCAGTGTGCTGTATAGTGTGGGCGCAGTCGCTCACAGTCAGCCATTTGTCAGCGAGCGCTTCGGTCGTAACACAAGCTGCTTTTTGTCTTTGAGGGCCTGTAAATGGGCTGTAGATACATTTGTGGCTCATTTGTCATGGCGGATCGGTGGACAATGTGCTGAACACACACACACACACACACACACACACACACACACACAGAGACTCTTTCTGCTGCTGGAATGTAATATTATGAGAAGATAGAGAGATGGAGAGAGAGATGTATGAGTCCTCTTTGTGGACACTGGAGCTCCTCAAGATCAGCGGAGAGAGGAAACATTTCTCTAGGAGGATAATAAGAGATGAGAAATGACTGTGTGTGTGTGTGTGAGAGAGTGTGTGAGTTTGTGTGTGTGTGTGTGTGTGTTTGATGGAGTGTGTTTGTGTGTGTGTGAGAAAGCAAGAGTGTGTGTGTGTGTCTGAGTGAGTGTTTGTGTATGTGTGTGAGACAGAGTGAGTGTGTGTGTGTGTGCGAGAGAGTGTGTTTATGTGTGATGGAGTGTGCGTGTGATAAGCGTGAGTGTGTGTGTGTGTGTGTGTGAGAGAGAGAGATTGTGTGTGTGTGTGTGTTTGTGTTTTGTGTGTTTGTGTGTGTGCGTGTGTGTGTGTGTGTGTGTGTGTGTATGTTAAGGAGTGAGAGTGGGTGTATGTGTATGCGTGTGTTAATTATTCATTCATTTTCCTTCAGCTTAGTCCCTTTAGTAATCTGGGGTCGCCACAGTGGAATGAACCACCAACTATTCCAGCATATGTTTTACGCAGCGGATGCTCTTCCAGCTGCAACCCATCACCGGAAAACCCCCATACACACTCATTCTCACACACACACACACACACACACACACACACACACTTATACACTATGGCCAATTTAGTTGATCAATTCCCCTATAGCGCATGTGTTTGGACTGTGGGGGAAACTGGAGCACCCAGAGGAAACCCACACCAACACGCGGAGCACATGCACACTCCACACAGAAACGCTGTGAGGCCACAGTACTAACCACTGAGCCACCATGCGCTAATTAAATTAAAATGAGACCTAAAAACATGATGTGCACACACGGACAATAAACCTGGATCGAGTTCATCCTGTTGTTCAGCTGTGAGAAATTGAAGCCGTTTCTAATATATCAATTCGAGGTGTTAATTAGGACAAAATCTCCTTTTAATCTGGAGAATATTCCTTCTATCGGGTGCCGTTGCTTTATTTAGAGCACGGTTTAAATCACTCGCTCCTGTCCTCAGTCTGGCAACCTGTGCTTGCATTTGTTTCGATTCAGGAGTGCAATACCTAGTTCAACCACTGGGTGTTAAACTTACATCCTGCACCTTTAATGTGTTTATGCCAGTATAAAGATTTTAATGCTAATGTTTACTTTCACCGTCTCATTTAGGGAAACTCCTGAGATAAATAAGTTATATCGCTGAACTTTAATAATAGACAGGTATTGATCTTATTCTTTAATGTGGAAGTGCGCTCGTTTTTGCGATTGTTTTAGAACTTTCGATTCAGTTGCCTATGAGAGAAATCACTAGGAATAATAAACGGCAGAAAACGGTCAAACTACTTGCTCTACGAACAAGTGTTTGCATGACTAAACAGACCAAGTAGAATAATATAATAAGAAAATATCAGTTTGCAACATCAAGCAGCAAAACGAGCTGTTTTAACAACAATGAATGGAAGTGAATGAGACCGGAAGTCTCGAGCCAAAATGATTCAAATGTCTGCGCCAGCTCGTACGCGGAGATTAAGGTGAATAAAATGCTGTGCTTTCCACCTCCTTTATTCAGCCCAATGACTTCTGGGACAGTGAGTTTGGTGCTCAAGTCTGTATGGATGCGTCCTCGATATCAAGAACACATCTGGGAAGTTTCACACATCCTCCGTTCTTGCGGTCTTGAATTTTGGAGCTGAACTTTGACGGTTGATAATGACTGATGCTCATGCTTTAACCAGCAGCATTCATGCAGAGCTGACCTTCTGAACCTGGAGGTGTGGGAATCAGCCGTTATAATTCTGGGGAAGACGAGCGTTTACCTCCAAAGGCAGTGTTGGCAAATCTCAGCTCCTCATCAGTGCTGGAGGAGAGGGATTTATCTCTGTACTCACAGCCTTTTACGGTAAAACAGGCCTGTGCAGGCTGTGTGGATTTGCCTCAATTTGTGTGCATTCGAGGGCTCGGTTCTGTCCTGTTTAGGAGGTTTCTTCTTTGGTATTTTCTGTCACTTGGGTCAAGCTTTATGTTACACAACTAACTTTGCTGGGTAATGCTTAATCGCATCCAAAATAAAAGTTGGTGGTGACACAGTGACTCAGTTGTCGCCTCACAGCAAGAAGCTCACTGGTTCGAGTCCTGGCTGGGTTGGCGTTTGCATGTTCTCCCCGTGTTGGTGTGGGTTTCCCCCACAGTCCAAACACATGCGCTATAGGGGAATTGAATGAATTAAATTGGCCGTAGTGTATGAGTGTGTGTGTGTGTGTGAGAGAATGAGTGTGTATGGGTGTTTCCCAGTACTGGGTTGCAGCTGTAAGGGCATCCGCTGTGTAAAACATATGCTGGATAAGTTGGCGGTTCATTCCGCTGTGGCGACCATACCTGCCTACATAAATTCCGGGAGTTTTCTGGGAGACAGAACAAAACGGGAGATGGGTCTGAAATATGGGAGACTCCCAGGAAAAACAGGAGTGTTGGCAGGTATGGTGGCGACGCCTGATGAATAAAGGGACTAAGCTGAAGGAAAACTAATGCGTGGAGTTTGCATGTTCTCCCTGCGTTTGCGTGGGTTTCCTCCGGGTGCTCTGGTTTCCCCACAGTCCAAAGACATGTGGTATAAGTAATTGGGGTAAGCTAAATTTTTCGCAGTGTATGAGTGTGAATTAGAGTGTATGAATGTTTCCCAGGGATGGGTTGCAGCTGGACGGGCATCCGCTGTGTGAAAACGTGCTGGATTAGTTGGTGGTTCATTCCGCTGTGGTGACCCCAGATTAATAAAGGGTCTAAGCCGAAAAGCGAATGAAAGAATGAATAAATGGGAATACATATACAGTTAGAGTCAGAATTATTAGCCCCCCCTATATATATTTCCCCCAATTTCTGTTTAACGGAGAGAAGATTATTTTCAACATATTTCTAAACATAATAGTTTTAATAACTCATCTCTAATAACCGATTTCTTTTATCTTTGCCATGATGACAGTAAATAAAATTTGACTAGATAATCTTCAGTATACTAGTATTCAGCTTAAAGTGACATTTAAAGGCTTAACTAGGTTAATTAGGGTATGTTAGAGTAATTAGGCAAGTCATTGAGTACATTTACATGGACACCAATAATCCGATTTTAATCCGATTAAGACAATACTCTGATTAAGAGTCGACCATGTAAACAGCGATTTTTGATGATCCTAATCTGACTAAAGTCATAATGGAACTAAACAGAAATGGATTTAAGACATGTGAGTATTCCTGTATTAGTGGCATTATTGAAGTTTTGAAACACCTTACATCACTACTACTATCATGACGGATTTTTGCCACGTTTTGCGACAGGAGAGTCTATACACACAGTTTGACGCTGTCCTCTGCACCTACCGGGTCAGTGATGGACCACAGACACACACATCATGAAATACTGAGGTTTTTTCCTCATATGGTGTGTGGTATCAAACTCCATTAAAACAACACTATTCCAGCAGTTCCCCGCATTCAGTATCTCGTTTGTCACGGGGGGCATGCATGAAATGTTCCTGAATGAAAGTGAAAGTGCCAAACTGCAGATAAAGTCGACAAATTAAAAATGAAAAACCCGAAATTACACGAAACATCCGAGGAAATGTGTATAGTGTGGTGACGCAGTGACGTTAATCGAATAATATGTGCTATAACATGTAAAACGGGATCATGAAAGGAACATGCAAAAAGCAGCTCATGTAAACGTCTTAATCATATTATTGTCTTAATTAGATTAAGGCAAATCATTTGATTATTGATGTCCATGTAAACATAGTCATTGTATAACAGTGGTTTGTTCTGCAGACAATCCAAAACAAATATTGCTTAAGGGGGCTAATAATATTGACCTTAAAATGGGTTTTAAAAAATTAAAAACTGCATTTTTTCAAGCCGAAATAAAACAAATAAGACTTTCTCTAGAAGAAAGAATATTAGAGGAAATACTGTGAAAAATTCCTGAATCTGTTAAACACAATTTGGGAAATATTTCAACTGATTATGATACAGATTATATATAAATTTTAAAAAAGTGTTTATTACATATACATAATAAATATACTGTATATAACACACACACACACACACACACACACACACACACACACACACACACACACACACACACACACATCTTATGTCAAAACAAACTTTTATTCTGAATGTGATTAATCAATTGCCTTGCACTAATAATATTGTGTTGTCTTGTTTTCTTTCTTTGTTTTAGGCAGAGATGGTGAATAATGCTCTGCAGGTCCAGCGCACTTTCCTCAAAATGGCCATGACCCACCAGGAGCCATCAAAGGTACAATTAGGGTGCTAATTAAAAGGGGTTTGGTAGGGTTTGACTCCGCTAATTAACACTTGATTCCAGAATGTCAAAAATATATGTTTGCCCTTTAAATAGTGAGAAATAGTTTGCTCTGATCTGTATCTTAAATATTATTATTAATTAAATGAATAGATAATACAAATACACATTTGACCACCCCTATAACGGATCATACCATTGTGAATGCATGATTGTGGTCAATATTATACAGTTTTTCGATTGTCTACAGAACAAAACACTGTCCAATGATATGCCCAATTAACATAGCTTGCCTAATTAACCTAGTTAAGCCTTTAAATGTCACTATAAGCTGAATACTAGTATCTTGAAGAATATCTAGTCTAATATTATTTACTGTCATCATGACAAAGAGAAAATGAATCAGTTATTAGAAAAGAGATATTAAAACTATTATGAATAAAAATGTCTTCTCTCGTTTTCCAGTTCTGGGTTGCAGCTGGAAATAACAAAAAATAATTATTTCTATAATTATAAATATAATATTTTTAATTTTCTTTTCGGCTTAGTCACTTTATTAATCAGGGGTCGTCACAGCGCGAGGCCGGCCAAGCCGAGCGAAGCGATGACGTGCACTTACTACATCAGAAGCCGCGTCATGGTGGTTCGCGCGCTGAGCGTCCGACCGTACCATTTGTGTTGTCTGTGGGTACATCCAGCATTGTTGTTTGTCCTGTTTTACAGGAAAGATGTTAAAGGTTGTGGGTGTTTAATGTTATATGTTTTTATGTGTCCTGTTAAAGCAGACGGGAGCATTTAATGTTTAAAGAGATGCCATTTAAGGCGAGTTTGAAAGTATATTTTTATACTTTTTAGAGAATGGCTTGCGCCAATCAATGGCGTATAAAGAGGGACGCCAGACTCCAGTTCGGGGTCAGTTTACCTGGCGAGCGAGCGTGCTGTGGCAGAGCCGTGAGCAATTTTCTGATTGAGTGGATACTTGTACAGTGGTTACGTTTGACTTTTTTTCTTCTTCTTTGGTTTGTTTTTGTGTTATATATATATTCGTCTTTATACTTGATTTATTGATTTGATACTTTGTATTTTTGTATATATATTTTTGGACTTTTATGCACACTGGATATATTTTGCACTGGACATTTATCCTCCACATTACTGTAAATAAATACCACCTTTTTTTACTCTCCGAGTCAGGCCATTGTTTATTATTTTTTTAGGGGTTTTTCACCTTTAATTTGGATAGGATAGTGGAGGTTACAGACTGGAAAGTATTAGGAGCAGAGAGAGGGGAAGGGTCGGCAAAAGACCTCGAGCCGGGAATCAAACTCAGGTCAGCGCGAGCACCATGGTGCTATATGTCTGCGTACTTAACCACTAGGATATTGGCGCCGACAATATGTCAGATTTTTTTATTTTATTTATCATATGCTAGAATAGTTGGCGGTTCATTCTGCTGTGGTGACATCTGATGAATAAAGGGACTAAGCCGAAGGAAATATTTTGTAAATAAAAGCAATCTTGGATGGTTTAATTTGAGAGAAAGACTTGTTGGCGTTCATTAGTTTCAAGATTGCGCCTTGCAGAAGAGTAGCACTCATGCTTTGTTCAACTTTGTCTTTTAATGAAAGAAAGTCAATCAGGACCAAATGAAAAGAGAGTAAATGATGACAGGCTTATAGTTTTTGTGGGAACTGTCCCTTTAAATCTGTGTGTAGTGTTGCTGTGGGCCTCTCGTGTGTTCAGCCATGCGAGTCTGCTTCTGTTCACATAGGGATTACCTCTCCGTGTTAAAAAAGTGCCAATGCGACACATTCCCGGTGCATTCACACACAGCGACGATGAGGGGGAAACCAGGGGCCCGCGTGATGTCATGACATCGGACTGCGCTTCACGATCCCAAACAGGAAGAAGATCTCAGGCCTCAGCTGATTGGTCTGGAGCAGGATGGAGAATCAGGCGCCGGCCAAAACACATGCGCTATAGGTGAATTGTGTAAACTAAATTGGCTGTAGTATATGAGTGTGAATGGGTTTTTTCCAGTACTAGGTTGCATCTGGAAGGGCAGCCGCTGTGTAAAACATGCTGGAATAGTTGGCGGTTCATTCCGCTGTGGCGACCCCTGATGAATAAAGGGAGTAGGCTGAAGGAAAATGAATGAATGATTTCTTTTATCTTTGCCATGATGACAGTACATAATATTCATTCAGTCATTTCTTTTTCTTTTTGGCTTAGTCCCTTAATTAATCAGGGTTTTTTGTTTATTTTAAATTTTTGTTTGATTAATTTTATTTTATTTTATTTATTTTTTATTTAATTAAATTTTTATTAAATATTTTTTATTTTATTTTTTTATTTGTGCCGTTTTGTTTCTTTTCTTTCTGTTTATTTTTTACTTTATTTTATTTGTTATAAATTTTTTTGTATTTTTTATTTATTTTTATTTTTTTGTTTATATTTAGTTTTTTCTATTTTATTTCATTTTATTTATTTGTTTGCCGTTTTCTTTTTCTTTATTTTTAACTTTATATTTATATGTTTTTTCTGTTTTATTTGTTCTGTTTTGTTTATTTTAATTTTTTTGTTTATATTTAGTTTTTTGCTATTTTATTTCATTTTATTTATTTTTTGGCCATTTTCTTTTTATTTTTAACTTTATATTTATATGTTTTTTCTATGTTTTATTTGTTCTGTTTTGTTTATTTTTAGTGTTTTTGTTTATGTTTTGTTTTTATTTTTTTAGTTTATTTTATCTAATCTAATTTTTATTTTATTTTATTTATTTTTAATCTGTCTAACATGCTTTCAATATGTATCTTTTAAAGCACTACAGAAAAAAGTTTCATATTATTTATTATTATTATTATTATTATTATTATTATTTATTATTATTATTTATTATTATTATTATTATTAATTATTATTATTTATTATTATTATTATTATTATTATTTATTATTATTATTATTGTTGTTGTTGTTGTTGTTATTTTTATTATTATTATTATTTATTATTATTATTATTATTATTATTATTATCATTATTATTTATTATTATTATTATTTATTATTATTATTATTTATTATTATTATTATTGTTGTTATTATTATTATTTATTTATTATTATTATTATTATTATTATTATTATTATTATCTAAAATGTTAATATATATTAAACTTCTTTTTTTAACATTTAATAAATGCCGCCTTCATGAACAGAACAAAAAAACCTTGAAAAAAAAAACTGCCCCCAAACTGTTGACAGGCAGTGTTTATGAATTTCTTTGCTTTATACAGGTATAATGTTGTTTATAGGTGTGTGTATTCATAAATACATAATAAACACACACATATATTATGTAAAGCACATTTTAATTTTAGATGTGAATAATCTGGATAAGTTGGCGGTTCATTCCGCTGTGGCGACCCCAGATTAATAAAGGGACTAAGCCGAAAAGAGAATGAATGAATGAATGATCCTGATTATTAGTGCTGCAGTGATCAGTTTTATGTTTGTTTGTGTTTTTAGACTGACATTCACATTTTGTCCTTTATAAACGCATCAAAAAAATGATCTTTCCTGCTTGTTCAAACCACTTATTTAAAACGAGTTGAATCAACAAAATTCTTGAGGCTTTTTTGGGACAAATGAATTGTTTTATGTTCAATCGACTTTAACATGACTGAATTGTGTGGAGCTCAGCATTATTTACACTGAACCTTCATTGAGTTGCACTTCATAAAGGGCAGATATCCATAAAGACAGTCATTCAGTTCATAACGGACAGGTATTTCTGTCATTTATGAACCTAAATATGGGGCGACACGGTGTCTCAGTGGTTAGCACTGTCACCTCACAGCAAGAAGGTCACTGGTTCGAGTCCTGACTGGGTCAGTTGGCATTTCTGTGTGGAGTGTGCATGTTCTCCCTGCATGTGTTGCTGTGGGTTTCCTCTGAGTGCTCCGGTTTCCCCCACAGTCCAAACATATGTGCTATAGGGGAATTGGGTATACTAAATTGTCCGTAGTGTATGAGTGTATGTTCTGGTCCTCCAGGTTGAGCGTTGGGTTGACAACCCACCTCATAAAAACTAGATGTTACGAAACACCAATATGGTGCGGCTAAATATCAACTTCGATATAAATGGCCCTGGGAGTGAGTAAATACCTAAATATAACTATTTTTAATTATTTAATTGACACACAAGGGTTAAACCATTGTGAACACTTAAAACAACCAATAATTGTGCTGATTAAATGTAATAATAAAATAAAGACAGAACTGAAGGGGTTTTCTCCACACGGATTCCCACAAATCTGAATGGAAAAACACTCAACCTGAATTAGATCTGCCAAAAAAAGACTGCCGACTATCTGTGACGTTCCTACTGTACACACACACACACACACACACACACACACACACACACACACACACACACACACACACACGCACACACACAGCTTTGCAATAATTCTCAAATACTGTTTTTTTGTTTATGCATATATAAATAAATCTTACAAATGTTCACTCACTCATACACACACACACACACACACACACACACACACACACACGCATACACACACACTATGTTTAGCCCTTGTCGCTCTCTGTCAGCAGTGTGAAGTGTGTGTCGCTCTCAGGAGAGATGCTGGACTGATGCCCTAAACCTCTGGCTTTTCTCTCTCTGTGTGTGTGTGTGTGTGTGTGTGTGTGTGTTTGCGGGACTGAGCTTGCATTCTGTGGCTTTTTATGGGCATGTTCTATATTTGAGGCAGCGTGTGTGTGTGTGTGTGTGTGTGTGTGTGTGTGTGTGTGTGTGTGTGGTCACGTGATGCGCCTGTCGCTGGTCGAGGAGTGTTTGTGTGGCCTGCGAACTGCAGCTGTTTCTCTATAATTCTTCTGTGGCTTCAGGACTAATAATCGGTCTCAGGGATCATATTCAGCTCTTTTGATGTGTTCAGATGTGTATTAAATATTATACTTTAAAAAATGCTCATCAAGTCTTTTTTGTGTGTAGAATATGTACAAAATCAACACTGTAAATAATGCAGGGTTCCACACAGTTCATTCATGCCATGCCAACACAAATCTATTAAGTTAATGTAACAAATGTAAGTGGATTGAACATAAAACAATTAAGTTATTCTGTATAAAAAGTCCATAATTGAGTTGTTTAAGCTCATTTTAAATGAGTAGTTTGAACAAGCAGCAAAAATAATTTTTTAAGTGAACATTTGGGTTAATTTTTTTAAGGAGTAAATTTAACCCAGTGTTTGGTTTAAAACAACCCAGCATTTATTTATGTCTGCAAAATGATTGCGAATAGTTTGTGTGTTGAATTTAAACAAACAATTTATATTTAGTTATGTTCAACTTAATTTGTTTGATTAAATTCAACTCAAATAAATTGTTTACTACCACTTAACTTAAAGATTGAGTAAATCCGAGGAATCATCTTTGAATAATTTATTTTCAGTGTGTATGTCTTAATTGATGGACGTGGATATGGAAAATTATACATTTCAGTGTTCTGATATGTGTCTGATTGTATGTATAGAATAATTATTATTTTATTATTTATTCAATTCAATCAATTATTTTTTTCATTTTTATTAAATTCAATTTGTTATTTCATTGTAATTCAGAAACTCAATTAAAGTTAAATAATGAAATAAATAATTGTTAAAAATTATTTTAGTCTTTTATAATAAAATAAATATAGATCATTCAGGATTTTTTCAGTAATTGTGTGTTGAATTTAAACAAACAATTTATATTTAGTTATGTTAAACTTAATTTGTTTGATTAAATTCAACTCAAATAAATTCAACTCAGAGTTCAAGAATTTTGTTTATTTATTTTTTAAATTTAATTTAATTTAATTTTTAATTTAATTAAATTTTTAGTTAATTTTTATTTAATTTAATTTTTTTATTTAATTTAGTTTAATTTAATTTTTTTATTTAATTTAATTAAATTTTTTATTTAATTAAATTTTTAGTTAGTTTTAATTTCATTTTATTTATTTTATTTTATTTTATTTTTATTTTATTTTAAATTTAGTTTAATTTAATTTTTTATTTAATTTATTTTATTTTTAATTTAGTTTAATTTAATTTAATTTAATTGTAGTTTGTTATTTATTTGACAGTTGATTATATAATTAACTTTTAATATAATTATAAATAATTATCAATTAAAATATTTGTTAAAAAGTAAATAATTTAATTTTGTATATAATTTTTTTCTATCATTTTTTTCCAGTTAAATTACAAATTATTTTATTTTCGTTTATTAAGAGGGTATTTTCTGATAATAATTATAATATGTGGAGATGACTTTTTTATTGTTTTATGCAGTAGTCATTGTAGTAGTGATAATTTATATTTTTATATATATATATATATATATATATATATATATATATATATATATATATATATATATATATATATATATATATATATATATAGGTAAAAATAGAGCAGTCTGAGTGCACACTTTAGAGTTAACCAGCCCAATGCAATCTCAGTATTTTGCTGTGTAATTGATAATCTCTGCTGTTAGCTCTGGTCTGGCTTTATTCATAGCTCAGAGATAGACAGGCTATTTCAGACCCGCTCCTCAGCTGAGCATGATGGGAAGGGAAGTTCAGAACGATGCCGAAAAAAACAAGCGCATCAATGTCCGAAAGTGGCTGAAAAAGACACCTTTGTTCGCTGAAATGAAAATCATGCGCATGTCGTTATTGGAGGAATTTATGCAGATATGATGGTCTTTCACTCCCACTCACACTCTATCACTTCTTGTCACACAGAAACCCTCGAAACAACAGCGCTTCAGTCTGAGGAGTCAATATAGATGTGCAAATACACAACAAGCTTTTCTTACTTTGATTGTTTTGTCTTGTTTCTTGTCCAAATATCTAAATATTCTGAAGCATTTTCTAGACGAGCAAAAAAAATACTGTGGTGTTTGCAGAAATAATGAGTCAAAATCAAGTGAGTTTTTCATTAAAACAAGCTAAATAATCTGATAATGAGGTAAACAAAATAAGCTTGTTTTTATATTTGACATAAGATTATTTTGCTGACCCCATTGGCTGATTATTTAGCTTGTTTTAAGGAAAGACTCACTTTATTTTGACTCATTATTTCTGAAAACAAGACGTGAAGCAAGAAGTGAAGCATTATTTGCAGTGCACTGTCAGTGCACTGTTCATGTTTAATTTATTTTTACACACTAATGTTATTTCCATTACATATTAGCACTTATTTATTAGCTACTAGTGCTCATTTATAAGCTGGCAGCTAGCTCTCTGCAACTCTCACATGGTCGCCCACTGAAGCGAAGCATGGCTAAGCTTGGTCAGTACCTGGATGGGAGACCACATGGGAAAGCTAGGTTGCTGCCGGAAGTGGTGTTAGTTAGACCAGCAGGGGGCGCTCAACCTGCAATCTGTGTGGGTCCTAATACCCCAGTATATTAATGAGGACTCTATACTGCTCAGTGAGCGCCGTCTTTCAGATGAGACGTTAAAGTGTGGTCCCGACTCTCTGTGGTCGTTAAACATCCCAGGATGTCCTTTAAAGAAGAGTATGGGTTTAAACATTAGCTCACTGGCCTCCTAACCATCCCCATATCATAATTAGCTTCATCACTCTGTCTCCACTCCACCAATCAGCTGGTGTGTGGTCTGGTGGATGCTGCACACTGGTGGTGGATGAGGAGATTTCCTCCAGAAATGTGTAAAGCTTTGAGTGTCCAGAGAAGCGCTATAGAAATAGAAGGAATTATTCTTTAGTTACTAGAACCTTTTAAAAAGATAATAGATGCTATTTATTTATTTGATACACTCTAAAATGCTTGGTTGCTATTACCCAGCACCTGGGTCAAATAAAATATCATTAAAATTTTATTTCAGACATTTGGGTTTATTGGTACATTACATGCTAAAAATGTTGGGTATTTTTATGTCATCTTTGGGTCAAATGTGGACAAACCCAACAGCTGGGTTTAATAACGTCATTTACATTTTATTTGTAAAATGGTTTTACAACATTTTTTATATGTAAACCCAATGGTTGGGTTTGTTTATATTTTATTTTGTTTATTCTTTAACTCAACATCTGGGTCAAATAAAATATCAACAACATTTAATTTAATGAATTAACTTGGTATACTAGTATACTATATGCTAAGGGGTCTTTTTAACTCACCGTTGGGTCAAATATGGACAAACCCAACATTTGTGTTAAGAACAACAACATATATTTTATTTTAAAAATTAACCCAGTGGTTGGGATTGTCCATATTTGATCCAACGTTGATTTTACTCTGTTGTGTTCTGTTGATACTATAGCATATAAAAATGCTGGGTTGTTGTAACCCAATACTGGGTCAGATATGGATAAACCCAAACTTTTTTCACATTGAATTTAAATATATTTTTAACTCAACAATTGGGTTTATCCATATTTAACCCAACAATGGGTTACAACAACCCAGCGTTTTCACTATGTTAATACTTCCATGGACATCGAGACATCAAATGTTAAACATGGACAAACTCAACCATTGGGTTAAAATTTTAATTAAACCATTTTATCTAATAATTAGTTTTGTCCACATTTGACTCAAAATTGGGTTGAAACAACCCAACATTTTTTAAAGTGAACTAGTTATTTGTTAGGAATTCACTCTAAAAATGTATGAACTGCTTTAACTCAACTTTGGGTCAAATATGGACAAACACAACTATTGTGTTACATTTTTAAACACACAATTTTTAACCCAACAGTTTGGTTTGTCATTATTTGAGCCAAAATTAGATTAAAACAACCCAGCGTTTTATGACAAGCACTATTGCCTGAAGAATAAGCATTATTAGAAAATGAATAAGTCCTAGAACTTACTTAATGGAAACGATACTAGCATCAAGTAATCACGTACTATTTAAAGATGCTGGGTTGTTTAAATCTAAAGTTGTGTCGGACAGACCCAATCAGTGCATAATTTTTTTAAAAGCTAAATTTAAATGGCTTTTTTTAACCCAACTCTTGGATTGATCAACATTTGTCTCAATGTTGGGTTAAAATGACCCAGAATTTGTTAGCGTGTAGCATGAAATTAGATACTAGTTTGTTTTCTAGATTGAATGTTCATTATTTTCCCATCTGTCTTCATTATTAACCGCTGGTTTGATGAGGTTACAGTCAGGTCAGCGGTGCTCTCGAGTGGCACATGAACCTGACCTGAAGAGTCTAAATAAAAACAAGAGGCATTTTTAGTCCATCTTCCTCTTTCTTTCTCCCACCGAGTTCTTATAAAACAGACTGGATCGGTGGACATGGCAACTGCTGAAACACAAGCACAAATACAAACCAGTAGATTCGACAAAGGAAACAGTGTGTTCCCGCTGGCCTTGTTCAGAGGTAAACTGTAAACAGCAGAGGGGGAAAGGGCCTTACAAGGCGAGGGATCTCCCCGACACCGCTGGAATGCTGAGACTCACTGGACGCTTCACTGGAAAAAACACAGCCGCTATTAAAAGTCCGCTTGGGTGCTTCTGACTGCTCTACGCTTGCTTTCAAAGACTAGTGCAATCCAAATTGGAGATGTGTGGCTTTTACTTAGTGGCTGTTTCCAAAATCACCCCCACACCCTTAAATAGTGCACTATTTGAGAAACCGTTTGTAGCTTAATTCTTTTGGATCCTAAAACAAACTGTATAAGAAACTAAACAATGCACAGGTGTACAGGACAATACATAACAATGGAAACAGAGGAAAACAACAGGTCATACAAATGATCTGTTTCCATAGTTACTGATTATGCTGTGCACCTGTGTATTGTTTAGTTTCTCATGACTTGGCTGGATTACTGTAATGCTTTGTTCGCTGGTTTCCCAGCATCCTCTAATAACAAACTTCAACTAGTACAAAATGCAGTAAAAAAGAGTTCTTACCAGGTCTAGAAAATATGATCATATCACCCCAATTTTATCCTCCTTACTCTGGCTGCCGGTAGAGGTTGCACCGACTAATCGACTAGTCGACTTTAATGCTCTGCAGTGACGCTTTTTAGATTGACGTCGACTAGTCACGCTGCGCAGATCACACGGTTTGACTTGAAATACATGGCAGCTTTACACACAGCTCACTGAACGAAACTGCCCTCAGATTATTTACAGTATTATTTTTGAATGTTATTTTTCTTATTCACGTGAACTTTGAGTGAACTTTAAATCGTCAAACAGATCCAAGTTAGATCACTCCATGCTAATACCCTAGAGCAGATGCTAGCCAATCACGTTTACGGAACCCTGGAAAAGTAATGTGATTGGCTGTTGCTCTCTGCAAAGTGTAGACGCGGACATATTTTGTGAATGAACCTTGAAGCATGCAGAAACTGTGAAGTGCGCAGCCGCGGAGGTGTGACAAATTTCACAGCGTGTGTAAACATCATCCTCGGTGAAGATGTGCAGCGAGGAGACGTCTAATGACCAAGATGAGCCAGTAGCCGCGAAAATGGCTGACATGAGCAGGATTTTGAGCAGCTTTCTAAAGTTCATGATCATAGCGGTAAATATGGCTTGACGTAACATTATAGCCTTTGTCTTTCGTATGTTATGTTATGAATAACTTCACATGGATCTGTGTGCTGACGACGTATGCTTTACTTCTGCACTAGAATATCTGCTATTGTTACATTCTTTCTAGAACGTGCAGTGATCAATGTGTTGACTGCATTTATTTAGCAGTAAAATTAGCCTGGGTGCTAATGTTGCATTATTAACGAAATGAATGTGTTGACTGCGCATTTGTTTTGCACTATAATCAGTAATTGATAATGTTGCATTGTTTTGCAACGTGTTATGAGCTGTCAAAGAGCATGTGAATATGTTTTTCTTGCAAATAAATCACAAATTGTGGCGTGTTGCAAAACATTTGCGTCTTGTGTTTTATTGAGGACGTCGTCAACAGTATATAATAAAAGTCGACCATCAAAAATCTAAAGTCGTTCAACCCCTAGCTGCCGGTTAAGCTTTATATTGATTATAAAATATTGGTTCTTACCTATAAAGCTTTAAATAAGCTAGTTCCTGTTTATCTAACCAACCGTCTGTCTCGCTACAATCCATCCTGCTCTTTAAGATCTCAAAACTCAGGGCTTCTGGTAGTACCTACAATAGCAAAGTCTACTAAAGGAGGTCGAGCCTTCTCATTCATGGCTCCTAAACTCTGGAATAGCCTTCCTGATAATGTTCGAGGCTCAGACACACTCTCCCAATTCAAAACTAGATTAAAGACCTATCTGTTTAGTAAAGCAAACACTCAGTGCGTCACTTAGCGGTGTGATACAGGAATGTGCTCCACGCAGGTTTCTGCATCTCGTTTATATACACTATGAACAGCAGCTACGCTATAATGTGCTAATAATTCTCTATTTCTACCTGGGGACACTCATCCCGAGGCCCCCAGAGATTATGCAGCGCCACTGATGCGATCCAAGACCATCCAAGAAGAGATGATCCCAAGGTTTCCATAATCCCGGACAAGGCCGTATCCTGAGCAGCTGCTGTGGTGGTCATGGAGGAGTGGAGACATGAGACTGATTCCTGTGACGCTCCAGGGACAGACGAGTCTTTGTTGACGTCTAGCCTTCTCCAGCCTCTGGCACCTAGACTGCAGCTCTACACAAGATGTTTGGCCAGAGGAGAAATGGTCGTGCCCAGCTGAAGTTTGTTCCTCGCCGCTGTTGCCACTGGCTTGCATGGTTTGGGATCTGCAGAGCTGCGCATCGTTGGATCTAGACTATGTGAAGCTGCTTTGACACAATCTACATTGTAAAAGCGCTATACAAATAATGATGAATTGAATTGAATGAGTCTAGTGACTGACTCAAATGACTCGTTCAGAATCAGATTCATTCATTAGGGAAATAGCTCAGTGTTGCTCTGAGATGTCCTGCTCCAGCTTTGAACATTTTCTATTCCCAAAAAATGTCTGAAATGTAACTCGCTATTTCTTGAGTACTCCCATTTGTAATGCTTTACCTGATGAAGGCCATGTCGGTCGAAACGTTGTGACATTAAAGACATTTTGAGAGCTAAAGTGGCAGTGTGCCGATTTTCTTTGGATCTTTTTCATAAAATGTAACTCACTCAATATGAACCTCTCGCTTGTTGTTTTAGAGAATGATTATCTTTCCTGCTATTCAGGACAATGGCACTCTTGCTTGTGTGATATTATTAAGCTATATCATATCTTACAATAACACAAACCTATTTCTGCTTTCATAACTTGAATTACAGGCTCATTCTGAATGCATTATAATGGGCTTCATCATGCAGTCAGTGCTTTTAGAGCAATGTCAGCAAGCATATCATTAAATCAACAATTTTAATATTATCAGAAACAATAAGCATCATATGTCCCTAGTTGTCCACTTATTTTTAGGCGATGCAATCTAATGTCGGGCAGCATGGTGGCGCAGTGGGTAGCACAATCGCCTCACATCAAGAAAGTCACTGGTTCGAGCCTCAGCTGGGCCAGTTGGCATTTCTGTGTGGAGTTGGCATGTTCTCCCCGTGTTGGTGTGGGTTTTCTCTGGGTGCTTTGGTTTCCCCCACAGTCCAAACACATGCGCTATAGGGGAATTGGGTAAGCTAAATTGTCTGTAGTGTATGTGTGTGAATGAATGTGTGTGGATGTTTCCCGGTGATGGGTTGCAGCTGGAAGGGCATCCGCTGCATGAAACATATGCTGGATATGTTGGCGGTTCATTCCACTGTGGCAACCCCAGAATAATAAAGGGACTAAGCCAAAAAGAAAATGAATGAATGATCTAATGTCAAAGTAAAAACTAGATTATTTTGCTTGCCCCATTGGCAGGTTATTTAGCTTGTTTTAAGGAAAAACTCACTTCATTTTGACTCATTTTACAGTGCTCAGCATAATTGAGTACACCCCATTTTGAAAATGAAAATTTTTCTCCATTTCTCAGTGAATATAGGCAGTGTATTTTGGTGCAATAAAACAAAACTGATTTATTAAACAGAAATATTTATTAAAATAATATTTTAGTCACCAAACATTTGGAAATTGAAAGATAATACAATTAAATTCAAGCAAAATATTGCAAGAATAAAATACAACCTAAACAATTTCAACTACATTTTTACATTTTTTTGCTTCTCTTTATTTTTTTTTTTTTTTTTTTTTTTTTTTAAATTTGTATTTAATATTTTTCTATAACATATACATTTCTGTTTACTAGTGTTTGGACTGTTATTGTAAGTTACTTTGTTAGAGAAGCTCCAGATTTGACTTCAGTACTGACTACTCTAATGTACAGTTGAAGTCAGAATTTTTAGCCCCCCTGTTTATTTTTCCCCCCAATTTCTGCTTAACGGAGAGATTTTTTTCAACACATTTTTAATCATAATAGTTTTAATAACTCATCTCTAATAACTGATTTATTTTCTCTTTGTCATGATGACAGTAAATAATATTAGACTAGATATTCTTCAAGACACTTCTATACAGCTTAAAGTGACATTTAAAGGCTTAATTAGGTTAATTAGGTTAACTAGGCAGGTTAGGGTAATTAGGCAAGTTATTGTATAACAGTGGTTTGTTCTGTAGAATATCGAAAAATATATAGCTTAAAGGGGCTAATAATATTGACCTTAATATGTGTTTTAAAAAATTAAAAAACTGCTTTTATTCTAGCCGAAATAAAACAAGTAAGACTTTCTCCAGAAGAAAACATATTATCAGACATACTGTGAACATTTCCTTGCTCTGTTAAACATCATTTGGGAAATATTTAAAAATGAAAAACAATTGAAAGGGGGTTTAATAATTCTGATTGCAACTGTATATGCACACGTGTTAAACCCCTATTTTCACAGACATAGGCCTACGCCACACTCCACCCAAACCCCAAGGTCAGTGACCTTTACATAGAAACACTTTTTAATGCGGCCTAAAATCACGAGAACAAACTCGAAGCCCCAAAATCTCTAGTTGACGTGTGTTAAACCCCAATTTTCCCAAGGACACAAACACATACATGTATATTTAATAAACGACACAAACAAAAAGCACACACTTAGTACATGCAAACAGTAAATGTGCCAACATGGCGTGAAGGAATATATATAAAAAAATTTATAAATAAATAATTCACATGATATTAGACTTCTTTTTTTCCACACATATATATTATATACATATTTTTCACACACACATATATATATATACATCAATGTATAATGTAAGGAAGATAATTTTGGCCAGTGATGAAGGAGAGTGAGTGAGAGCTTAGAGGAAGTAAAAACAGAACTTGAAGCGATCAGTTGAAATGAAGGACAATGCACAACCACGGTCGGACATTGTCTCTGACCTTTGTATTTCGTTCCCCAAACCAATTTTTTTAACAGAAACTCTAAGAAAAGCATTTTTGCAGTGTATAGATGGATGGAGACTTCATAAATAACTTTATATCAATGTTTATTTTCTATGCATTTTATTCCCGGTCAGACGGAGCTGGCTGACCTCCTCAGACCACTGTCCGACCAGATCCAGGCGGTGCAGAATTTCCGTGAGAAGAACCGCGGCAGCAGCCTGTTCAACCACCTGTCTGCAGTGAGCGAGAGCATCCCTGCGCTGGGCTGGGTGGCTGTGGTGAGCACCTCTTACCTGTGCTGGAGGCTAGCTGCATGCAAGGATATTTAGCTGGGGTGTATTTCCCCTAAAATTTAATCATCCTTACACAAGTAATGTCGCAATTTCTGGCATTACCAATAAAGCAGACTGCTTTCTGAGCTAGAACAGCAGACGGCGTTCTAGGCTGGTTTTTAATGCAGATGGCGCCCTAGGCTAGTGTTTAACCGCAGATGACGCTCTAGACTAGTTTTTTAACAACAGACAGCGCTCTAGACTAGTGTTTAACAGCAGATGGAACTCTGGGCTAGTGTTTACCAGTAGACGGCGCTCTAGGCTATTGTTTAACACCAGATGATGCTCTAGACTAGTTTTTGAACAGCAGATGATGCTCTAGACTAGTTTTTGAACAGCAAAGGGCGCACTAGGCTAGTGTTTAACAGTAGAAGGCGCTCTAGGCTAGTGTTTAACAGCAGAGGGCGCTCTAAGCTAGTGTTTAACAGCAGACGGCGCCCTAGGCTAGTGTTTAACAGTAGAAGGCGCTCTAGGCTAGTGTTTAACAGTAGAAGGCGCTCTAGGCTAGTGTTTAACAGTAGAAGGCGCTCTAGGCTAGTGTTTAACAGCATTGGGGGCTCTAAGCTAGTGTTTAACAGCAGACGGCGCCCTAGGCTAGTGTTTAACCGCAGATGACGCTCTAGACTAGTTTTTTAACAACAGACAGCGCTCTAGACTAGTTTTTTAACAACAGACAGCGCTCTAGGCTAGTGTTTAACAGCAGATGGAACTCTGGGCTAGTGTTTACCAGTAGACGGCGCTCTAGGCTATTGTTTAACACCAGATGATGCTCTAGACTAGTTTTTGAACAGCAGATGATGCTCTAGACTAGTTTTTGAACAGCAGACGGCGCTCTAGGCTAGTGTTTAACAGCAGAGGGCGCTCTAAGCTAGTGTTTAACAGCAGACGGCGCCCTAGGCTAGTGTTTAACAGCAGAGGGCGCTCTAAGCTAGTGTTTAACAGCAGACGGCGCCCTAGGCTAGTGTTTAACAGCAGATGACGCTCTAGACTACTTTTTGAACAACAGATGGCGCTCTAGGCTTGTGTTTAACAGCAGACGGTGCTCTAGGCTTGTGTTTAACAGCAGATGATGCTCTAGACTAGTTTTTGAACAGCAGATGATGCTCTAGACTAGTCTTTGAACAGGAGATGGCGCCCTAGGCTAGTGTTTAACAGCAGACAGCACTCTAGACTAGTTTTGAACAGCAGACGGCGCTCTAGGCTTGTGTTTAACAGCAGATGGCACTCTAGGCTAGTGTTTAACAGAAGATGGCGCTGTAGGCTAGTGTTTAACAGCAGACGGCGCTCTAGGCTAGTTTTGAACAGCAGACGGCACTCTAGGCTAGTTTTGAACAGCAGACGGCACTCTAGGCTAGTTTTGAACAGCAGACGGCACTCTTGGCTTGTTTTGAACAGCAGACGGCACTCTAGGCTAGTTTTGAACAGCAGACGGCACTCTAGGCTAGTGTTTAACAGCAGACGGCGCTCTAGGCTAGTGTTTAACAGCAGACGGCGCTCTAGGCTAGTGTTTAACAGCAGACGGCAATCTAGGCTAGTGTTTAACAGCAGACGGCGCTCTTGGCTAGTGTTTAACAGAAGATGGCGCCCTTGGCTAGTGTTTAACAGCAGATGGCGCCCTTAGCTAGTGTTTAACAGCAAATGGCGCCCTTGGCTAGTGTTTAACAGCAGATGGCGCCCTAGGCTAGTGTTTAACAGCAGATGACACTCTAGACTAGTTTTTGAACAGCAGATGGAGCTCTAGACTACATTTAAGACTACACTAAGACTATGCACACTTGTAATTCGCATAAACCTTTCTTAACTTTATTAATGGTTATTTTAGGTTTGAGTGGTTAGTGTAAGGAATTAGAGGCAAGCAGAGTTTACCAGTGCTGCTGAAACCAATAGTTTTTGAGCTATTCAGTCCTGACTTGATCCTAGTGATGAATCCCTCCAAATAAACCTCAAAGAATATCATATCAGTCCATTAGGCAGATTTCCTTTGATCGTAACATCAGGCCGACCTCACACTAACCATTCCTTAGAGGACCACCAAATCAATATTTGAAATTGTATTTATTTTCTACTATGTAAACTCCTCTGATCTCTGTGAGCTGTATCTAATCTCTGCAATGTGCATTTAGACTTCAGGCTGATCTGGACTCTGTCATTTTCTGCTTTTAACTAAAGCTGTTGTTTACAGCAATGGTCCAGATCCTCAGTATTACTGGTTTACTAGAAATGCATGATTTTATCTGTATATATACGCTGCTTTGACCTTTTGTTTTTTTTCCTTTCTTACTTGCAGTGTCAGAAACCAGGGCCGTATGTGAAGGAGATGAACGATGCTGCAATGTTTTACACAAATAGGGTGCTGAAAGATTACAAAGACACGTTAGTATTGGGTTTTCTTTAATTAATTAAAAAAGTTAATCGCTACACACACTCAGACACACATACACGCACACTACAGATAAATTCATGTATTGGGTAGAATTAGGGATGTAAAAGAAGATTCTCACTCAGGAGTGTTTACGCTATAGCACAATTTCTCCTGACCAGCTCTGGCCCAGTGAATTATAGTACATGACTAGACCAAGTCTGGCTTCCAGACAAGGGCTAAACATCGACCATATCTGGGCCACGTCTCAGCCAAGTTAGTATCCCATAACTAAACCTGAACTGGGTCGGATATGTTGGTGTGTCACGACTGCAATGAAACTGATAAACCCATGAAGCATTGTGCTTTAGGTGCACTATGGGTGTTTTTCTCGAAGCGACCTGATTGGTAGAAGTTTTTTCGTTACTCAAAAATAATTCAAATGTATTTTAAATAGGTGTTGGCGTGGGTTTACTCTGGGTGCTCCGGTTTCCCCATACCACAGTCTAAAGACACGCGGTACAGGTGAATTGAATAACCTAAATTGTCTGTAGTGTATGTGTGTGAGTGTGTATGGGTGTTTCCCAGTGATGGGTTGCAGCTGGAAGGGCATCCGCTGCGTAAATCATATGCTGGATAAGTCGGCGGGTTATTCCGCTGTGGCGACCCCTGATGAATAAAGAGACTAAGCTGAAAATAAAATGAATGAATGTATTTTTAAATATGAGTCAAGGTAGGTCAACCGTACATGGCCCATGTATGTTTTTCACATCCGGGCCAAATACTACATTTGACATCTAGCCCATGTCTTGTGTGCCGCCTTAAAGACGGTGCCACCTCTGCCAAACCTGGGCCATATTTGACCCACATGCTGTATGCCAGTGCCGGATGAATGCCTGCTGTGCCAGCTTTATGCCAAATCTGGGTCAGAATTCTTTGCTACCTGGATGATCACTAGTGGGCGGGGCTTTTCCCCTCTGATGACACGTACAAAGGGAGAATGTCAATCAAAATATTTCTGCAGACTTTTTATCAAGTCTGATTATAAACAACACAATTAATACATGTTTTACCATTAGAAGCTGGATATATTCACACACTGCTGACACACAGCTGTTTAAACACAATATAAAAGTGATTTTTGCATTATTGGCCCCTCTTTAATATTAGTTTTGTTTACTAAAATTACCATGATAATTTTACCGCAGTGACGCTCGTCATGTGGAGTGGGTGCGTTCATACCTGAGCATCTGGACTGACCTGCAGGCGTTCATCAGAGAGCATCACTGCACTGGACTCATCTGGAGCAAAACTGTGAGTGAAATACAACACTCAAAGCACTCCATTACACCTCATACAGTGAGCACAATTAATGATCAAATATCTGCATTAGAGCAATTCCATGCAAACGTCAAACTCGCCGTGTAATAAGGCAAAATACCCAGTCTCTCAACATTTTCAAACAATTGAATTTGATTGACCAAAGTTACACAAGTAGCAGTTTCACATCTGTCACGTGCATAATGAAGCCTTTTTATCATAAATGCAAAAATTTTATATAAAATTGTAGTAATAATATTTATTTTATAGAGACAGCTTTTATTTTGATTAGCATTTCATTTGCATTACTTCTTTTGTGCAGTTTAATTCACTGAATTTCTACAAATTATGTTGTATACTGTTTAAATAATTGAAAAAAAAAAATAATATATATATATATATATATATATATATATATATATATATATATATATGTATATGTGTATATGTATATATGTATATGTATATGTATATGTATATATGTATATGTGTATATGTATATGTGTATATGTATATGTATATGTATATATGTATATATATATATATATATATATATATATATATATATATATATATATATATATATATATATATATATATGTGTATATATATATGTATATGTATATGTATGAGCAATATTACATGAGTAGCAGTGCGTGCACAACACTCTGTGTTCGCTATGAAAGAAAAACATTAAATGCTTGTGTTACGGGTCCCGGCAGCGGAACTCGTAGGCAGATTAAAAGTGCCTGAATTATCAGGAGAAACAAAATCACATTGACACTTCAGTGTCTTTCCCCAGGTGCAGCATAGTAGCATCTGTTTATTAACAGTCATATTATAGCAAACATCTCTTCACAAATCATGTAATGAAAATATATCCTCACAAATCATGTTTCAATTAATCAAACATTCAGTTTTGTTCTCTTTGTTTTTCTCTTTTTTTTTTACCACAATGAATTCTTCAAATACTTATACACTCTGTACTCTCTTATCATTAACACATATAAATATTATACCTTCTGTATATTTATCAGTATGATACAGAATACACTTTAAAGGGCACATAGTTGACCTCTTTTTTATGATTTAATATTAATATTATGGTTCTTCTGAGTGTGCCAGTTTAGGTTCAGTTTAAAACACAGTTCAGATTGTTTTATTATAATGTGTTAAAAAGTGTCATGTTGGGGGCGTGTCCACAGTTCGCTGATTTATGGGTGTGTTGCTTCACATGTAAATTAGTTTCGGCTTCCCACCAACGTAACAAGGGGGCGGGACCATGAGCTCACCCGCTCTGCGTTTGCAACAGAGTCAGACAGGCAGACAGAGAAAAAGCTGGAGTGAGAGGATCACCATTCAGTCGTACATGTATGACTCTGACACAGACCAAGCAGAGAGTACAAAATCATTTGTGTCTTTGTACAGTTTTACAGCCAACTGTGTGCTAGTTTCAAGTGCCGAGCTTGTACACAGAAACTAATAACCACGCACACTGAATTAACTTTGACTGAGGCACCGGATGCGCCGCTCGAAGCCGCGACACGGCACACCAGACACTCTCTGTGGCGCGGCAGAAACATGAAGTGTCCCGAATCGTCGCGCCACACATTTTTGAATTCTAAACAGGTTTCTGCAGCGGTCCGCGGCGCCCAGCCGTCGACTTGAGTGTACCCTGATAGAAACCTATGTTTAGATCCCTAAAACGCATGCTAGTTAAGATCACAGGGAGCTTCTGGGATCGCGAGAAATGCAAACGGCTGAAGTATAAGGTAGACTCAATGAGAAGTACACATGTTTGCAAACCTACCTAAAGATACAACCAATAATTCTGATTAGAGCGATAATGTGGAGAAAATTGATCTTGTGTTGAGCCCAATGAGCCTTGCATCTAAAAATAGAGCTAGCGTGTTCCTTTAGTGATATCGCTTCGACTCACGCTGAAAATGGCGGACGTGAATCAACAAACTGAGGATATGATGACGCGCCTGTCAATCAATATTGGTGGGCGGGGGGACCGCTCTCCTATGTAAAGTTGCGGTCGGTTTGAAAACAGCTCCAATTGGTCCACCGTTTTTTATGTTGTTAAATTGAAAAAAAAAGCACTGGGTGTGCTTATATCACCCCAATATGACGGTCTATACACCATACATGCACATATGTCTGTCCAAACAGCTTGAAAAGTAGATTTTTTACCATAGGTAAAATTTTTTACCTTTAAATTCTTTTTCAACCATCTTTTTCCTTTTTCTTTCTCTGTAAATACCTCTGTTTATAACCATTTACCATAAAACTACTAAGCTCACAGAACAATCATGCGTCTGTTATTTGTATCATTTAAATTGTAACAGTTACACCAATTCCCAATGTTACTCTCTAGTCTCATAAACTTTATACATTAGCAAATATACAACCAATATATACAAATAAGTCATTTTCTGTTCAATTATCACATAATGAGTAAAATACATATTATTTACTGGGGAGTCAGTTATAACAAACATAACTCAGACCAACTGTCATTTTACTGGTACCTTCATCTGAATCACGCTACTCAATAAACAACTGTAATTAAGCTATTCACTTTTAAACACATAGCCCTGCTGAAAAATCCAGCTTAAACCAGCCTAGGCTGGTTGGCTGGTTTTAGCTGGTCGACCAGCCTGGTTTTAGAGGGGTTTTGGCCACTTCCAGGCTGGTTTACAGCCATTTCCAGCCTGGTCTTAGCTGGTCAGGCTGGGTGATGACCAGCTAAAACCAGCTTGATCAGCCAAGCCAGGCTGGGAGCCCAGCAAAATCCAGCTATGTCCAGCTAAAACCAGCATGACCAGTCTGGTCATTTTCCAGCCTGGAAATGGCTGAAAACCCGCCTGGAAATGGCCAAAACCCCTCTAAAACCAGGCTGGTCAACCAGCTAAAACCAGCCAACCAGTCTGGGCTGGTTTAAGCTGTTATTTTCAGCAGGGAGGAAATGTGTACTCGCATGTTTTTACATGAATTATAATAAACATATTGACTTTTTATTAAACGTACCTGAATTATCAGGAGAAACAAAATCACATTGAGACTTCAGTGTCTTTCCACAGGCGCAGCATAGTAGCATCTGAAGTAAACACAACGAGTATCACCATGGTAACCCAAAGCGCAAGTTTCCTCAATTGCTGATGTTATTTTGTTTCAAACACTTTCATTAGTAGTGATAATAAATTACTTTTGACAGTATATAAATAAAGAAATACATTAATAACGAAAGAAACATTAATATTGTGAATACACAATGGTGTATCACACCTGTCGTATTCATAACTCCAAAATGCGACATTATTTAAATGATGTGCACGCTTTCGGTTTCATTTTCACTGCTAAGTGCTGTTCATGCTTCCTGCGCGGCTCCCAAACGATCCACAAACTGAACGTCATTTACAACTTTATTACCTGTTATTCACAGCCTATGCAGATTCTGTTCACTAAAGTAGACATCATTCACAGGCGTGCGCACATGCCCTCTCTGTGGTAACAGCTCACGGTCAGCAGCTCACGTCACGTGTGATTCGTGGACGCGAATACGCCATTACATGAAGACAGAAATGACATTTTTGAGTGAATTATACCTTTTAAATACAGCATTGGCTCGTTTCCACCGACTGGTACGGTACGGTACGGTACGGTTTGGTACAGAACGAGTTGATTGTAACTGCAGATCAATGACAGTGCGAAATAGCCTACTGTAACGTCTGTAATTATATAAAATAATTAACTAAATAAATGAACATATATAAACACATACAGCCCCTTACAGTCTCCGATATGTTAACAACTACAGAAGAACTACATATAGCAGACATTTCGTCAGTATTTAGGTTTAAAACAACACAAATTATAGCCCACAGTCAGTGAAAACCTCTCATCTGTGTCTGTAATCTTCAGCAACACATGTAGCCTCTGTTAGAGAGCAATTCCATCAATCTCAGTTCATATTAGTATAAAAAGGTGAAGATAATAGTTCGACATGGCATTTTGTTCATGTTTGCTGAATAATAATGTGCTCCTTTTTTCCGGTTTCTCCTTTGTTTCTTCACGCTTCACTCTCGCGTTTGTCAGTGTCTGACAGGATCGGGTTTCAAAAGCATGTCAATAATCAAGCGCAGGTTATTATCATCAGCTCAAGAAGTTTGTTATTTCAGATATAATGTTCGACGCGCGCGAGCGCTAGCAAGAAAGCGAAACAGCTCATGCTTCAGACTGGCTCGTAAAAAACTACGGGGCACAGGCTAAATCTGCTCTTCTTCTTGCCTTTGTGGCTGTTCATCTAGACGACGACAAGGTTTGTTTGAGCCCGGATCGATCACGGCTCGTTATTATATGTATATATCATTCCGCTGTAATCTCTCGCTGTGCATTTCAAACATGGCGGCTCTTTTGTTTTCATTCTGGCTTGTTGCGTAAGCGAATGACGTATCTCTGTAAACCAATAGCGTTCAGCTGCGCTTGTGGCTCCGCCTTTTGGTACCCTTTCTCATGTTTGGTACCCTTTCGAAAGGGTGCCGAAAAAGTGGTACGGTACGGTTCGGTACGGCTTTTGACAGTGGAAACGGCCATGAAAGCGTACCAAACCAAACTGTACCGTACCGTACCACTTTCAACACCATTTGGAGGTGTTCATGTTGCTGAGCAATATATGTAAAACAACATGAAGACTTGTGCGGCGGCCTTTGCTTCTCTCCTGAACTTGATAATATGATTGGGGGAATCATAGAAATGCTGAATTAAAGTCGAATCGACATCGCCATCTTTTTTTCGATTAATTGTGCAGCTCTAGTGCGTATAGCCTATTCTCATACTTTGTCACATCTGTAACGCATGCTTATTTCCCTTTAAACAAGATTTTTTGATCCCTTAGTTCTGTTCTTAGTTGTTTTGAAAAATATAAACCAATGTTTCAGTATGGGCAGCACGGTGGTGCAGTGGGTATCACTCTCGCCTCACAGCAAGAAGGTCGCTGGTTCGAGCCTCGCCTTGGTCAGTTGGCATTTCTCTGTGGAGTTTGCATGTTCTCCCCGTGTTGGCGTGGGTTTCCTCCGGGTGCTCCGGTTTCCCCCACAGTCCAGACACATGCGCTTTAGGGGAATTGATAAGGCTAAATTGTCTGTAGTGTATGAGTGTGAGTGTATGGGTGTTTCCCAGTGATGGGTTGCAGGTGGAACGGCATCAGCTGCGTAACACATATGCAGGATGAGTTGGCGGTTCATTCCGCTGTGGCGACCCCTGATTAATAAAGGACTAAGCTGAAAAGAAAATGAATTAATCAATCAATCAATATACTGTTAACAGATACATATTCTGTGAGTTTAAGTTTCGAGTTTTTACTGCAAATGTCACCATAATGCTGGAAGGGCTCCGTAACAAGGAAATCTCTGCTTTGTGAAGGGGCTAATATTGTTTCCATGCAGGATATTGTGTTTCAGTTGTAATTAGAAAACAACCGTCAAGCATATTTGACCATGTTTAGTCATAGAGAGGCTGCAGATTCATTACAGACGCATCAAATCTGAACATCTGTCTAGATAATGCAGTCAGATTTATGGACATGCTTCACTTCCAGCCTGAGGATGTAAAATACATCATGTTTTTATATGTGCATCTTACACTTAGACACTGTGTGTGTGTGTGTGTGTGTGTGTGTGTGTGTGTGTGTGTGTGTGTGTGTGTGTGTGTGTGTGTGTGTGTGTGTGTGTGTGTGTGTGTGTGTGTGAGAGAGATGGTGTGTTTGTGTGTGTGTGTGAGAGAGAGATGGTGTGTTTGTGTGTGTGTGTGTGTGTGTGTGTGTGTGTGTGTGTGTGTGTGTGTGTGAAAGAGATGGTGTGTGTGTTTGTGTGTGTGTGTGTGTGTGTGTGTGTATGTGAGAGAGATGGTGTGTTTGTGTGTGTGTGTGTGTGTGTGTGTGTGTGTGTGAGAGAGAGAGATGGTGTGTTTGTGTGTGCGTGTGTGTGTGTGTGAAAGAGATGGTATGTGTGTGTGTGTGTGTGTGTGTGTGTGTGTGTGTGCGTGTGTGTGAGAGAGAGATGGTGTGTTTGTGTGTGTGTGTGTGTGTGTGTGTGTGAGAGAGAGAGATGGTGTGTTTGTGTGTGTGTGTGTGTGAGAGAGATGGTGTGTTTGTGTGTGTGTGTGTGTGTGTGTGTGTGTGTGTGTGTGTGTGTGTGTGTGCGTGTGTGTGTGTGTGTGTGTGTGAGTGTGTGAGAGAGAGAGAGATAGATGGTTTGTGTGTCTGTATGTGTGTATAGTATGCGTGTGCATGCTTTCTTTTGTGTGCACGTATGTGTATGTCGTGTGTGTGTGTGTTTGTGTGTGTGTGTGAGAGAGAGACAGGTGTGTGTATGTCGTGTGTGTGTGTGTGTGCGTGTGTGCTTGTGTGTGTGAGAGATGGTATGTGTGTGTGTGTGTGTGTGTGTGTGATGAGTGTGCATGTTTGTGTGTGTGTGAGAGAGAGACAGGTGTGTGTGTGTGTGTGCGCTTCTGTGTGTGAGTGTGTGTGAGTGTGTGTGTGTGTGAGATGGTGTGTGTATGTGATGAATGTACATGTGTGTGTGTATGTGATAGAGACAGGTGTGTGTATGTGTGTCTGTGTGTGAGACATTGTGCATATGCACGTGTGTGTGTGTGTGTGTGAGAGAGACAGTGTGTGTGTGCGTGTATGTACATGTGAGTGTGTATGTGATGAGTGTGCATGTTTGTGTAAGAGACAGTGTGTGTGTCTATGTATGTAAGAGACAGTATGTGTGTGTGAGAGAGAGACTGTGTGTTTGCGCACGTATGTGTGTATATGTGATGTGAGTGTGCATGATTTGTGTGTGGATGTAAGAGTGTGTGTGTATAAACATCTGTGTATGAGTGTGTGTCTGTTTGTATGCATGTGTGCTTGTTTGTGTGTATGTGTGTGCGCGAGAATAAGAGTGTGTGTGTGGCTTGGTGGGTGTTGGTGTGCATGCACGCGCGTGTGTGTGTGTGTGTGTGTGTGTGTGTGTGTGTGTGTGTGTGTGTGTGTGTGTGTGTGTGTGTGTGTGTGTGTGTGTGTGTGTGTGTGTGTGCGCGTCTATACGTATATATGTGTGTGTCAGCTGTCGCTCCTGCCGTGTATGTATGTGTATGTGTGTGTGTGTGTGTGTGTGTGTGTGTGTGTGTGTGTGTGTGTGTGTGTGTATGGACTGTATGCTGTGGACAGGTGGTCTCCTGGCTCTTCTTGCATTGGGGGTTTACCATAGAAATGCCCCCAACAAAAGCCTAGTGTGTGTCTGGCTTACACACCTGCTCTCACACACACTCCTCGTAATTCAAGCTCTCTTCTCATGTCCTGCACATTATAAACCTCTCCTCTGACTGAGGATCGTCCGCCTCACACTCCTGCATCTGCTCAGAGCTCCATCATACTGACAGACAACTACAGCTCTGTGCTTTAGGACAGATCCTGCAGAACAAGAGCTGCGTCTCCATCCACATGTTCTGATGCACATCTTGCATTGTTGCATTAAAACGTGCTTGATGGAAACACCAAGATGCTCAAATATTATCAAATATATACGTAGCTGAATGGCCAATATAACCAATAGTCAACATAATAGCCAATACAACTAATGCTGCTGATATGGCATTCAAACATTAATCAATTCATTTATTAAATAAATAAATGTGACTTTTTTATTACCAATAAATATAATTATATAAATAAAAAAAAAAAAATGTAAGTAAATCAAATTAAATAAGACTTTTTTAATTACGGTACCAATAAATATAGCAATAAATATAAAGAAATAATTAAATTAAAAGACTTTTTATTACCGATAAATATAGCAATACATTTAAATAATTAAATTAAATTAATCTAAAAGACTTTTTATTACCTGTGAATGTAGTAATAAATAAATAAATAATAAAAATTTTTAAAGTAAATCAAATTAAATAAGACTTTTTATTACAAATGAATATAGCTATAAATATAAAAAAATTAATTAAATCAAATTAAATAAAAAAAATTTATTACCAGTAAATATTTAAATTAAATTAATCAAATTGAATAATTTTTTATTACCAATAAATATAGCAATACATTTAAATAAATAAATTACTTAAATTAAATTAAATAAGACTTTTTTTATTACCAATAAATATAAATAAATTAAAATAAAATATAATAAATATGATTAAATCAAATTAAAGTAAATGAAATTAAATGAGACTTTTTTTATTACCAATAAATATAAAATAAAATATAATAAATATAATTAAATTAATAAAATTAAAGTAAATCAAATTAAATGAGACTTTTTATTATATAAATAAATTAAAATACAATATGATAAATATAAATAAATAAAATTAAAGTAAATCAAATTAAATGAGACTTTTTTATTACCAATAAATATAAATAAATTAAAATATAATATAATAAATATAAATAAATAAATAAATAAAATTAATCAAATTAAATGAGACTTTTTTTATTACCAATAAATATAAATAAATTAAAATATAATATAATAAATATAAATAAATAAATAAATAAAATTAAAGTAAATCAAATTAAATGTGACTTTTTTTATTACCAATAAATATAAATAAAAGGGACTAAGCCGAAAAGAAAATGAATGAATGAATAAATTAAAGTACAAAAAAGTAAATTAAATTAAATTAAATGAGACTTGTTTTATTACCAATGATTATAGGTGAATGGCCAATAGCTGAAATAGCCAATGCTTCTGATATTACTGGCAATAAAACACAAATTAATAAATAAATAAATAAAATAAGACTTTTATTAATACCAATAAATATAAATAAATTAATAAATTAAAGTACATATTATAAATAAATATAATTAAATAAAATTTAAGTAAATCAAATTAAATGAGACTTTTTTAATTACAGATAAATATAGCAATAGATATAAAGAAATAATTAAATTAAAAGACTTTTTATTACCGATAAATATAAATTAAAGTAAATATAATAAATTAAAGTAAAAAGTATAGTAAATCAAATTAAATAAAACTTTTTTTATTACCAAAGATTATAGGTGAATGGCCAATAGCTGATATAGCCAATGCTGCTTATATTACTGGCATTAAAACACAAGTAAATTATTATAAATTAATTAATTAAATAAGACTTTTTTTTGTTACCAATGAATATAAAAAATCTATATTTAAATTTAATTAAAGTAAATCAAATTAAATAAAACTTTTATTATTACCAGTAAATATAAACAATTAAATAAATGAAGTAAGGTAACATAGCGTAAGGTAAATTTAAAGTAAATCAAATTAAATCAAATTAAATAAGACTTTTTTATTACCAATGAATATATCAATAAATATAATTAAATTAAATTAAATAAGACTTTATTACCTATAAATATCACAACAAATATACATAAATTAAATCATAGTAAATCAAATTAAATGAGACGTTTTATTAC
The DNA here is from genome assembly GCF_903798145.1 of Danio aesculapii. Lineage (NCBI taxonomy): Eukaryota > Metazoa > Chordata > Actinopteri > Cypriniformes > Danionidae > Danio > Danio aesculapii. The sequence continues at coordinate 48,886,875 of NC_079453.1, forward strand.
AAATAAATATCAATAAATTAATTAAATTAAATTATAGTCAGTCGAATTAAATAAGACTTTTTTATTACCAGCAGCTGAATGGCCAATAGCTGATATAGCCAACGCTGCTGATATGACATTAAAACACAAGTAAATAAATAAATAACAAAGTTTCAGTCATGCATTTCCACTTCCTCTAATAGTTTGTTTAGGCACCTTTGACCTTTCACCTCTTTACCAGGCTTTGACCTTTAGGGTCAGAGGTGAACTTGACTAACTGTTAAACGTCAGCAAACGTACTGGGATTAGAAGTGTGTGTGTGTGTGTGTGTGTGTGTGACAGGAAAAGACGAGTGTGCAACAGTTGTTTAAGTGTTGAAGTGAGCAGCGTGTGCACCTGTCAATGGCAGCTGTGCTGACGGTGTAAAACAGACGTGCGTTTGCTGTCAGCGTCACACAATAGACAACTGTGCCGCGCTGGTCTGCTTTACTACAGTAAACCCTGTTAAATACCATCACGACAGTTGTGCCAGAAACACATGGACTGATATGAGCAGCTCTGGAAAAGCAGGAGCAGATTATTAGAGAAACACTGACTGAACTGTTTTATTTAATGCATAGATTTAACGTGATAGTCATTTAAAATCAGTCAAAGGTCAAATGTTTGGTAGTATGGGTTGGTTAAGGTGTAAGGGATGGCCAACAGTATAATTAAAATGTAATTACTGGATTTAATGACATGCAGGTATTTAATCGGTCTCTTTATTTTGATGGTCTGTTTGTTGCATTAAGTTACATTGCATCTACATGCCAACTCATTCTCATTAGATTATAAGTAGACTGTTGGGTTGGGGTCAGGGTTAGTGATATATATTCTATACTTAATTGCAATATGCAATAGATGCTTTGAATGTAAATATGATGGGACAGTGTTTGAATAGGCCATGAAAATTGTTGACATGTGCTTGCAAAGTTTCTCCTAGTCAGTTAAATGTCTGTTGAAGGAGCAGAATCAGCAGATATTAAGCAGACGCTCTACTAATACTCAAATGGAGCATCAAACTAATGTTAGCATTTAATCAAGCATGAGTACGATGTAAAACATGTATCTAATATTAAGTGCATTGTCTGAATGATTAATTTTAATGTTGGTACATATTAGTTAAAGGTGCTGTGATCGTCTTCAGAAACATGTGTAGTTGTGCTGGTTGAACGTCTCTTCACATTCTAATAGTAATGATTAAAGTAAATGATCGAAATGTGTTTATATGTGTTTTTATATTCTGGGGTAAGGCATAAAACTAAAACATGTTCATCCAATTAAAATCCATCAGGCTGATAATTCCCATAATTCTCATAATTCTCATAATTCTCATCAGTAACCCAAACTTTCTGTCATCAAATTCATTTTTTTCCTTTTTTTTTGTTCATTTTTTATTGTTCTTTTTTTTTAATTGTTCATATTTTTATTGTTAATTTTTTATTGTTTGTTTATTTTTTATGGTTCATTTTTTATTGTTCTTTTTTATTGTTTGTTTATTTTTTTATTGTTCTTTTTTATTGTTTGTTTATTTTTTAATTGTTCTTTTTTATTGTTTGTTTATTTTTTATTGTTCTTTTTTATTGTTTGTTTATTTTTTAATTGTTCTTTTTTATTGTTTGTTTATTTTTTAATTGTTCTTTTTTATTGTTTGTTTATTTTTTATGGTTAATTTTTAATTGTTCTTTTTTATTGTTTGTTTATTTTTTAATTGTTCTTTTTATTGTTTGTTTATTTTTTAATTGTTCTTTTTTATTGTTTGTTTATTTTTTTTAATTGTTAATTTTTTTGTTATTTTTTTTAATTGTTCATTTTTATTGTAATTTTTTTTATTGTTGTTTTTTATTGTTTGTTCATTTTTATTGTAAATTTTTTATTGTTTGTTTATTTTTTTAATTGTTAATTTTTTGTTATTTTTTTTAATTGTTCATTTTTTATTGTAAATTTTTTATTGTTCTTTTTTATTGTTTGTTCATTTTTTATTGTAAATTTTTTATTGTTTGTTCATTTTTTTTATTGTAAATTTTTTATCGTTTGTTTATTGTTTTTTAATTGTTCATTTATTTGTTCTTTTTTCAATTGTTACATTTTTTATTGTTAATTTTTTAAATGTTCATTTTTTATTGTACATTTTTTATTGTTCTTTTTTATTGTTCTTTCTTATTGTTTGTTTATTTTTTTAATTGTTCTTTTTTATTGTTTGTTTATTTTTTAATTGTTCTTTTTTATTGTTTGTTTATTTTTTAATTGTTCTTTTTTATTGTTCTTTCTTATTGTTTGTTTATTTTTTTAATTGTTCTTTTTTATTGTTTGTTTATTTTTTAATTGTTCTTTTTTATTGTTTGTTTATTTTTTAATTGTTCTTTTTTATTGTTTGTTTATTTTTTTAATTGTTCTTTTTTATTGTTTGTTTATTTTTTTAATTGTTCTTTTTTATTGTTTGTTTATTTTTTAATTGTTCTTTTTTATTGTTTGTTTATTTTTTATGGTTATTTTTTAATTGTTCTTTTTTATTGTTTGTTTATTTTTTAATTGTTCTTTTTATTGTTTGTTTATTTTTTAATTGTTCTTTTTTTATTGTTTGTTTATTTTTTTTAATTGTTAATTTTTTTGTTATTTTTTTTAATTGTTCATTTTTTATTGTAATTTTTTTTATTGTTGTTTTTTATTGTTTGTTCATTTTTATTGTAAATTTTTTATTGTTTGTTTATTTTTTTAATTGTTAATTTTTTGTTATTTTTTTTAATTGTTCATTTTTTATTGTAAATTTTTTATTGTTCTTTTTTATTGTTTGTTCATTTTTTATTGTAAATTTTTTATTGTTTGTTCATTTTTTTATTGTAAATTTTTTATCGTTTGTTAATTGTTTTTTAATTGTTCATTTATTTGTTCTTTTTTCAATTGTTACATTTTTTATTGTTAATTTTTTAAATGTTCATTTTTTATTGTACATTTTTTATTGTTCTTTTTTATTGTTCTTTCTTATTGTTTGTTTATTTTTTTATTGTTCGTTTTTTTAATTGTTCATTTTTAATTGTTCTTTTTTATTGTTTGTTCATTTTTTTAATTGTTCATTTTTTATTGTAATTTTTTTATTATTTGTTAATTGTTTTTTAATTGTTAATTTTTTTATTGTAAATTTTTTATTGTTTGATAATTGTTTTTTAATTGTAATTTTTTTATTGTTTGTTCTTTTTTTACCGTTCAGTTTTATTGTTCATTTTTTTATTGTTCTTTTTTTTATTTATTTATTAATTTTTGTTATTGCATAACCATCAGGAACAAACATACAACACAATACAAAATATGAAACACAAAAAACTAAAACAACAATGGTAAAAAGCAACAAAAAACAAAGATAAATAAATAAAAATAAATCAAGTTACACAAAGTAAAGTGTACAACATTTCTACATTCGAGAATAAAAAATAATCCGAGTAACATAATCCGAATAAAAAAGTCAAACTCGATACAAAGAACTGTTAATGGGAGATGATTTCAATGCTTCGAAGCATGTATCAAAAAAACGGTACATCTCGCAGTGAAGCAGTGTACTTGATTAGTTTCACCAACATTACGTGATCAGTGACGTCTGAAGCTTCATTTTCGCCTACACCCACGTGACTGATTCGAATTTTGACTCAAAGGTTTAAACACCCTTATGGGTGAGTAAAGTGTATAGCGAGAGATTAAGCGTCGATTACATACGCTTCTACTGTTTTAAAGCACTGCACCGGTCCCACACACCAGTAATTAAACTAAAATACAATAATAATTTATAGTAAAAAGCTGTTGAACCATACTAAAGTGTATTAGTGTATTTTTACAGCTATGTTTAAAGGAGACCATTGCCTATCATAGTATAGTGTTTAACGGAGGCCAGCTGGCGAGTGCTGCCCGAAAGCATCACTCCCTTAGCCGCCTCCTTAGAGCATTCGCCTCCCATGCTGGAATCGCCGGTTCGATCCCCGTTTGGAACGAGTGGGTGAGTGAAGGACTAGTTGGAATATGATAGATGTAAACACTTTTGAATACCTTGGATTTTACTTCAGTCATCGGTGGTGTAATGTAACATACCTTATGTGTAAAGACTACAGTAATTGAGTAACATGTTTATATTACTGTTGTTGTATTACTACATGAATGAGTTGGTCAGTTGTGAACATTTGACAATTTTGCAACACAGTGCTTTCCCACACTCTAACCAGCAGAGGTCCTCATCGAGCTCTGATTTAGAAAGCTTCGAGTAACGAACCTTTTTCCGATACAATTGAGTCGAGCGCTTCTGCTTCAGAAAGCTTCATTTCACCAACACTACCATCAGGTAATGTTTTTCCCTTTCTCTCTCTGTCGGTAAAGCGCTGTCAACAAATATGCTGCGTCCCAATTCGCATACTTATACTACACCCTGAAAGTATGTACTTTTTTTGTGAAGGAAAAGTACACACTTTTGAGTGCGTAACAGAAGAGTATTCAAGCTTTTGGGACATACTACTTCCAGTCATACAAACATCTTTACCGAAGCCTCTCTAATTGATTGTTGGTCTCGCGCGTCCTTAATGTTTGCAGTTTGTTTACACTTTTCACCCGCGTTTGTAGTTATAAATCGATTTCACGTCCTACGCGCAATGTAGGCAATATCAGCAGTTAGAGTGTGGATGCTTCTACACTTCGAGTTTTTACTAGAAATAGTAAACCATACGGGAATTTTTGGCATACTCTTTTCAACATACTACGATTTGGGACATACTAATTCTGCATTCAAATACTATTGAATGGGTTTCCTCCAGGTGCTCCGGTTTCCCCCACAGTCCAAACACATGCGCTATAGGGGAATTGATTAACTAAATTGGCCGTAGTGTATGTGCGTGAATGAGTATGTATGGGTGTTTTCCAGTACTGGGTTGCATCTGGAAGGGTATCCGCTGTGTAAAACATATGCTGGATAAGTTGGTGGTTCAATCCGCTGTGGCGACCCCTGATGAATAAAGGGACTAAGCTGAATTAAAATGAATATATACAGTATATATATATGCATTATTTGTTCTGTGTTGTGTAGAAGATGTTAGATATACAGTATATGGTATAAATACTGTTTTATTATATTATTTAAGTAATGCAATTTCAGACTCATATTCTAGACATAAAGACAAATAATTAAATACAATGTAAATATAAAATACAACCTAACATTTTTTTATGGAGGTCACCTTGGTCTTTTAAACCCTTTATTCTGGTTAACAGTCCAGACCCAATCTGTTGCCTCATACACCCCCTACTGGAGTCAGATGACCATTACACTCTATTACTCTGTCCATCTGACTGTCTGTCTATCACTCTATGTCTGTCTGTCTGTCTGTCATCTATTTATCCATTTGTATATCTTTCCATCCATTCATATGTCCATCCATCCATTCATCTATCTATTGATGGACTGACAGATCGTTTTATCTATCTGTCATTCTGTCCATATGTAGTTCCATCCATCCATCCATCCACCCCACACACATCAAACTATTCAAATGATGCATTGACTCAAATGAATCATTCAAAGCAGATTGAATCTATTTATCAATCTGAATCTATCCATCCATCCATCCATACATCCATCCATCTATCCATCCAGTCATCCATCCATCCGTCTATTTGCCAGTCTGTCATCTATTTATCCATTTGTATATCTTTCCATCCATCCATATGTCCATCCATCCATTCATCTATGTATTGATAAACTGACAGATTGATCTGTCATTCTGTCCATATGTAGTTCCATCCGTCCGTCCGTCCGTCTATTTGCCAGTCTGTCATCTATTTATCCATTTGTGCCTGTTCTCTGCAGGGTCCTGTAACTCCTCCCTCTCTGCTCAGTGCTCCTCCTCCTCCTCCTCCTCTTCCAGTGATGATTGACAGCTGCAGTTCTCCAGCAGATGCTCCATCAGTCCAGCATGCGGCTCTATTCGCTCAGCTCAACCAGGGAGAGGAGATCACCAAAGGTCAGAGACTCAAACTACACCTCCATCAGTGCTGCGGCTGCGGATGCATTCAGATCAGCACATTCACTTCCACTACCATTCACAAGATTTCATTCTTGATTCAGTTAATATAGATTCAATACAAACACTTTATTTCAGGTGCACGCACATTAAAACAGAATCCACCTCTCTATTTTTAGATGTGTGGAATAAGCAGTCATGATATGAAATAGAGCAGGGATTTATTTAAGTATATATTTTATTTATTATATATATATATATATATATATATGTGTTGCAACCCAGGCTCATTCTGAGAACGTAGTCCCGGGGACGTTTCTGGAGACCGCGAAATACGTAGCCGGAGGTACGTACGGCTGCATTTCATTTTTTTAAGCGAACGCTGCGGGGCGGTGTGACGCCGTTCCCTTCGGCGCTTGCCGGCCGGCCAGCTGGCCGCTCGCCTCCGTGTGGAGGGCTTTCCCGCTGCAGCCAGTTTGTCCGGTTAGCTCTTCGCGGACTCAAGGCGCAGAGAGGGGCTGACCATGACGACGACGACCGGGTTCGAGTCCGGGGAAGAGCGGTTCCAGAAATCAGGTAAGAAAACAAAAACAAAATCCAAAAAATGAAGCGAACAAGTTCATAACAGGCTGAGAATGTGGTCAAAATCTGAAAACGTGGTAAAAATCGGACGAGGGCTTTTCTTTTTCTGGACGGCTTTTGTGAACCGTCGTTGGTTGGGTTTAGGGACAGAGGAGGGTGGGTCAGCCGATTGGCCGGTCGCACGGTCAATCATTCCGTCATCCAGGCAGACAGGCAGAAGGTCGTTCGACAGCAGCCTCTAGCGGGTTTACGCGAGAACGGCGCGGGAAAAAGCGTGCACAGCGGCCTCTCGCGGACTCGCGAAAACAAAAACTGCACAAATACGTACCTCCCGGGACGTATTTCGCGGTCTCCAGAAATGTCCACGGGACTACGTTCTCAGAATGAGCCTGGGTTGCAACATATATATATATATGAATGATGTGTTTTATCTGCAGGTTTAAAGCATGTGTGTGATGAACAGAAGACCCATAAAAACCCAAACCTGCGTTCTCACGGAGGAAAAACACACCACGGCTCTCCATCTAAAACCCAGAGCTCTTCCTCATCTAATCCGGTCAGGAAACATACACCCGTGCTGGAGCTGGACGGCAAGAAGTGGAGGGTGGTATGTGCGCTGCTAAACCTGTGTGTGTGTGTGTGGGTGTGGGTGTGTGTGTGTGTGTGTGTGTGTGTGTGTGTGTGTGTGTGTGTGTGTGTGTGTGTGTGTGTGTGTGTGTGTGTGTTCACCTCAGTATAATGATAGGGACTCTATACTGGTCAGTGAGCACCGTCTTTCAGATAAGATGTTAAACCGAGTTTCTGACTCTCTGTGGACGTTAAAATTCCCAAGATATCCTTCGACAAGTGTTGGGATGTAGCGCAGGTATCCTGGTGTTACGAGTTTTGATGTTAGAAGGGATGAAACGTAACATTTAAGCTGAACTGTAATGTAATGTGTGCGACAGATCAAAATTATTAAAGCAGTCTTAGTTGTTTAGGGAAAAAAAAACAGTAAGGGAAGTCAAATATTTACAATATAGTTTACAAACAGAAATGAAAATGAGTGTTGGCCAAAACAAATGAATTAAACAATACAATCTTCAAAGCTAACAGGTACACTAGATGTCTGCAATACACTATCTGGCAATAAATGTCATCACTTTGCATTTAACCCTGAATAAAGCACATGAGATTTACCTGAGGGGATCATTGTCAGTTTATCCTGTGAGAAATAAAAGCCGTTTCTAAAATTAAATTTCAGGTGTTGGTTAGGACAAAAACTCCTTTTAACATGGGAAATATTCCTTCTGTTGCGTGCCGTTACTTTTATTTAGAACACGACTTAAACCAGCCGTAAATCAGCCTTTAGGCTCGACAGTCAGGCTCGCTCCTGTTGATGTCGTCAATCTGGCAACCTGCACTTGCGTGTGTTTTGAACCAGGAGTGCAATACCTAGTTCAACCACATACATACTAAACCTTTAAATCCAACTGTCTCATCAGCGGATTGGTGGAACTGGTATCATCGTCATGATGATTGACAGCCGGATTGACCAGTAAACACAACCTAAGAGGGGGTACAGGAGGGTAAGAAAGGAAATATAGACAAAATCTATGTGGAACGACATGGATGACTCCAGACTATGCAATGATTGTATTTGACCCTAATTATTGTGTTAAGCTGCCTTGGGATGTTCAGGTCTTGGGTTAAAACAAAAATAGAAAGAAAGAAACTGTAATGTTTACTGTTGTATTGTATGCGATTCATTTATTTTTTCCTTTAATAAAAAAATAAATAAAAACACGTGCAACGTAACACCAAATTTGCACACTACATCATGGCCTCCTGACCATCCCCATATGAAACTTGGGGTAAAGTCTAGAAGGGATACAGCTGTGGATACCCATCAATATAGCATCATTTTTTTGTGACACTGTACAACAATAATTAATATTTTTACATTACTGTGATTGGTTGGATTTAGGGTTGCGGTACCAGTTTAATTGGTAAGTTTATTAGTATAGCGCTTTTCACAGTAATTGTTTAATAATTGTTGCATTACAATCAAAAATAATATTAGTATAAATAATATTGGTGGGTTTAGGGTTAATAAAATGCTATTTAATTTAATAAATAATAAGAATAATTCTAGTTATAATTACATAACAATTATTATCTACCTAAAGACCAGGCTTGTATTGAAATAAAACGCTTTCCTGCTGTTCTGGTGTCACTGAGTTGGTTTTCAGGTCTCCACAGCATATGTTGAATGTCTGTGTTGTATTGTGTGTCCTGCAGGAGTATCAGGATCAGTGTGCAGAGCTGCTGATCGAGGACACAGAGCTCAGACAGGTGGTTTACGTCTTCAGCTGCAGCAGCTCCACCCTGCAGGTTAAAGGCAAAGTCAACTCCATCATCGTGGGTAAGAATAAAATATCTGTTTGTGTGGTTCATGGGCTGATATTTAATAATGCAATACATCGTGATATTAAACTTGCACAATATTAATATCGTAGTCACTTCATAAATACAGTAAATCAATATTTACCTTTTAAACTTTGAGTGATTTTCAAGTATCATCACTTCACATTCAGATCAGCACATGTAATAACATTACAATTCACAAGATTTAATTCCTGATTCAGTTAATATAGATTCAATACAAACGTGTGATCACTTTATTTCAGTTGCATTCACACGCAGTCATGAAGTAAAGCAGGGATTTATTTAAAGTAAAAGAGTGGCCTTAAAATATTCAGGAGAAAAAACTGAGCTTAAACAGTGAGAGAAGACAAAATGCATGGACATTACAATTTAATAAGTGAACAATATATGACATTTAAGTAAATATCTGTCTGTCGGCCTTCAGCTACTGCGCCCCTCACTGCTGGAATCAGCTTCCAGAAATGATCAGATGTGCTCCAACATTAGGCACATTCAAATCAAGACTGAAAACACATCTGTTTAGCTGTGCCTTTACTGAATGAGCACTGTGCTACGTCCCACAGATCACACTATTATGTTTTCCTCCTCTTTTTCATTCATTTATAACCTGTTTTAAAGGGCACCTATGGTAAAAAATCTACTTTTCAAGCTGTTTGGACAGACATATGTGCATGTATGGTGTATAGACCGTCATATTGGGGTGATATGAGCACACCCAGTGCTTTTTTTTCAATTTAACAACATAAAAAACGGTGGACCAATTGGAGCTGTTTTCAAACCGACCGTAACTTTACGTAGGAGAGCGGTCCCCCCGCCCACCAATATTGATTGACAGGCGCGTCATCATATCCTCAGTTTGTTGATTCACGCCCGCCATTTTCAGCGCGAGTCGAAGCGATATCACTAAAGGAACACCCTAGCTTTATTTTTAGATGCAAGGCTCATTGGGCTCAACACAAGAGCAATATTCTCCACATTATCGCTCTAATCGGAATTATTGGTTGTATCTTTAGGTAGGTTTGCAAGCATGTGAACTTCTCATCGAGTCTACCTTATACTTCAGCCAATTGCATTTCTCGTGATCACAGAAGCTCCCTGTGATCTTAACTAGCATGCGTTTTAAAATTCTAAACATCGGTTTCTATCAGGATACACTCAAGACGACGGCTGGGCGCCGCGGACCGCTGCAGAAACCTGTTTAGAATTCAAAAATGCGTGGCGCGATGATTTGGGACACATCATGTCTCTGCCGCGCCACAGAGAGTGTCTGGTGTGCCGTGTCGCGGCTTCCGAGCGGCGCATCCGGTGCCTCAGTCAAAGTTAATTCAGTGTGCGTGGTTATGAGTTTCTGTGTACAAGCTCGGCACTTGAAACTAGCACACAGTTGGCTGTAAAACTGTACAAAGACACAAATGATTTTGTACTCTCTGTTTGGTCTGTGTCCGAGTCGTACATGTATGACACCATTTGTGTGGTGATCCTCTCTCTCCTTCTCCTTCTCCGTCTGCCTGTGCAAACGCAGAGTGGGTGAGCTCATGGCCACGCCCCCTTGTTACGTTGGCGGGAAGCCGAAACTAGTCTACATGTGAAGCAACACACCCATAAATCAGCGAACTGTGGACACGCCCCCAACATGACACTTTTTAACACATTATAATAAAACAATCTGAACTGTGTTTTAAACTGAACCTAAACTGGCACACTCAGAACAACCATAAAATTAATATTAAATCATAAAAAAGAGGTCAACTATGTGCCCTTTAACACATTTAATCTGTTTTTATGTTTTTTTTAATCATTTTTATTATTTGTTTTTTATTTCTCTTATACTCGTCTCTTTTATTCCTGTTTATGTAAAGCACTTTGAATTGCCACTGTGTATGAAATGTGCTGTATAAATAAACTTGCATTGCCTTGTCTGTCCGCACAGATAACTGTAAGAAGCTAGGCCTGGTTTTTGACAATGTGGTGGGCATCGTGGAGATCATCAACTCCAGAGATATTCAGCTTCAGGTCAGACATTAGTGTGTGTGTGTGTGTGTGTGTGTGTGTGTGTGTGTGTATAACAGGCTGAAGTGTGTTGATCTGAGAGTGATCTGCACTCTGGGTTTGTTATTGTCAAAGAGAATGTGTTGGCAGAATGTGTGTGCGTGAGTTATGGTCTGTTTATTGGTTTATTGGTCATAACTGATCAATAAAGAGCGTCCTCGTCAAGGTTATAATAGTTTTGGATCTTTCATTAGTTTTAGTTTTTATTTCGTTTTGACTTCAGATTTTCAAATTCTGTTAGTTTTAATTAGTTTTTAGAGGCGGATTTACTCGTTTTTATTAGTTTTTACATTTAATTTTTTTATTATATTTAAAATTTTAAATAAAAATAGCTCCGTTTTAGTTTAGTTTTTATTAGTTTCAGTATTAATAGTTTTTTTTTTCTAAATGGGGATATTTGTTACGTTTCGCAACCCAACTGAAGCATGATTCACTTATGTAAACTCCATTACGATTTTCTGTTATGAAATAAACTTACGTTTTTTCACCAGATCCTCTCATTTAAGCCCTCGGTTTACCCGCACTGCCGCTGTTCAGGTTTAGTTCAGTCACAGCAGGCTGTCATACTGTTGTGTTCGGGTCACTGAATCACACATGTGCTGTATTATCGGTTCACCGCTTCTCAAATCTGATCTCAGTGTAACGTTACTGTTCTAATAACTGAATAAATCAGTATATATTGGTTTATTTCAAGTCAGAGGGGCTTTCAGACATGCTAAAAAGTAAGTTGTTTGTGGATAAGTGCTTACTGGAGACGTGAATCGTTTTCAAATGATTCAGTTCAATTTGCTGAACTAGTTCACTTGGAAGATTCGGTTAAAAATAACCGTTCGTTCGCAATCAGGATCACTAATACAAAAATAAAACCCATTATTATGCACAAACGTGTTAAAGTAATAGTTTTAAGTGTCTGTATTTAATGCTGTCACCATGCTGCTATGATGTCCACTCGTTGTTTTTGTCACGGGAGCAACAGCGAGGATGACTGGAGGAGAACCGGCTCGATCTGGCCGATGGCAGCAGGATTACAGACTCTGAGGTGCCGTACGGGTCACCTGCAGCGTGAAGTTAACAGATTTCTTTCTAAAAGGCTTACAATAAGATTATGTATTAAATACATTTACAAAGATGAAAACGAAGGAGGCTTTTTTCTATAATTTTAGTTAGTTTTGTACGTACACAATACAGTTTCTGTTAGTTCATGTTTTATTTTTTAACTCTCGTTTTTATTTTTATTTCAGTTAACGACAATTATTTTACTTTTTAGTTTTCGTTTTATCGTTCGTTTTCGTTAACTATAATAACCCTGATCCTCATCAACACAACTGCAAGTGTGATATAGTGTTGTTGAGGTATTCATATGTTGATCTTGAAGAGATGTTCACTTAAACAAATATCATACCCCAAACATTATATTTTTACATTAATAAATCATTTCATTTATTCATTAAATTTCCTTCGGCTTAGTCGCTTTATTTATCAAGGGTCACCACAGTGGAATGAACCGCCAACTTATCCAGCATATGTTTTACACAGCGGATGCCCTTCCAGTCGCAACCCAGTACTGGGAATCACCCATACACACTCATTCACACACACACACTCATACACTACAGCCAATTTAGTTAATCAATTCCCCTTTAGCGCATGTGTTTGGACTGTGGGGGAAACCGGAGCACCCGGAGGAAACCCACGCCAATATGGGGAGAACATGCAAACTCCATACAGAAATGCCAACTGACCCAGCCGAGACACAACTCAGCGACCTTCTTGCTGTGAGGCGACAGTGTTAACCACTGAGCCACTGTGTCACCTTGAAGAGATGTCCACATAAATAAATATCATACCTCAAACGTTATATTTTTACAATAATATAGCATTTATATTGTATATTACAATTATATATAATTGTTAATCTATTCTAATGTAATTTATATATATATATATCAGGGGTCTCAAACTCAAATTGGAGAGGGGCCATTTCAGTGATTGAGGGCTGCTTTAACATCAAGCACAAGAAAAAAGTGACGTAATTGATGCATCTTAGGACAACAGACCTGATGCTTATATTTCAAGCATTACCTGTCACCAGTGATAATGCAAATCAGCACGTTTTTTGCTTCATTCAGCTGCTGAAATATATCTGTGGCTATTTAAATAAGCATTTTCACATTTAAATAGTCATAATAATGATAATAGTTATTATTAATATTCTGTCCCAACCAATTGTTGCTTTACCAAAAGTTTAACAGAAGAACAGCAGAAACAGTTTGCGTAACTTCACTGACTTCACCGGCAGTTGTTCCTCTCAGTATCTTTCTTGCTTGTAAAACTACAACAGAGAGAGGGAAAGTCAGTATATATAGTTGCATTTACTTTAACATGTTCAATTCAACCAGCAGTAAAATTTACATAGTTTTCATAGAAATCTCAATAGGCATATGAGAAATATCTATTGATGAGACCATTTGAATCGATTATTAGCAAAATGATCATATTTACACCACCAGCATAACGTGTAAGCCATGAAGATGTGTTGTTCAACAAAAATGCAAGTGATATAAAACTGATAATAATCAAATGACTTTTGAATGTTTACCAAAATAGAGCTTTAGTAAAAATAAAGCACTAACAGACATATATTTCAACGTTTAAATCAGCTCCAGAAATAATCTGCACGTGCGTTACTCTCGACTGTACACTGAGAGAAACTGAAAGTAAAACTGAAATACAGTATAATAAAGTGCAGTACTTTAAACGTGAAGTAGTTGGAGGTCAAACTACAAGTGGCGATACGTGACTGCACAATAATGATAGTGATTAAAATATACATGTTTTGAGGGGCTGAATCTCATTATGTTTTTGATGTCAGTCAAAGGGAGGAAGGAGGGAGGAAGAGGGCAGGCTGTAAATGGCCTGCGGGCTGGGAGCTTGAGACCCCTGATATATATACTATATACCACTATTTATCAATACATACAATAAAGAATTGATCATGTTTAATAATACAAATATATATTCATTAAAGAAACTTACATTTAGAAATTGTGAGAAAAATCTTGTGGTTTTCATAATAAAATAATCTTTCAGCATTGATTATCAGTATTATTTCTGAAGAATCATTTGAGTAAATGGCTAGCATGTTTTAGCCAAGCGGCAACCTCGCGCTCTACCTCGGGAAGCCAATACGGAAGTAGCTGAAACTGCAGTTTATCAAAATTCCGCTAGTCCTGGCTCCATAATAGAGCAAATTGCAATTGAGCCCACTGTTACAGCAGAAAAAAGGTGTTTACAGCCTGGTACAAAGAACGATTTTGGTTCATATAGCTATTATTACCCTCCATGACAACTGTGAGGGGGGTGAATTTTTTTATAACTCATCCATTTCCTTTATATGAGGTTATATTAAGTTTGCATAATTAAGGGCGTGGCCACTTGAGTGACAGCTAGGTCTCGCTGGTCGCCGTCACTTCACCTCAGCTGAATCCGGCAGATTAGCCACTGATCTCGGCATGTTCATCGTATTTTTGTGTTGTTTTTTGTGGCTTTACACAGTCAGCTGCCTTTTGGACTTATTTCTTGCAATTATCAGATGATATGGGATGCTGTGTGCACTTAATTGTGCTCACAAACCATTCACGTGGCCTCTATTTCCCGGGTGAGTGAAGTTATATACCATCTCTATAAATGCATTGGTCTTATTTAAGATTATTTATCATTTATAATGTTCTTTAGACCCGTAATGCCATCCAGAATCTGGCAGATTGATTAGCTGTAGGCTCTAGAACAGTCATCTGAAGCGTTGTCATACAGTGTTATGCTGGAGTTCATCAATAGTCCTGCATTTACTAACACAGACTATATCTGAAGTGTTTGGATGTAATTTGCGTTTTCCTCCTGTAGAAAAACGTCATAAGAACAATGTTTAGTGGCTCACTGTATTACTACAGTGTTTTTAAAAGTCTAAACACTTTATTGATATAATAAACAGCCAAACACATGTGGTCAGAACACAAACGAGCCGCAGGTAATGAAGAATTAAGCGTTTCTCCCATAGAAAGGCCTGTCTAAGCAGAATGCCAGCATGGGTCTGTAGCTCTGCTCATGCTCCGCCTCTTTGCCCTTATTTGGTATGCCTCGGTTGGTGCCATGACGCACGAACAAAATGGCGACGGTTGGCCATGCCTGCTGGTAGTTTCTTTTGGGTTCTTCATAAACCTATGGGTGACGTCACAGATACTACGTCCATATCTTTTACAGTCTATGGCTTTAGCACATTGCTAGCTTATTATAAGAGTTTTTTGGTTATTGCTAACATTTTAACATTATATTGGCTTAAGAATGATTTAGCACATTGCTAGCATGATTTCAATTGTTAGTAGCATGTAATAAGATATTTTAGCACATTGCTAGCTATCATGTTTTAGTACATTATCGCATGTTGGAATATGTTGCTAATATACTTTGCCTTGTTCATAATGTTTGTAGCATAGTTTAAGTGTTTTAAT
The DNA here is from genome assembly GCF_903798145.1 of Danio aesculapii. NCBI lineage: Eukaryota > Metazoa > Chordata > Actinopteri > Cypriniformes > Danionidae > Danio > Danio aesculapii. The sequence continues at coordinate 48,902,452 of NC_079453.1, forward strand.
AGCATATATCTACCATTTTGCTAGCATATTTTAGCATGTTGGTAATACATTTTTAGTAAATCATTTTAGGTTGCTAGCGTGCATCTTTGTATCAGTGGTCCAGAAAGTTTTTCCCACTATATATTTAATTAGAAAGTTGCTTCCATGTTTAACATATTGTTAATATTTGTTAGCATATCTCAAACATCCAATGCTAGTTTTAATACTTTGCTAGGTTGCTATTTGTAGTTTTTCAACCTCGGTCTGAGCAGCTCTGTAGTTTCACACTTGCTGTTCAATGATTAACATGTAATGAACCTTATTTTCTGGCCTCTCAGGTGATGGGAAAAGTTCCTACTATTTCCATAAACAAGACCGAGGGCTGCCATGTCTACCTGAGCAAGGATTCACTGGACTGCGAGATCGTCAGTGCCAAGAGCTCCGAGATGAACATCCTGGTTCCCGAGGGAGAAGATGATTATGTGAGAATATTCTTAAACACTGTAGATGTAGCTGAGGACTGGTAGAGGTTACATTTGATTTTGGTTTACAAAATGAACTAAGCAGTAGACCAATCAGAGCAGTGTAGGAATATCTGACCAATCAGAGCAGAGTAGAATTATCTGCCCAATCAGAGCAGAGTAGAGCCATCTGACCCATCTAACCAATCAGAGTAGAGTAGGAATATCTGACCAATCAGAGCAAAGTAGAATCATCTGCCCAATCAGAGCAGAGTAGAGCCATGTGACTTATCTGTCCAATCAGAGCAGAGCCATCTGACCAATCAGAGCAGAGTAGGAATATCTGACCAATCAGAGCAAAGTAGAATCATCTGCCCAATCAGAGCAGAGTAGAGCAATCTGACTTATCTGTCCAATCAGAGTAGAGCCATCTGACTTATCTGTCCAATCAGAGCAGAGCCATCTGACTTATCTGCCCAATCAGAGCAGAGTAGAGTCATCTGACCCATCCGTCCAATCAGAGCACAGCCATCTGACCAATCAGAGCAGAGTAGGAATATCTGACCAATCGGAGCAGAGTAGAATTATCTGCCCAATCAGAGCAGAGTAGAGTCATCTGACCCATCCGTCCAATCAGAGCACAGCCATCTGACCAATCAGAGCAGAGTAGGAATATCTGACCAGAGCAGAGTAGAATTATCTGCCCAATCAGAGCAGAGTAGAGCCATCTGACCCATCTGTCCAATCAGAGTAGAGTAGAGCCCTCTGACCAATCAGAGTAGAGTAGGGCTATGTGACCAATAACAGCAGAGTAATGCCATGTAACGTATCAGAGCAGGGTAGAGCCATCTGACCAATCAAAGCAGAGTAGGGAACTGTGGCCAATCAGAGCAGAGCCATCTGGCCAATCAGATCAGAGGAAAGCCATCAGATCAGAGTAGGGCAGTGTGACCAGTCAGAGCAGAGTAGAGCCATCGGACCAATCAGAGCAGATTAAGAACATCTTACCAGTCCGAGCACCGTAGGAACATCAGACCAATCAGAGCAGAGGAGGGCCATTTGACCAATCAGAGTAAAGTAGGAACAGCTGACCAATCAGAGCAGAGTAGAAACATCTGGCCAATCAGAGAAGAGTTGAAACATCTGGGTAATCAGAGAAGAGTAGGATCATCTGACCAATTAGAGAAGAATAAAACCATCTGACCAATCAGAGCAGAGTAGAAACATCTGGCCAATCAGAGAAGAGTTGAAACATCTGGGTAATCAGAGAAGAGTAGGATCATCTGACCAATTAGAGAAGAATAAAACCATCTGACCAATCAGAGAAAAGTAGAAACATTTGACCAATCAGCAGAGTAGAAACATCTAACCAATCATAGCACAGTAGAAACATCTGACCAATCAGAGAAGAGTGGAGCCATCTGACCAATCAGAGAAAAGTAGAAACATTTGACCAATCAGCAGAGTAGAAACATCTAACCAATCATAGCACAGTAGAAACATCTGACCAATCAGAGAAGAGTGGAGCCATCTGACCAATCAGAGAAAAGTACAAACATTTGACCAATCAGCAGAGTAGAAACATCTAACCAATCATAGCACAGTAGAAACATCTGACCAATCAGAGAAGAGTAGAGCCATCTGACCAATCAGAGAAAAGTAGAAACATTTGACCAATCAGCAGAGTAGAAACATCTAACCAATCATAGCACAGTAGAAACATCTGACCAATCAGAGAAGAGTAGAGCCATCTGACCAATTAGAGAAAAGTAGGAACATCTGACCAATCAGAGCAGAGTAGAAGCAGCTGTTGGAGATGCTGTGAGAACACCGCTGCTGCTGCTGTGTGTATGATGAGAAAACTGAAGTGGTTTTTGTCATTGGACGGTTGTAAACAAAACTAAATGAGAGCCCTTTAAAATAGCCCAGTGTGTTATTAGACTTCTGTCTTCTCATGTCTTCAACAGAGGGAGTTTCCAGTTCCAGAGCAGTTTAAAACGGTCTGGGACGGCTCCAGCCTGGTGACCGAGCCCACAAAGATCGCTGGCTGATTGATCTGCTTCCTCCTACCCATAATTCTTCAAGCACTTTCACTAGATCACTGTTAGCTGACACGCAAGGATCCTTACACTGTGCTTGTGGGAGTTGAAGATTTAGACTCAGAACATCACAATTATGAGCAAAATATGGACATACACAATTTACTTCCCCAGACCAATTGTGAAAGCTTTAATCACTGATGGATATTTTTGTCCTAAAGCTGCTATAATTATTATTATTACTATTATTATTATTATTATTATTATTATACATTAACAGTAGTTATACAGCATGATGGAGCCATTGTTGAATTAGGGGTGTGCGATATGTATGATCTATGATAAGATTATAACTGCTGGTTTATTGATATGCCAGCTGATATTATGGAGCATGAAAACACACACACACAGAGGGTGTAAACGCATTGACTATAATGAAGATGAAATGCAGTCAGAATGAGCTGATCATTTTAATAAAGGTAGTTTTTATATTTAAAAGTCGTGATACGGTTCAGTATATACACAAGCACGAGCAAACACTGCTGTTTCCTTCCTGAATGAATCAGTTTTTGAACAAATCATTTGATTCAGTGATTCATTCATAACATGATGACAATCACTTGGTTCATTTCTAAAGGAATCATTTACAAAGAATCTTTTAATTGATTGACTCTTATTTTTTTATTACACAACTAAAACCAGCTGAGATAACCGCAAAACTGAGATTGTTTTTTACAGTGAAAAAAGATGCAGACAAAGCTTGTGTGCGCATCTCAGAAAAACACTGCTGTTTTCTTCCTGAATGAATCTGTTTGTGAATTCAATGAATGAATTTGTGATTCAATTCATAACAGAAAGAGAATCACTTGATTCATTTCTAAAGGAATCATTTCGAAAGAATCTTTTGAATGTTTTTTTTCATGACAGACTTAAAACCAGCTGAGATAACGGCACAACAGCAAACTAAGCAAAAGATAAAGTATCATAGTTAAGTTGGCGCAATAGCCTAGTGGTTAGCGCGCCTACATATGGTGGAGTAGCGCGTCAGGGCGTCCCGAGTTCGAATCCCTGCTTGAGGACATTTCCCTACCCTCCTCTCTCTCTCCAGCTTCGCTTCCTGTCTCATTACTGTCCTATCTAAAAAAGGCAAAAAACAAATCTTTAAAAAAGTATCATAATTAAAACTCTTCAAGAATATAATAATAAATATTATTATTATTATTACTAAGATTTTAGACACAATATTGTTTTTTTCAATGATAACAGATGCAAACAAAGCTTGTGTGCGCATCAGAAAAGCACTGCTGTTTTCTTCCTGAATGACTCCGAGTCAACGATTCAGTGATTCATTCATAACGTTAAGAGAGTCACTTGGTTAATTCCTAAAGGAATCAGTCATTCTGATTGAATCTTTTGAATGATTCAATGAATCTTTTATGAATCTTTAGTGTTGTTTATTTATTCAGGACACACTTAAACCAGCACACTAAGCAAAAAACAACATAATATAATTATGAAATAAAATCAAATAAAAAAGAGATGTAATTTTTGCTCAATATCGCACGCTCCTAATGGAAATATGGGAGTTTTTGTGTCAGCAACTCAAAAGGATTAAGTCAAAGTGATAAATAGACAAAGATGTATCAGTAGTTGTCAGAAATCTTATGTTAAAATACTGTCTGGTTTCGTGTAGGAATAAAAAGATCAAATGTTTTTCAGTTTATTTTAAAAATACTAAGTTCTGTTTGTAGATAAAGCGTCCACAATCCTTCATGATTCCCACAGTTCACAGAGGCTGCTTTCAGCTCATAAATAAGTAAAATAATCAGGTTTTTATTTGGCTCTGGACGCAGACTGTGTGCAATCATTTACAGAGGAGAAATGTACAGTGAGTCAATCAGCAGACGCTTTTATCCAGATAGTTCATATTTATGAATATAAAGGCCATTTTAAAAGAAGTCTGTCAGTAAATTTAGCTTTTAATTATTTTAAGATCAGAAAAACAGGAAAAACCATAAAGGAATAACTAGAAAATGCTGTCAAAATATAATAAATTTACCAACAAACACCTTTAATTTGACACACCATTACCTGTTTCTGTTCTGCAAATGATTGAGTGCCTTTTTCTAAGATTTTGTATTATTTTAATATAGTTTCAAACAGTTCAGGTGTTATTTTATAGCTCTGTACTTCACTATAATCTCCTGATCCAAATGTTTCTGTTATTGACGCCCACTGTGGTGATCAGAGACATGCAGCATTATTAGAATAACACAACTTCATTTGTCTAAAACTAGATGTTTGCTGGATGTTGGCTCTTTGCATTCACACTTTCCACATCTGCCTGTAAATTGATGTGCTTTAAATGTTCGCTCAACAGTAAAGTCTTGCACTGAAAAAAGATTAATTGGATTTACTCAATTATTTTAAGGTATGTGGACTGCAAACAGTTTATATGGGCTGAATTTAAACTAACAAGTTGAATGTAGTAATGTTCAACTTCATTTGTTTGTTTAAAGTCAGCTCATATGAGTTGTTTGCAATCCACGTACCCTAAAATAATTGAGTAAATCCAATTAATCATATTTTCAGTGTGAATGCTTGAGCTCATTTTGAATGTATGTCAGCATGTGTTCAATATGGAGTGGCATGGTGGCACAGGGGTTAACACTGTGGCCTCACAGCAAGAAGGTCGCTGGTTCCAGCCTTGGCTGAGTCAGTTGGCATTTCTGTGTGGAGTTTGCATGTTCTCCCGTGTTGGCGTGGGTTTCCCCCACAGTCCACACACATGCGCTATAAGTGAATTGAATAAACTAAATTGGCCTTAGTGTACGAGTGTGTGTGTGTGTGTGTGTGTGAATGAGTGTGTATGGTGTTTCCCAGTACTGGGTTGCAGCTGGAAGGGTATCCACTATGTAAAACATATGCTGGAATAGTTAGCGGTTCATTCCACTGTGGCAACCCCTGATTAGTAAAGGGACTAAGCTAAAGGAAAATGAATGAATGTTTAATATGAAGCATTCTTCGATTCATAAAAGGGAACTACGTTACTTCTGGTCAGTCAGTAAACATTTAAACGTCTACAGTAAACGTCTACATTTACCGAAACATGTGATGCACATTTATCAACAGAACATGTTCCTCATATTTTAGATAAACGCCTTAATTCGTACTCTTCCAAAGGGTTTTCACGTGATCATATGATGTAGTTGAATAAAGTAACTGTGAACTTGCGCCTCTGTTTAGTGTATTTTAATGATGTTGATCTATTTTTCTGCTTTTCTCACTAAATGGTTTTCAAAATCAGGTCCAGGAAACTGAGATAGTGGCAAAAAGATGTTTTAAAGCTATTTATTAGAGATATTTATTATAATTAGTTCATGTCTTAAGTTGCCTGAATTATTGATCTTTTTGAGAATAGCCAACAATACAATACATGAGTCAAAAATACAAACGATCCTTTTATGATTTGAACCTTTTATTGATTTTCTTATTTGGAAATAATGCAGAAGAATATCAGATACAGAGCATTAACAGAACAATAGGAAATAATAACATCATATAACTTTAGTAAATAAACCAAACCAAAACACATTAAAAAATGAAAGATGGATGTGGGGGGTTGCCAAACTTTTCTTTTATACCAAAAATCATTAAGTAAATATTGATTCATGAAGATGTTCTGTGAGTTTCCTGTCATAATATATCCAAGCTTCATTTCTGATCAGTAATACACATGGCTAAGAACTTAATTTGGACAACTTTAAACGCAATTTTCTCACTATTTAGTTTTTTTAACCTTCAGATTCCAGATTTTCAAATAGTTTTTAAGTTTTATCCACCTGGGGATACTCATCCCGAGGCCTTCAGAACACGCAGCGCCACTGATTCAATCCAAGACCAGCGACGACCAAGGTTTCCATAATCTCGGACCAGGCCGTATCCTGAGCAGCTGCTGTGGTGGTCATGGAGGAGCGGAGAGCATGAGACTGATTCCTGTGACGCTCCAGAGACAGACGAGTCTTCGCTGAGGTCCAGCATTCTCCAGCCTCCGGTGCCTAGACTGCAGCTCTGCACAAGATGCTTGTCCAGCGGAGAAATAGTCGTGCCCAACTAAGCCAGGTTTCTTTCGAGGTTTTTTAATCCTTCACTTTCGCCAATTGGTAAAGTTTTTCCCTCGCCGCTGTCGCCACTGGCTTGCATAGTTCGGGATCTGTAGAGCTGCGCATCGTTGGATTTGCTCTTCAGTGTTTGGACTCTCAGTAGTGATTATTAAACCACACTGAACTGAGCTGAACTGAACTTAAACACTGAAAACTGAACTACACTGTTTCAATTCACTATAATCTTCTATGTGAAGCTGCTTTGACACGGTCTACATTGTAAAAGCGCTATACAAATAAAGCTGAATGGAATTGAATAGTTTTTAAGCGAATTCATGCAGCTTTATTTAAGAAAGTTGACTCTTGTGAATGGTTTTGTGGTCTAGGGTAAGGGTTTCCAAACTTTTCAGCCCGTAACCCCCAAAATCTCAATGCCAGTGACTCGTGACCCCCCAATATCCTCTGAGGTGGTTATAAATATATAATCTTTGCACATAACGGCGCACGCATACCCATAGGCCCAAGACTACTCATCATTTAATTTTGAAGAACGCCACTCGGGGACCGTCCTCCATGTTCAGTTGTGGCCTGTAATTATTTATAATGTACATTAGTGCCGTAAAGGTGTCAGAAAGATTAACCTGGTGTTATAAAATCAATGTGCTGTGACTTTAATATAACAATCATCCCAGGGGTCACACAAAAAGTTGTTTATTTAATATCGTCACCGCTCGATCTGCGTTCTGAATGATTTCGAGATATTGAGCTTTAACGTTTTTGCATTCCATATAGCAAACAGTATGTTGTTACGACCCTGGTCTAGGGTCAAAGCCGCAACATAAAAGAACACCCGACAAATAAAATTCACTTTTAATGACCCCTTTATATAGGGTCTCTTTATTTGTCTTTTCTTTTTTTTTTATCACCAAGAAAAAGTGAAGCCAAATACCTCGGGGTGAACCCACAGGAAAATAATAAACAAAAAATACACACTAACTAAACACCCAAATGAGACTTACTACACCTAATAAAATAACAGAAATAAAAATAGTCTCCCTGACTAACAAAAAAACAGGTGAAAATATTTACAGAAAAGAAAAGTGGCGTCCAACCCCTACTGCCTCTTACCGTGTAAATATATACAATATTAACAATCAACAAACACAGAAACCAAAACAAAAATAATAGGAAGGGGGAACACGGATGGGTATACAACACAAAGTCAACACTAGTACAACAGCACGAGGAACACAATCAACGAAAACAACTCAACAACAGGAATAACTTTTTCACAATTTCAAACAACACGCCAACAAAACTCGCTCTCCCTCCCCACGCCCGTTGATGTCTTTTTAAAGGACGCCCTGGGTAACCTCCTCCAATCCCAGGGCACGTCGCCTGCGTAGTTAGGGCGGGGCCTGCAGGTGGAAAAAGGGAGAGATAGAGACAAACACACACAAACAAACACACCTGCCAACGCAACAGTGTGTGTAACATTTGTTTAAATAAACTGCCTTAAAATGTAAACAACTTATAAAACAGCATCCCATAATGTAAATAAGTTGTCAATTAATAAGAATAAGTCAATAACTCAATGGGGACAAAACTGTCAGATAGACCCTTATAATTCTAAGGTGACGATAGAACTATTAACTACTCTTTCTACTTCTGTAGGTTATGGATAAAATATTCAAATATGGTCACTCTAATAGTTTAATAAAATCAATTAGATTTTGGGAAATCACCAAGCGACCCCCTCCTCATTGACCTGCGAAACCCCCCCCCCCCCCCCCCCCCCCCCGACCCCCACTTTGGGATCCACTAGTCTAGGGTCATCTCTAATGATCTCTTTCTGATTTTCAGGCCACATTCATGAGATCAGAAATAGTTTTTTTCTTAAATTAGATTATGATTGTTTTACAGTTTTAACAGGAATAACTTTCAAGCAAAAGTAAGCAACTCTGTAAATAAAAAATACAATGTTTTAAGTTTTAATATTCATCAATGAATAAATAAGCTTAATAAATATAGAATTTATATATATATATATATATATATATATAAAATTTATAATAAAAGCTTTCAATTCACCCATATTTTATGACAGGACAATGTTCGGTTTAGATACAATTATTTTTTAAAAATTGGAGTAAAACGTATTGAGAATCACCTTTAGGGATGTTCAAATGAAGCTCTTAGCAATGCATATTGCCTATAGCTAGGGCCAAACAGAATCTGCGGATGTTTTTTGCTATTTCTGTTGAGAATTTTGGTAAAAATCTGCAGAATTCATAACTAAAACCTTAATATGTGAAATAAAAAATAACATCTTTTTAACTTTTATTTAATGTCTAAAATGTTAATACTGTTAGATTCACTTTATTTGGTAAACAAAGCAAGTCTCTCATATAATATCTCTACTAAAAGACAGAAAATATTACTGGACAAACTGCACTGTACATAAATCAGATGAACATTTTCATATTAGTCAATAATATTACTGTGATTCATTTAAAAACTGAATAAATATAGATTTACACACATTTACACAAGTAAATAAACAGAATTGATGCCGGGCTAAAAATCTGCAGAATTCTGTGTGCACAGATTCCCTGTGGGCTTACTAATTACTTTAAATTTACAGTAGGAGAATCACTGGATATCCTGAATATATTCTCATGATTTCTGGCATGAAAGAAAAATCATTTTGACTCATACAGTGTAAATACAGCGCTCAACATTTATGAGTTCACCCCTCACCAATCTCATTTAAATGAGTATTTTCTATAGGAAGCTTTACAGTAATAGATGTGTTAGATTAGTCAGTACTAAAGTCAAATCTGGAGCTTATCTAACAAAATATCTTATGAGAACTGTCCAGAATTAGCAAAAGATAGAAAAATATTAAATACATCATGTAAAAAGAGCAGATTTAATGAGAAACAAAAAAAAAACCTATTAAATTGAGTAGTTTGTAAAGGTTTTCCTCAATATTTCACATGAATTTTAATATATTATCTTTCTATTTCTAAAGACGTGACTAAAATATTATTTTAATAAATATATGTTTAGCTTAAATGCATCAAAATATACCAATATTCACTGTATATCTGCACCTTTTTGTAATGTAATGATTGCAAGTGGATCATCGTCAGTCTTTGGCATTAACGTGAGATGTGTGAGAAATGAGTGAGTTTGGTTCATTAATGAATCTCATACATTTCTTTCGCCGACAGCAGCTTTAAACAGAGGGAAACATCAGCTTGGAAAACAAGAACAGCATGTGAAGTATTTAACGCAAAATAAAACATTACATAACTGAAAATGACCTAGCTGTACGCTCCAATGTGAACCAACAAATCGTTGAAATGTTCAATGTGACGTGCTGTTTAATATACAAGCAGATTCAAGACTGACGCAGTGAGCATTCTGCCACCTGCAGGACAAACACAGTCATTACAACACAATACAATAAAGGGATGTAGTATTTAAAGGGAGTTTATGGAATAACATGGATGAACAATATCATGGATGAACATTAATAACGTTTATCAAATATATTAATGTATTTGACATAAAAGTTCGTTTAATAGTAATAATGAAAATAATAATGCATTGAATTTACAAGCGCTTGCATTTTAATGATTTGGGTTGTCAGGGTTTTGTATTTTTAGGTCCTGAAATATGTTTGTTTAAGATGTGAACACTTCAACTAAAATATCTCACACATTTTCATACTTGCATTTAACACTTCATATTCACCATCCAGGATTCACCTCCAAGATATTCTGTTCTGGGAAAAAACAGCCACAGAACGAGAAATACTACAACGATACAAAAAATACATATATAATACTTAAGTCAATTGGTTGTTATTTCAGCTATCTTCAGTATTTTGTCTTTGAGATCAACAGAAAGAACAAAAAAAACTAATGTAAATGATTAACCAAGACAGACGGATAGATAGAACGATAGACAGACAGACAGATAGATAGATAGATAGATAGATAGATAGATAGATAGACAGATAGATAGATAGATAGATAGATAGACGGTCGGATAGATAGATAGATAGATAGATAGATAGATAGATAGATAGATAGATAGATAGATAGATAGATAGATAAAATGATAGATAGATAGATAGATAGATAGATAGATAGATAGATAGATAGATAGATAGATAGATAGATAGATAGATAGATAGATAGATAGATAGATAGACGGATTGTCGGGTAGATAGATAGATAGATAAAACGATAGATAGATAGATAGATATTTTTTAATTTTTTGTGTGAACTACCCCTTTAAATATGCAATCATCACATACACTCACCGGCCACTTTATTAGGTACACCTGTCCAACTGCTTGTTAACACAAATGTCTAATCAGCCAATCACCTGGCAGCAACTCACTGCATTTAGGCATGTAGACATGGTCAAGACGATCTGCTGCAGTTCAAACTGAGCATCAGAATGGGGAAGAAAGGGGATTTAAGTAACTTTGAGCGTGGCATGGTTGTTGGTGCCAGACGGGCTGCTCTGAGTATGATGTCTGATGAGTCTCCATTTCTGCTGCCACATTCAGATGGTCGGGTCAGAATTTGGCGTCAACAACATGAAAGCATGGATCCATCCTGCCTTGTATCAGCGGTTCAGGCTGCTGGTGGTGGTGTAGTGGTGTGGGGGATATTTTCTTGGCACACTTTGGGTCCATTAGTAACAATTGAGCATCGATTCAACGCCACAGCCTACCTGAGTATTGTTGCTGACCATGTCCATCCCTTTATGACCACAGTGTCTCCATCTTCTGATGGCTGCTTCCAGCAGGATAACGCACCATGACAAGTGTGAATCATCTCAGACTGGTTTCTTGAACATGACAATGAGTTCACTGTACTCAAATGGCCTCCACAGTCACCAGATCTCAATCCAATAGAGCACCTTTGGGATGTGGTGGAACGAGAGATTGGCATCATGGATGTGCAGCCGACAAATCTGCAGCAACTGTGTGATGCTATCATGTCAATATGGAGCAAAATCACTGAGGAATATTTCCAGTAACTTGTTGAATCTACGCCATGAAGGATTAAGGCAGTTCTGAAGGCAAAAGTGGGTCCAAGCCGGTACTAGTACCTAATAAAGTGGCCAGTGAGTGTATATTAAAGCATTAAAACATGATGATGACATTTCAGGATTTTCTTTGTAATTTCATTAATAACAACTCTGAAAATAGTTTCTAAATCATCACACACACATAAAAAAAATCAATAGCTTCAAAATCAATCAATAAAAGCACTGAAAAAAATCTGGGTTTCACACAATTTGTGTTGGGACAACATGAAGAAATTAAGTTGACATTAGTTTTTTTGCAAATTTAAGTGAATTGAACATAAAACAATTAAGTTGTCTCAAAAAAACTTAAGAATTTTGTCCATTTCAGTTTATTTTAAGCTCAAAAGCTCGTGTAAATAATGACGCATTTTTTATTTTAGTGTGAACTGCCCCTTTAAATATGCCAGTATCACTTATAATGCAGCACGAAATCAAGATGACGACGTTTCAGGATTTTATTAGTAATTTCATTGATTACATCTTTAAAAATAGTTTGTTTCTACACCATCTCACACATTTAATACAATAATATAAAGTCAACAGCTTCAAAATAAATCAATAACAGACACAGCAGTCCCGTTTTTATGCAATTTTTTTGTAAATGTCAGTGTTTGATGACCATGTTTCCCTCTGAATCCTGAGTAAAGAGCATCTCTGCGTCTGACTCTTCCTCTTGACTGCTCCTGTAATCTGCAGACTGTAGATCTGCGCTCTGCAAACGCTGATCACGGTGAGCGATCACACAGAAACCTTCAGAGTCCTGCGTAAACATCGATGAAACACTCTCTTGCTTACACGGATTACTGGGCAAAGAACTGCATTTCTCCTTTAATCTGCGTTTGGATGGGCTGGAGATTACTTTAAGCTTGAAAGGAGACGATGGAGTGTTAATAGGTGAGCTGTTCTCTTTTCCCATTCGTTTCAATGGAGATGCTTTCGGTTTTGGCTCTTTATTAAGATTTGCATGTGGTTTGTGTTCATTTCCAGATCTGGATGTTAAGATGGACGCCTTAAATGATGATTTTTGATCTCTTAGATGTTCAATGTTTAGACTTGGAGAGTGAATGAAGTGTTTATTTTGTGGATTTTCAGTCTCGGTTTCAGGCATGATCTGATTTGTATATTCATTTCCAGCATCTTGATTACTGTATTCTTGTGTGTCTGGTATATTTAGATCCGTGTAATAAGAAATGAGTCTCCTTTTTTCAGGCGGTTGTTCTTCTTCTGGATCTTCTCCATTTATGAAATGAAGAAAACGCTGATGTTTTGTATCGTTGGCTGATGTTTCTTCTGAATCTCCATCCTCTGATGAGTGAATGATCGAGTCTACTGATGGATCTAAACTGATGCCATGTTTTCGTTTGGTGCCGGAGTTTGTCTCAGGGTTACAGTCTGAGCAAATACATGGTCATTTAAGAGTTTATTAGTTTATTACGGCATGATAAGGGTTAAATACTAGATCATCACATTTTATCTACAGAGAAATCACATTGCATGAGAAATAAATTAACAAGTTTAACCAGGACACATTGACATATTATGGAAAAAGGTAAAGGTGAATGTGCATTACACTGTTATTATACTATTATCTGTGTTTATCAATTTAATTATGGAATTATAATTAATAATTATACGTTTAATAATAGAAATTAAATAAAAAGATGGATGGATAGATTGATAGAATGATGTATGAATAGATAGACAGACAGGTAAATAGAACAATAGAAAAATAGACAGGACGGATGGATGGATGGACGGACGGATAGATAGAATGATAGATAGATAGATAGATAGATAGATAGATAGATAGATAGATAGATAGATAGATAGATAGATAGATAGATAGATAGATAGACGGATGGAACGATAGACAGACTGACAGACAGACAGGTAGATAGAACGGTAGACAGACAGATAGATAGATAGACAGACAGATAGACGGAGAGATGGATGGACAGACAGACAGACAGACAGATAGATAGATAGATAGATAGATAGATAGATAGATAGATAGATAGATAGATAGATAGATAGATAGATAGATAGATAGACAGACAGAACGATTGACAGACAGACAAACAGATAGATAGATAGATAGATAGATAGATAGATAGATAGATACATAGATAGATAGATAGATAGATAGATAGATAGATAGATAGATAGATAGACAGACAGACAGACAGACAGACAGACAGAGATACCTACCTATGGGTTTGGGAGAGAAGAATGTTGATATGGTGCTCTGTCTGGTGATGGGCATGTTGAGTTTGGTCTGAGTGAAGCTCATCAGCGCCACATTATAGAGTCCTGATCCAGACAGAGGAGAGCGGAATCTGGAGGCCGGACGGGTCAGCTGTTTCTACACAAACACATTAATCACAACAAATATTAATCCACTGGAAAAAAACAACAACTTTCGGTAACCTTTAATCGAAACTCTACCTCCGCTATGGAATGGCAGTACTACTCTGATGACGTCAGTTTGACGGATTGGGCGAAATATACGTCACCATACTGAAATAAAAGTCCGCAGTAACTTCCGGTTCAAAATGTCCCAGTCAATGAATAGGAGTTATTTTCTTTAAAAACTAAATCTACATTATTGTTTAAACACAAACGTTTGAGAAAGAGAAAAGCGATATGGAATGTTATGATTAAGTAAATAATGTTAGCCTTTTATTATTATTGTCAATCGTTTAAGTAAGACTCATATTCTTCTTCAGGGATCGTTTAAAGCCCTTTAAAACTTCTCTGAGCTGCAATTTAAACCAATGAACACCACAGAAGTCCGCTGTTTTAAGAAAAATATGTTAAGATTTCTTTCCACCTGAAGAATGAAACTTTTCAATGGCAAATGGGTCAGTAACTGTTATAGTAAATCAAGACAGTATTATTCTGCATGTGAACTATTCCTTTAATTTACATGTAGTATAATGAAATGTGTGTAATAATAACACAAACTCTCTAACCTGTTGTTTCTTTTCTTTGAGTTCTTTTGTGTCCAGCCATACTCCGCACTCCTCTTCTCTATTAGCCGCGGGCTTCACTTTACTGCTCCTTACAGACTTCATTCTGTGTTTACAAATCACACACACGCCCAAAATAACCAGACCAGGACGAATAATTATATCCGGCGCTTACAGTCTCATAATAAACGAAGCTAGCACTCGATATTAGCGTTTATATCGTCAAATTTACAGTTTCTCGAGCTGTTGTATGCACTGTTGCTTTTTAGTCAATTGATTCCCGCGCGGATTCAAAGACAGCGTCGGGTTGCCAAGTATTTGTGAACTATTACGTATTAACTCTTTACGAATAATAAATCTGGTTTGAACAATGAACTCTATTCTTTTTTATTAATGTATAATATGTTGTATTAACAAGTTATTATCGCGTAATATAGCTATATTTAACTAATTACAATTAGTAAAGTGTTTAAGCGTTATTGAGGGGATGTGGAAGGGACTTGGCAACACTCTGAAAAGGTACGCATAAATGTTAGTTTTATTTTAATATTAAACGTAATAATAAACAATTATTTTATCACTGTGGTGTTTGGAAATACAAAAAAACTGTTTAATTTGCATTCAAAAACTATTTGTAATGAATAATAAAATGCAGGACGTTACGAAATCATCCGGCGACGTCACGTCAGCTTGTGGGTGACGTCAATATAAGGGTGAGTGAGTTGTCTTTTTTTCCTGGTGCGATTTTGCTACAAACGCCTTTATTATTTTAAAAATACGTCGTTTTTAATCGATACGACGTTATATGTTTATACGACATGTGATTAAACGAGAGACAAGAACGTCTTGTGTAGATTTACAGCGGAATTGAAGTCAAATCTGAGCTAGCCTTCTGAGCTAGCATCGCTTTTTGTTTGTCAGGAAGTAAACAAAACGCAATCGGCAGGTTTATCTACTGCAGTTAGGATTAAGTGTCTATCTGGATTCAAACAGTCCGTCATATCTTTAAAATCTATTTAGTCACACATTGTCTGTTTGTCCATAAGTTTGAGCAGTATTTCCTTAGCCACACTGTGTATGATAGCATGAATGGATCAGTAAATGTTTATTTTATATGATTTATTCATTTATTTGACTGATAAACATAATAATGAGCTTGTTTTATATGTATAGTTAATTTTATAGGTCATCATGTTTCATGGAATACCTGCATCTGGAGTGATGGGAGGAGGTGAGCAAGACGATCTCATCCTTCTTTTAGTCTCACTTATTGTATTTTATTTTTGTCTCATATTTGACTTTTCTGTCTACATTTTATTTATACAGCTCCTGCCAACAAGCCAGAACTGTATGAGGTAAAATGTTGTATTTGCGCACACCATCTGTAATAATGCATTCATGTGATATTATTTCTCTTGAAATTATTTTCTTTGTCTTTAACAGGAAGTGAAGTTGTACAAAAATGCCAGAGAAAGGGAAAAGTAGGTTGAAATTTTCTATTTTATTATACTTACTCATTTATTTGTAGCCTAGCATACTTTTTTTATTGGTTTGTTTACTCTTTTTCAGAGGATGTTTGTTTGTATTTTATTTTAATTTGAGGAGATAGTGAGGGGAAAAACTAAGACAATCTGTAATTTGTCTTATTTCTGTATTATGTGCTCCTATGTACACTTCCTGAC
The DNA here is from genome assembly GCF_903798145.1 of Danio aesculapii. Classification (NCBI taxonomy): domain Eukaryota; kingdom Metazoa; phylum Chordata; class Actinopteri; order Cypriniformes; family Danionidae; genus Danio; species Danio aesculapii. Next base: position 48,918,800 of record NC_079453.1, read on the forward strand.
AAAAGTCTTGTTGTCGATCTCAGTTTTAAGAACAACGAATAATAATTTGACTTCTTGTTGATCATTTGGAAAAGTCTCAGAAGGTTGATTTCTCTGAATCATCTGTTGAACTGCATCCCAATCATCACAAATACTGAAGAAGACCTACTGGAACCTGCATAGACCAAGATTCTCATAGAAATCAGTCAAGTTTAGTGAAGGAAAAATCATGGTTTGGGGTTACATTCAGTATGGGGGCGTGCGAGAGATCTGCATAGTGGATGATCAACATCAACAGCCTGAGGTATCAAGACATTTGTGCTGCCCATTACATTACAAACCACAGGAGAGGGCAAATTCTCCAGCAGGATAGCGCTCCTCATTCTTCAGCCTCCACATCAAAGCTCCTGAAAGCAAAGAAGGCCAAGGTGCTCCAGGATTGGCCAGCCCAGTCACCACACATGAACATTATTAAGACATCATTGTCTTCATAAGCATAATCTAGAGGCCACTTCTGATACCAATTGATCAACAAGAAGTCAAGTTATTATTTGTTGTTCCTAAAACTTGAATAGGCAACAAGACTTCTGTCAGGTAGTGTATGGCGTTATTAAATGCCAATAAAAAGTAAATAATTAAATAAATAATGTGTTGCAATTTTGAGCTTTTTTACATCTTATTAATGTATTTATGGGTAAAAAATTTACAATGTCAGTTAATGTATTTAATGGCTTAAACATTGTACAATATATTACAGTATTTATTATAATGTAGTGATAGTGAAATGAAGCTTTCTTAAGCAGTGAAGCGCTCGACTCAATTATATTGGAAAAAAGTTCGTTACTTGAAGCTTTCTAAATCAGAGCTCGATGAGGACCTCTGCTGGTTAGAGTGTGGGAAAGCACTGTGTTGCAATAATGTCAAATGTTCACAACTGACCAACTCATTCATGTAGTAATACAACAACAGTAATATAAACATGTTACTCAATTACTGTAGTTTTTACACATAAGGTATGTTACATTACACCACCGATGACTGAAGTAAAATCCAAGGTATTCAAAAGTGTTTACATTTATCATATTCCAACTAGTCCTTCACTCACCCACTCGTTCCAAACGGGGATCGAACCGGCGATTCCTGCACGGGAGGCGAATGCTCTAAGGAGGCGGCTAAGGGAGTGATGCTATCAGGCAGCACTCGCCAGCTGGCCTCCGTTAAACACTATACTACGATAGGCAATGGTCTCCTTTACATTTACATTTAGTCATTTAGCAGACGCTTTTATCCAAAGCGACTTACAAATGAACATAGCCTTTAAAGATAGCTGTAAAAATACACTAATACACTTTAGTATGGTTCAAAAGCTTTTTACTATAAATTATTATTGTATATTAGTTTAATTACTGGTGTGTGGGACCAGTGCAGTCCTTTAAAACAGTAGAAACGTATGTAATCGACTCCTAATCTCTCGCTATGCACTTTACTAACCCATGAGGGTGTTTAAACCTTTGAATCGAAATTTGAAGCGGTCACGTGGGTATAGGCGAAAATTAAGCTTCGGACGTCACTGATCACGTGATGATGACAAAAGGAATCAAGCTCCGGTACACTGCTTCACTGTAAGATGTATCGTTTTTTTGATACATGCTTCGAAGCCTCGGCACACAACGTCACATCACTATTATTATTATTATTATTTTTTTTTTTTTTTTAGGGGTTTTTCACTTTTATTATGACAGGACAGTAGAGAATTCAGACAGGAAAGCATTGGGAGCAGAGAGAGGGGAAGAATCGGCAAAGGACCTCGAGCCGGGAATCAAACTCGGGTCGCCGTGAGCACATTGGTGCTATATGTCAGCGCGCAGTACCACTAGGCTACTGGCGCCGACGTCACATCACTATTATAATGTGTTAATGTGAATTAATGAAAATAAAGTTGTTTATTGTTAGTTTGCATTAACTCACAGTACATTAATGTTAACAAACATGAATTTGGATTTTAATAAAGCATTAGTATGAACTATGATTAATAAACGCTTTTCAAATATTGTCTATTATTATTTCTTAATTGTAAATACATTAACGAATGAGTCCTTATTGCAAAGTGTGACCCACAGTGAAGATATTTTGAATGTTAAAACGTGGTTTGGTTGCATTTAATGTCTTTTTACTTTGTTTTGAAAGGTATGACAACATGGCAGAGCTGTTTGCTGTGGTCAAAACACTCCAGGCCTTGGAAAAAGCCTACATTAAAGACTGCGTGACTCCAAATGAGTGAGTTACACTTTATTTTATGCACAGGCCCTTTATATTAGATTTAGATTAGATTAGATTCATCTTAATTGTCATTACACATGTATAAGTACAAGGCAACGAATAAGTACAATGCAGTTTAAGTCTAAACAGGAGTGCAATAGCAACAAGTGCTGGATATAGGTATAAGCTATTAGTGCGATTTATAGAAAACTTTACCTTTATTTCTATAGCGCTTTTACAATGTAGATTAAAACTATGGGTAATATTTACATATGGATGTACTGTGAACATAATATACAACTTGTATTAACTATAATAAGAGATTTACAAATAGACGAACATACTTTACAGCTTGCTATTAGTGATCAGGAAAATGCAAATAGATGTGAACATATTATACGGGTTGTTATTTACTATAAACAGGAGATACAAATAGATATGTATATCAAACATTTACATATACGCTGTTTTGACCAGCATAAAGCAGCTTTGCTGGCTAGTGACTTCTGTGTGAGAGCTGTGCTTTATAGTTACACCACTACACTATTAAAAATAGACCATTTGACCACACAATTATTGATATCAGACGATGTTAAATAATATCTGCTCTGTTTTTGCAGGTACACAGGAGCATGCTCCAGATTGCTTGTCCAGTATAAGGCTGCTTTCAAACAAGTCCAGGGATCAGATGTGGGCTCCATCGATGACTTTTGTCGGAAATACAGGGTATAACCACTGATAAGTAACTCTAAATGTGTTGATTAATGCTTCTCTTCACTAACCTGCTGTATTACATAGGAGTCAAAGATAAGAGGGATTTTCAAGCATCAAAATATTTAAAAAAGGACAGTTTTGCTGTAGCACAGCTTTATTTTTTTCTGTACATTAGAATTTGTTGCCTGGGAATAATTTGATGTCATAAAGACGATTTTAAGATCACAGTTTAGCCCAAAAACACTTAATTAGCCATGTGTGATCCTTAATTGTCACTATAATCATGCAAATCTCTAGGTTTTACCCATTCATAAACTTATTACTTAGTAAACGTCCTAACTTAGCATGATGACTTATTCTTTTATGCAGTTGGATAGGTAATAAGGTTCATGGTTCATGTATTTACTAACATGAACTAATTATGAACAATACTTGTACAGATTTAGGGGTGTGTTGCTTCACATGTAGACTAGTTTCGGCTTCCCGCCCAACATAACAAGGGGGCGGGGCCATGACCCGCTCTGTGTTTGCAACATAGACAGGCAGATTGAAAGGAGGAGAGGATCAGCATTCAGTCGTACATGTACAACTCGGACACAGACCAAGCAGAGAGTACAAAATCATTTGTGTCTTTGTACAGTTTTACAGCCAACTGTGCGCTAGTTTCAAGTGCCGAGCTTGTACACAGAAACTAATAACCACGCACACTGAATTAACTTTGACTGAGGCACCGGATGCGCCGCTCGAAGCCGCGACACGGCACACCAGACACTCTCTGTGGCGCGGCAGAAACATGAAGTGTCCCGAATCGTCGTGCCACGCATTTTTGAATTCTAAACATAGGTTTCTGCAGCGGTCCGCGGCGCCCAGCCGTCGACTTGAGTGTACCCTGATAGAAACCTATGTTTAGAATTGTAAAACGCATGCTAGTTAAGATCACAGGGAGCTTCTGGGATCGCGAGAAATGCAAACGGCTGAAGTATAAGGTAGACTCAATGAGAAGTACACATGTTTGCAAACCCACCTAAAGATACAACCAATAATTCCGATTAGAGCGATAATGTGGAGAATATTGATCTTGTGTTGAGCCCAATGAGCCTTGCATCTAAAAATAGAGCTAGCGTGTTCCTTTAGTGATATCGCTTCAACTTACGCTGAAAATGGCGGACGTGAATCAACAAACTGAGGATATGATGACGCGCCTGTCAATCAATATTGGTGGGCGGGGGGAATCGCTCTCCTATGTAAAGTTGCGGTCGGTTTGAAAACCGCTCCAATTGGTCCACCGTTTTTTTATGTTGTTAAATTGGAAAAAAAAAGCACTGGGTGTGCTTTTATCACCCCAATATGAAGGTCTATACACCATACATGCACATATGTCTGTCCAAACAGCTTGAAAAGTAGATTTTTTACCATAGGTGCCCTTTTAAAGCACCTTGAACTAACATTGAACTACTTTATTTTCATAACTAACATGAACAAGTACTGTAATAAATGTAGTGTTCATTGTTAGTTCATGTTAGTGAATATATAAATGATAACATTAACTAATGCAACCTTATTGTAAAGGGTCACAGAGTAACTTAAATATTTTTGCATGATTTATTTGAAACATTTTATGCTTTACTTGCATTAATATGCTTTATAAAAGAAAGAAAACAAACAGAAAAATAGCATTTATGTAAGACATTATTGTTTAAATATTGAATCATGAAAAAAATAATTAACTATAAATCACATACAGATGTGCATATTATGTAGTTTATATCAAAGCTATTTTATTTACTGTGGTATATAAATAAAATGGTTTCATTACTATGATGTTTGTAAACATGTATATGGATCTTCACTTTGCTTCTGTTTAATATTTAGCTGGACTGTCCGTTGGCAATGGAGCGGATCAAAGAGGACCGACCAATCACCATTAAGGATGACAAGGGCAACCTGAATCGCTGCATTGCAGACATCGTTTCTGTACGTATCTCAAACTCTTAATGCGGTGCTTTTGTGTAGCCTAGAATGAATAGCGTTAATGCCAGAACAGCCCTCAGTTTATTGATCGAGCGCAGAGGTGTCCTTTTTGTTCCAGCTCTTCCATTAAGCAGATTTCTCCAATCAGAAATAATGGCATGTGTAATTTGTCATGCTGGAGCACCTGCTAAAGTAAATACTTAGCGTTGATAATAACTAAACATGTTTGCATAAATACTCAAAAATCAGCTTAATAAAGTACAATGCAAGTAATCATTTTTTCCCAGTAGAGACGTCATAATGTGCATATCTAAAAATTATTGAACATAGGTCAGTTGTTATATTAAATAAATCATTAAAAACTGAATGAGTATGGTAACATGTCAGTTAGAAACTTACAGCTTCTAACAAGCTTCATCTATCAATGTTTTCTATAATTTATTATGCCGCATTTTGATGGCAACACTTCTACTGAAACAGCATGAGATGAAGACACGGTTTTAGAAATCTCTAGGTCAAGACGGTGTTTAAGTTTGCAGTAAATTTCATTCTCATTTTCTGCTAAATGTTTGCTCTTTCTGTATGTTTAAATCCAGAGTAGGGTTGTTTTTTTCTGTTAGCTATTGCACATGCGCACCTCAGTACACCACCGGAGAGCAGGTTAATGCGTTTATATGCTGTGCACAAATTTATCTGTGAATATCGTGGTATGGTTACCTTCCTCTGATAAAGGAAAATTAAGATGTTTACCTGCATTGTTTGCTTGTTATTAAGCTTGATTGGGTTAGGAATGTGCATGAATGTGTGAACACTCTTTTTTTTTTTCTGTGCAGCTCTTTATCACAGTAATGGACAAACTTCGACTTGAAATTCGTGCTATGGATGAGGTATGCACATGAGATTAAATTCATTAAAGGGCAGGTCATGTGGCTTTTCAAAATATATTTTATTTGCAGTTATGACGCTGTCTTTCAATGTAAACCAGGGGTCTCAACCTCAAATTGGTGGGGGGTCATATCAGTGACAATTCATAGGAGGGCCGCTTTAAAATTCAAGCACAACAAAAAAAAAGTGGAAACCTGATGTAATTTATGAAAGAGTAACAAAGCTCCTTCTTTTTGTTTTGTTGTTGTACATATTGGAGTAGTTTAAATAGCTCTGAAAATACTACAATTTAATAAAATGCATAAGAATAATATTAATTATGTCCCAATCAATTGTTGCTTAACCAAAAGTTTAACAGATAGACAGCAGAAAAGAGTTTGGGTAACTGTTGACTTTACTGGCAATAGTTCTTCTCAATGTTATTTTTTGTAAAACTACAACAAAGTATGTATATTCACATTTACTTTAACATGTTTAATTCAGCCAGCAGAAAAACTTTACTAATGCATATTTTTTTATACAAGTCTTAATATGCATAACAAAATACAGGTGGTATAAAACTGATTATAATCAAATGACCTTTGAATATTTACACAAATAGAGCTTTAGTAAAAATAAAGCACTAACAGACATGTATTTCACCTTTAAATCAGCCCCAGAAATAATCTGCATGTGCGTTACTCTCGACCGCACACTGAGAGAAACAGAAAGTAACCCCGATATACAGTACAGTACTTGAAATGTCCAGTAGGTGGGGGTCAAAACCACAAGTGGCTATATGCGACTGCACAACAATGATATTTATTCAAAAATAAATGTTTTGTTGGGCCGAATCTCATTATACTTTTGATGTCAGTTGCGGGTCAGAGGGAGGAGGAGGGGGGCCACAAATGGCCAGCGGGCCGGGAGTTTGAGACCTCTGATGTATACTGTCTGCAAAGTTGTTAATCAAAATGTGCATGATAAATAGATGAAGTCATTCAGCGATTGAACAAGAGGCAATACACACAAGAAGTACTAAATATACAAAGGAACTGTTAGTGCTCAGAGAATTAAATGCAGGTGGTTTGTCAAGCCCACTCACCTGTGTAAAGCACACTTCATAAATGCACAATGTTTTGTGTGATGGTCAGAAAGTGTCTGGTGCAAAAACTGGTGCAAGTGACGGTTAATGTCAGCGAGATAAAAGCGTGTGTTCCCCACAGGTGGTTTGTCAAGCCCACTCACCTGTGTGAGGCACACTCAGGATTGCATAATTTTTAAAAATCGTGTGCCTGCTGATCTACATTCTCATTTGCATAATCTCCGCCTCCTGTGACATACAAACACTCTCAAACAAACTAATTTCAGACACATAAAGGATATGGAAACACCAATCAAAACAGACTTGGCCTACTGACCAATCAGAGTTGGGTTTACAGACCTTAAACTCTGAATTTATTCGAGCAACGTATTGAAACCATTCCCAAATTATTCCAATATTAAATGCATAATCTGAGAAAATGACAATGTTTTCTGAGCTGTTTTCAGATGCATTTAAACCTGTTGTAGGAGACCGATACCATATGAGCTGCTCTTTGAAAACTGTCTCTACTTAAGAGTGTAAGTTTTCCTGATTTCATGTGTTGAATGAGTGTTAATTGTGTTTAATAGATCCAGCCTGACCTGAGAGAGCTGATGGAGACCATGAACAGGATGAGCAACATGCCTCCAGATTCAGAGGCAAAAGACAAAGTTAGCCTCTGGTAATGCTCAGCAATGTTAATTCATTAACTGCTTATTGCGTTGGTTAGGAGTACAGCCAGTGTGGCCTTAATTGCATTAGGATATTTTCTGGTAGTTATCAATGACTACGTTTACATGGACATCAGTAATGATTTGCCGTAATCTAATTAAGACAATAATAAGATTAAGACGTTTACATGAGCTGCTTTCTGAATGTTCCTTTCATGATCCCGTTTTACATGTCACAGCACATAATTCGATTAACGTCATTGCGTCACCGCGCTATCCACATTTCCTCTGGAGTTTTATGTAATTTCGGGTGTTTCATTTTTAATTTGTCGACTTTAACTGCAGTTTGGCACTTTCACTTTCATTCAGGAACATTTCATGCATGCCCCCCGTGACAAACGAGATATTGGATGTGGGGAACTGCTGGAAGAGTGTTGTTTTAATGGAGTTTCAAACCGAATGAGAGAAAATAAAAACCTGCATTTCGCGATGTCTGTGGTCTTCACTTACTCTGTAGGTGGAGATAAGAGTGTCAGACAGCCGTGTGTGTATAGACTATCCTGTCGCAAAACACAGCGAAAAGTCCTACATGACTGTAATAGTTTAAGGTGTTTACATGTCTGAACTGCACTTCAATAATGCGACTAAAATCGGCATACTCCACACGTCTTAATTCCATTCCTCTTTAGTTCGAGTATGACCCTAATCGAATTAAATTAATCAAAAATCACTGTTTACATGATAGACTCTTATTTAGAGTATTGTCTTAATCGTATTAAAATCTAATTACTGGTGTCCATGTAAACATACTCATTGACCATAATTCATATGTATCCACTGAGAGACCGAAAACAGTTCTGTATCTTTAGAGAAAAGTAATAGTAAGAGTATTTTTACTTAAGTAAACTCCTGCTGTAATTTGTTTCATTCATTCTGCACACTAAATGGTGCCTTATTTTGCGTTGTTTTAGACAAAACTCAAAAATTAAGTGATTTCAAATTCACGACTGATGTTAGTAGTATGCCAGTAAATCTGTAAACCGGCTCAAACTCATGCAAAACTGTATCGCATGTGCTGATTTATTCACTGCACAGCCCGATTGCAGGTTTTATCATTTATTTATCACTATTAATTCTTATTGAGGGGAGAATTTTTGTCTGTATATTGCAAAGTATATGATATTTAACATTGGTAATAGTCTGAAATGTCTCTTGGACATTAAATCAGAATATCATAAGGACTGCTGCTACACATTCAGCTTTAAATCACAGGAATAAGTTGTGTTAATACAATTTTAGTTAACACCTGCGTTCAGCATTATCAGCTTGACAACATATTGATAAACTCATCTTAAAGCAGACCTATTCTGCCCCTTTTTAATGTAAAAGAAGTATCTGGTGTCTCTAGAGTGTGTGGTGAAGTTTCAGCTTAAAATACCCCACAAATAATGTTTTATAACTCTCTGAAACTGACCCTTTAAGGCTTTAAATCCTAATTGTGGCGTTTTGGTGACTGTCGCTTTAAATTTAAATGCGATTGTGCTCTTTTTCCAAAGAGGGCGGAGCTACAAATGCCTGTGGATCAGCGTATTCAATGTGTGGAAAAACTGAAAATGTTAACATCAGTGTATGAGAATGCATCAGTCTATGGAGACTCCTGTCGCTGTTCATTTGTGCTTCAATTAAACCTCCACATTTATAATTCTCTTCGCCTATGCTGACATCTTCAGCAGCTTAAAACTCTAGTGGCAGACGGCTGCTTCTCACTCAGGGCTGTTTATGCTAATGAGGGAGAAATGGTCACTAGTAGGCGGGGCTTTCCACCTCTGATGACACTTATACAAAGGAAGAATGTCAATCAAAGTGTTTCTGCAGACTGTTTTTATAATCAAGTCTGATTTATAAACAATAGAGTTTATTAATTGTTACTATTAGAGGCTGGCTATATTCACACACTGTTGTTGTGTTTAAAGCCCTTAAAAAAGTGTTTGTTTTTTTTTGCATAATAATAATATCAGGTGTAAATCAAAGCATCTTACTCCTCTATCTTTCCTCTTTAAAATCTCCTCCCTCTGTTTTTGTTGTTGTTTTTCCACAGGTTGACCACACTGAGCAGCATGTCTGCGTCTGATGAACTGGACGACTCTCAGGTTCGCCAGATGCTGTTTGACCTGGAGTCCGCATATAACGCCTTCAACCGTTTCTTACACTCCTCCTAAACGCTCCTTCCCTTTCTGAGCTCCTCTTCACCAGCTTTTAACATGTTGCCCTTGTTTCTGAAACATCGGTATGTTATATAGAAATCTCAATTAATGTACTGTTTACTAAGGCTTCTGTTATTCAGTAATACAGGTAGGATGATGCATTCTGAGATCAGTTTTCTCCTTTTTTTCTGTCACACAATAGACTGACGTAACCATTAGGCGTATGCATTTAGCTCAGGGTGGGCTTTATAAGGATCAGTGTATCATAGAAAGATGTTAAATGAACATTATGAATCACATAATATATAAATAACACAGCAAGGTTTAATACTGAATTCTCACTACTGGATTTTATTTGGTAATACTTCGCGATCAGCTTCAATTAGTTAATGTATTTACTGATAAACAATTAACACTTTATAACAGTATGTATTCATCTTATTCATCACATTAGTAAAAACACAGTTCATGCACAATTTTGCATGTTAATAATGCATTAGTAAATGTTAAACTTTGATTAATATATGCTGTTTTGTTCATGTTAGTAAATACATTAGCTAATGGAGCCTGATTGGAAAGTATGACCTTTAGTTTTAAATATATAAATCTTTTTTTTTCCATCTTCAGACTTCCTCCTTTGCTAAAATATTTTTTCCCACCGTATTTAATTGTGCATTTAAAGTACTCTAACATTTGATGGTTGATAAACTTGACTTTTATATCAAATCTTGAGTGGGAACTATACTCTTTTTTCTTGGCACGGTGTTGGTCTGTCTCTCTTCAGTATGTAATAAGTCATATTTATTAAATTACCATTGTAAATAAAATAGTTTTGAAATAAACTACATGACTTTCAAACATAATTCGCCCATCTAGATGTGATTTGTATTTAAATTTTTTTTAAATGATTCAATATTGAAGTAATTATATTGAAATAATAACGTCTACCTGTTTACAGCATGCAGTGATACGTTTGTTCACAGACAAATTGAAGCAAGTTGTGCAGAACTCCTAAAGGTGCTGTATGTAAGTTTTTGACATGCTAAGTGAACATACTTGTTTACCTGAAAAGCAATGCTGAAGTCAGATATTCTGCTTTGAAAATGTGCCGTAACGCTGTCTTTGTTTTGGTCTTTTTAAGACGCCCAATGCCAGTTTCGCTAATGGAAAACCGCGTATTTCATTCATTCAGTCAGGAAGACCCTCAAAGTATGCGTCCGAGACTGAAATGTGACCTCCTGTGGACAGTAGCAGACTCCGAAATGAGACTCAGATTCAGAGTTCCACATGAGGTGGTTATTAATTAGCAAATAATATAAATATTACCAGCGTAAACATTAGGTGAGCAGGTTACATTGTAACACCGTGTCCTAACAACACGATCCGTGACAAGATATGCAGTGATAAGCGATTTGGCTGTTTGCACCAGCATCGTTTATCCTGTTGTTCAGCTGTGAGAAGCTGTTTCTAAAATATAAGTTTAAGGTGTTTGATTGGACAAAAATATATCTTCTATCGCGTGCCGTTTCTTTTAGTTAGAAAACGGTTCAAATCAGCCTTTAGGCTCGATAGTCAGGCACATTTACAATTCTGGCAACCTGCTCTTGCGCGGACTCGTCAGAGGAGGAGCTGAGTGATGACGTGTTTTGGTTTTGATCCATGAGTGCAATACCTAGTTGAACCACTGGGTGTCAAACTTGCATACTACATCTTTAAGTAGTTTATTTCCATACAGAAGGGCATCATGGTGGCGTAGTGGGTAGCACGATCGCCTCACAGCAAGAAGGTTGCTGGTTTGAGCCACGGCTGGGTCATTTGGCATTTCTGTGTGGAGTTTGCATGTTCTCCCTGTGTTCGTGTGGGTTTCCTCCGGGTGCTCCGGTTTCCCCCACAGTCCAAACACATGCGCTATAGGGGACTTGAATAAACTAAATTGGCCATCGTGTATGCGCGTGAATGCAAGGGTGTTTGGATGTTTCCCAGTGATGGGTTGTGGCTGGAAGGACATCCGCTGGGTAAAACATATGCTGGATAAGTTGGTGGCTCATTCTGCTGTGGTGACCCCTGATTAATAAAGGGGCTAAGCCGAAAAGAAAATGAATGCATGAATTTCCTAACAGAAGCAAGTCGAAATTGACAGTGCAATGTGTAGCAAAATGGTTACAGCTTTTTAAAATTTATTATTATTATTTTTTTAAAATAAACAATAGTTATGTGTCTAAGTAACCTGTAATTTTTTATTAGTTTATTTTTCAGGGGTTTTCACTGTTATTGGTATAGGGCAGTGTAGGGTTCACAGACAGGAAAGTGAGGGGAGCAAAGATTGGCAAAGGACCTCGAGCCGGGAATCAAACTCAGGTCACCGTGAGCACCTCAGCACTGTTTCGACACTAACCACTAGGCTATCTGCGCTCAGAATTTTTTAGTTTTTAATGCTGTAAACTGCTGACGATATTTCTTTTACAGGTTTTCTCAGTGACTTTGCTCCATTTCTCAGATCTGAGTTGAAATTGTCAAAACTCCCTGTTCGATCTTCTCATCATTGTGTCACTTGTGCACATCAGAGAAGCCGTTTCTCATTTCCTCAAACAAGTTGCAAATGCTTCTGTGCATACATGCAAATGATTATGTGCAATCCTCTGATGTTTCCTACATTATCAGTTGCTTATGTCATGTTGATCAAAATGTATTATTTTGGTCTCAGTCTGCATAGTCTCACCCCCCCACAACATTTAATCGTTTAAGTCAGGGGTGACCAACCCTGTTCCTGCAGATTTCAGTTGTAACCCATATCAAACACACCTGCCTGTAATTATCAAGTGCTGTTCAGGCCCTAATTAATTAGTTCTGGTGTGTTTGATCAGGGTTGGAGCTGAACTTTGCAGGAAGGTCGATCTCCAGGAACAGGGTTGAGCAACATGGTTTAAGGCATAAGTCTTTACATGCAAAATGACTGAACAAGTTGTCATAATATTTAGTCATTTGTCTATATATTTTCATTAGACTTCAGTCTAAAATTGGTACATTTCTCCCAGGTGCATTTGGACTTTTTCTAATGAAGGTGCATCTCAAAGGTGATTGTCTGTCCTATGTTCACATTTCTACTTTTGTTTAGTTTTTCTTTGTGCTGTGCAGTGCTGTCTTTTCATTTCTGTATCACAATGGCATGATCTGGCAACAAATTACAGTACAAAAATCACCATATTTGATATCAGAACACCCCTCCAGAGTACACTGTTATATTGACAACATGACTAAGTAATTTGACTGTCTTATCCACACACAATGACACAAGGACTTTTAATTCTGACGGCACTGACACATTCATTGACAGAAATGTAGTTCTGAGAGATGGACTAAGGATTTTGAGCAAGAGACTGGCTTTTCCAGGTCCTCCGTGGTGTTTTACTATGTGTTGTTTTGAGAAATGCACTTACTGTTTTGCAAAATTTCAGTTCTGATCTGAGAAACGTGCCAAAGCGACTGAGGAAAAACTGTAAATTGAAATGTACCCCTTGTGTGCTGTTGGGGATGTTTTCAATCAATCTGAGGTGATTTTGAGGCTTAATTTGGCCACAACTTTGTCTGTGCTTCAGCAAATGGGATGATTTTTGGTGGCAAATCTTATTTTGGGAAAATGCTTTGTACATTTTTTTTAACTCAACATTACTCTTGGCAAATTGACTGCCCTTTTGTTATGTTTGTGGCTGTTTTGCCCCATTGATTTCCATTATAACAACTTTTTTGATTGCAAAATAATCATTTATTCTTGATTGTTGCTAGTTTTCCTTGTTGGAAACTCTTAGCAGTTTTTACTGTTGATGATCAGTTACAGTGTAAAAAAAGCTTAGTTTCTGGTTTTTTATATAGAGTAAAAGTTACCTCTTTTTGTACCTCTTTTGTAAATTGTACCTCTTCCCAACAGGGAAAACCACCAACAATCAATAATGCATGATTATATGCTGTCGCGGCTTTGCAATTAAAAAATGTCATTATAATGAAAGTCAATGGGGCAAAAACAGATACCAACATAATAAAGGTCAGCACATTTGAAGCATACACAAGGGATTAAGTGCTGTATTTTGACGGATTGTTTTACGTAAACCAATATCTCAAAAATATGCTAACGTGGTCTCGTCTTTTGCAAGCTGCGGCTCCTTTAAGAGTTTTCCTCATCTGTGTATCTACGTCTCCATGGCGACGAACAATGACAAAACCAAGCGATGCGTAACTTTGAGCAGGCCTCGGACAGCAGATGTCAATAGTGAACTCCAAACGACACAAAAACTGAAGGTTATTTCCATCAAGTCGGCTTTAAAATTTATGTAACTCCGTTTTAAATGTTTAGACGGTAAACAGTGATTAAGATTAACGCGCGATAAATTGGTATTTACACCAGAGAATCGCTTGAAGTTCACTCATAGGCGGTGAAGTGACATCGTGATGTCTCGTTGTTAGATTTATAATGGATTAAAAGATGTTTTGACTTTATTCTTGCCATGGTAAAACTAATTCAGGTTAATATTAAGTGATAAAACAGGTAAAAAGCGGGAATGAACATCACAGAAGTGGAAGAACACATCAGCTTGAAGTATGAAATCAAGAGAAGGCTGGGAAAAGGGGTAAGTTATTCTCTACCTACTGTTTGCTATAATATTATGTGTCTTAATCTGATATATAACCAATATAAATGTATTTGAACCGTCATAATGACTTTAAAACGCTTATAGCTTAATATTGTCCTGCTTAACTCACTATTGTACTTTATGTATTCAGCAACTTTTCGTTATTTAGTTAAAAAGTTAACTATGCTTTACCAATATTTATTTAAACCTTATATTTTTAGTAGTCTGTAAGAACATATAGTCTGAGAAATACGTGCTACAAACCCTATTTGAATTATTTTTCACTCATGATTGCTCATTAACAGTCTAATTTATGAAACCTACATTTTTATTCATAACAAAACAACATCAAATGTAACAAAATAAGTTAATTTTGTTTGTTTAAACCTTCACTTACAGATGAAAAACTGAGGAAAGGTTGCATATAAACATGTCAGATGGTGCAAAGGCTAAATATATTTTGCACTAACATAACTATAGAACATTAGTACTATTACTCAATTACAGTGGTGGGAAGAGTAGCATTACTTGCCTAAATATGTAGTGCAAGTAGAGAAAGTATCTGTTGTAAATATTACTCAAAGTATGATAAAAGTTGACCTTTCAAAAGTACTCAAGAGTAGCGAGTAGTACGCTGTAAAAAGCTGATGCATTTACATGTCATTCGTGGATGTGTGTAAACGTAACATTCTGTAGTTCATTTAGTTATTACCCAGCAGGCTCACAACGTCATAAGTAGGGCCAAACAGAATCTGCGCACGGTTAATTTTGGGAGTATCATAACTAAAACCTTAAAATACGAAATGAAAAATGAAACTGTTTTAATGTTTACAATGCAAATCTAATTAGATCCACTTTATTTGGTAAACAAAGCAAGTCTCTCATATATCTATTAAATGACAGAAAATATTACTTTACTAACTGTTTTGTAATTAAATCAAATGATTATTTTCATATTAGTCAATAATATTACTAAAATCAATTTAAAGAAACTGAATAAATATAAATGTACACACATTTATTCAAATAAATAAACAGAATCAACTATGGGTTAAAAATCTGCGGAATTCTGCGTGTGCTGATTCTTTATGGGCCTATTCATAAGACATTAAAATTAGGTTAGATTTAGGTTGACGTCAGGTGACCAAAATTTAATGTCTAGCTAGAGTCTAAGGACAACATTTTGACATCCAATAACGATGTCAAATAACGTTGATATTTGGTTGATTTTAGGTTGTGTTAGAAAGTGACCAAAATTCAACGTCATATTGACGTCAAATACTGACATTTATTCATCAGGTATGGCAACCAACATCTGATAGACGTCATAGTGGTAACATCCGCACAATGTCAAACTGTAACATCATTAGACGTTGATATTTGGTTGATTTTAGGTTGGTCGTTAGACATTGACGCCGCCTGACATTGAGCTCCGACCTCAATCCGATTTTTATTTCATCAACATCATGTTGGCGTCCTGTGCCTGCTGGGTGTTTAAGGCCATTTCGGTCATCATACAGTAAACATTCGTCATCTTCTCACCAGTGACATGCATCTAAACAGTCTCTGGGTCAATGCGTGTAAAGATTGTAGACATCTTGGACACTTTTAAGGCTTCCAAACAGCAATTATAAATCGCCCATCTCTTGAGGTAGTTCATTATGATGCGATTTATTTTCTATGTGCGATTTGATTGGACAGGAATCACAGGACTGATTTTTTCTAACCCACATAGACAGGAAAAAATCAAGTAGTGGACTAAAAGTACTGATACTGCACTAAAATGTACTCAAGGGAAAGTAAATGTACATATTTTTAAAACTACTTAGGAAATTACCATTCCTGATTAAAAAACTACTCAATTTCAGTAATTTGTGTATTTGTAATTTAATTAGCACCACCACTGCTTAATTAGTATTATTACTATAGCAAAACATTAGTTCTATTACCATACAAACCCAGATCAAAAATGACTAAAATCAAATATGTAATGTAATTTATCTTATATCTATTGATAAATAATTGATGAATGATTATTTTCAAGCATTTTGTTTGCAAAGTTTTGTTCTCCCACCAAAACCTATGCAGTTTTTAGAAATGTTATTGCATCTTTTCTGGATCAAAACATACCTGAAAGCATATACGAGTTAATAATGGTCAAGAATAAACCGTCAGTCTAATCTGGACTAATCTACAAAAAATCTTGACAATCATTTGAATGAAATCCCCTCTAAGACACAAAAAGCAATCATGTTCGGTTGTTTCTCTTCATTGTTTTGCACTGGTTATACACTTGAAATAACTGCTTTGCTGTTGTTGCCACATATTAACCCTTGATTTATTCATTTTAAATAGTTTCTTTTTAAAACATTTCCCTTTGTAAATATAGCTTAAACAAGAGACTCTGAGTAAAAATAAAATCTATAAAATAGGAAAAGATATGTGTGCAAAGACAGGTCACTGTTAGATCTAATAATAGCAGTCTGTAAACATCATAGATCCCATAAAATCCTCTCTCTACACTAAATAAATGGAGACTGCAGTGAGCACAGATGACTTAAATGAGGGTTTCATGGCAACCCAGCCTAGATAATGTGCCATTAAGTTACACGGTCTGTTCTTAAAATCAAAAATGTCATTACTGTGTACTTTGTTATCCATTTCTTGCAGGCGTATGGAATTGTTTGGAAGGCCGTGGACAGAAAAAGCGGAGAGACTGTAGCTGTGAAGAAAATCTTTGATGCCTTTAGGAACAGAACAGATGCTCAGGTTGGAGACTTCGACATGATATACACTACCTGACAGAAGTCTTGCTGTCTATCCAAGTTTTAGGAACAACAAATAATAAGTTGACTTCAGGTTGATCATTTGGTAACAGAAGTGATTTATATGAAAGGCAAAGGCCTCTAGGTGACGCTTATTTGAGCACAATAAAATATGATCATGTCTTGATGTTGACTGATTTCATTAGGACAGTAAGGTCTGGCTTTGCTTGGACTAAAGTCTGCTCACTGAACCTTCAATAATGTCCAGTATAGAATATGTGGTCATGCTGCAGTGGAAACAGAATAAATATTGTGTCTGACTCCATCATGAGCTTGGAGGACTGCATCCATACATCTCTGACATGAGTCAAATCACTGATTAATAAAGTCATCTGGAATGGCAAAGAAAGCCTTCTTGCAGGACTCCCAGAGTTCAACAAGACTCTTTGGATTCATCTTCAACGCCTCCTCCTCCATCTTACCCCAGACATGCTCAATAATGTTCATGTGTGGTGACTGGGCTGGCCAATCCTGGAGCACCTTAACCTTCTTTGCTTTCAGGAGCTTTGATGTGGAGGCTGAAGTATGAGAAGGAGCGCTATCCTGCTGAAGAATTTGCCCTCTCCTGTGGTTTGTAATGTAATGGGCAGCACAAATGTCTTGATACCTCAGGCTGTTGATGTTGATCATCCACTCTGCAGATCTCTCGCACGCCCTCATACTAAATGTAACCCCAAACCATGATTTCTCCTTCACCAAACTTGACTGAATTCTGTCAGAATCTTGGGTTCGTGCGGGTTCCAGTAGGTCTTCTGCAGTATTTGTGATGATTGGGATGCGGTTCAACAGATGATTCAGCAGAGAAATCCACCTTCTGACACTTTTCCAAATGATCAACTAGAGGTCAAGTTATTATTCGTTGTTCTTACAACTGGAATCAACAACAAGACTTCAGTCAGGTAGTGTACTGTAAAAGAGTACTGTTGTTTGCAGGGTGCAAGTTATAGGGGGTTTAGGGAGGACTGATCCCCCTAATAAACGTTTGATCACCCCTAAAGGACGTCAAAACGAGGTATGGGGGTCAGCTCTTTAATATTGAGAAAAACTGTTCTCAGATCTGTATCTTAAATAATAATAATATTAATATTTAAAATTATAGATAGTAAATACATAATCATGCCAATTAGTCTGAATCTAGAGCACTGATAGACATCGTAAGTGTTCACAAGAAACTTTTCTCATAACCTAAAAGTAAAGTAAAATTAGATGCTTGACCTAGAGTAACTTCTACAACAGCTACTCAGAGGTTAATGTAGGTCAGAGTACACATTAGATTAACCTCAAAACACTGAAACACTTAAAAACATGTTTAATAAATTAGATGTAATTGAAATAAAAACACACATTTGATTCACTGAAGCTTGTATTACACAAACTAACAT
This sequence comes from Danio aesculapii, assembly GCF_903798145.1. Classification (NCBI taxonomy): domain Eukaryota; kingdom Metazoa; phylum Chordata; class Actinopteri; order Cypriniformes; family Danionidae; genus Danio; species Danio aesculapii. The sequence continues at coordinate 48,937,378 of NC_079453.1, forward strand.
TAAAAACAAAGTTGACCCCCCAATCGTCAGTGTATAATTCGCACCCTGGTTGTTTGTAATAATCATCCTGTAAGTTGAAATGTCTTAAATTTACGTTTACAGCATGTTCTTTTTTATTTAATTCCCACAGAGAACATTCAGAGAAATCATGTTCCTCCAGGTAAGAATATTCACCAATATATTTAATTTAAGGCAAAATTATAATATTATATAAAAACATATTATTTTAAAATATTTTCCAATTACTATTTTAACAGAAAGGAGGTTTTTTACATTTTGAAACAATAGTTTTTTAACCTAATTTCCAATGACTTGTCTAATAAATTAATAATAAATAGGTTGTCTAAATGTCTAATAAATAAATTTTTCTTTGCCATGATGACATAATATTGAACACTAGTTAAATTGCAAGACACTGGTATTTAAATGCATTAAATTGCTTAACTAGGCTAATTAGTTTAATTTGGCAAGCCATTAAACAACAGTGGTTTATACAGTAGCCAATTGATGAAAAAAAGGGGGGTAAATATAATAGGAAATATTGTGAACATTTTCTTTGCTCTTCAATAAACGTATTAGAAACAAACAAGTGTGTGCTCAAACTACTTTTTCTTTTACAGGAGTTTGGGGACCATCCCAACATAATTAAATTACTGAATGTCATCAGAGCCCAAAACGACAAAGACATTTACCTTATATTTGAATTCATGGGTAAGATACCATTTGTATTGTCTATGCTTCAGTATTTTATGCTTATATTGTATATTTATTAATTATTTGCATGTATGCCAACATTCATAAATCGTCATAATTTAGTTAAAATTATATTGTTATTGTAATTTGGTTGACTTTTTCATCATTTTATCAACTCTTTTCTTTACAGACACAGACCTACATGCAGTAATAAAGAAAGAAAATCTATTAAAAGACATCCATAAGCGTTATGTAATGTACCAACTTCTTAAAGCAACAAAATATCTTCATTCAGGCAATGTCATTCACAGAGACCAAAAGGTATGTTGTTGTCGTCAACGTTTAACACTTTTTTTTTTAGCTTCGATCAACCCTGGTTTGAGTTATATTTATGTATTTTTCTGTCTTTTAGCCATCCAACATCTTATTAGACTCAGATTGCTTTGTGAAGCTGTGTGACTTTGGTTTGGCGAGATCTCTGTACCAAATCCAAGAGGATGCTGGGAATCCTGCTTTAACAGAGTATGTGGCGACACGATGGTATCGAGCTCCTGAAATACTACTGGGATCCTCAAGGTGTGTGAATTTTAAAAGATGCTGTTTTTAAAGCAGTTTTATTTCATTTTTTGCACTTATAGCTTCGATTAGTGTGTCATGTTGCTGTTTTTGTGTGAAAAAGATCTGAAAATGTACAAAGCAGGAGCTATTTTGGTTTCTGAATGAAGTCAAATGCCTCCATTGTTGTCTTGAGTTTTGCAAAACAACAAAAACAACATGTCACAATATGCATAATTTAAATAATTGCCAGCCAATGATTGCAAGAGGAAAGTGTTATCTTTATTATTGTATGGCTCTAATATACTGATACGTATGCAGCTTTTGAATTTTCAATGCCGTAACAAATTCTGCTTCACCACATGTGTTTGTTATTTGCTTTTGACCCAACCTTGTGTGTATTTGAGTTGATATCTGACAACTGGCTTTGTGTGTGTGTGTGTGTGTGTGTGTGTGTGTGTGTGCGCGTGTGTGTGTGTGTGTGTGTGTTTAATATCTGTTTTTAGAAAATGAAATATTTTCTGTGATTTCTGTGGAGTTTAAACTGACTCTGCTTTGAAATGCATGTAAATATGTTTTTTTACCTGAGTTTATAAGCACAAGATATAAAGGCCCCACCCATTTTTGGAAAAGGAGGCAGTAAACAGCAGCTCATTTGCATTTAAAGAGATATATCAAAACTGTGCTTTGCATTTAAAGAGATGCATCAAAACTGTGCTTTTACTTTGACGTAATCATTGCATAATTAATAAATGATCTGTGAGATATTTTGAGCTGAAACTTGAGACTTCAATTGTAAAAGCGACATAATATGACCCCATATCATAATGTATTGATCTTAAACATTATAATAACGAGTCCTATGTTTCTGCAGGTACACAAAAGGTGTGGATATGTGGAGTATAGGGTGCATCCTGGCAGAGATGCTGCTGGGCAAACCGCTCTTTCCTGGGACGTCTACCATTAATCAAATAGAAAAAATCATGAACGTCATTCCACATCCTTCAACAGAGGGTTCGTTTCCTTCTCATGTGAAAATTTGATCAATTCTTTACAAGTTATTTTTTGTTGTTTTCGTTTTGGCTACTTCAGGAAAAATACATAATTAAGCTTGTTTTCTAGACAACAATTAAAATAACTAGCCATGATGCCTGTTTAGTTAATTCAGAGTATCTTCAATTATTAAGAGGCATTTAATGTAGAATTCAGACGCTCTCAGTATTAGCGACACCAGTGGCCATTCTGTGAACTGCAGCAGCAGATTCTTCCTTGTGCTCTTATTGTACAAATAGAAAAAATCCTGAACGTCCTTCCACATCCATCGACAGAGGGGTTGTTTCCTTCAATATGTGATTTAATGCCCAAATATACTCACAACAATGTCTTTTTCATTAGAAAATGTAGATGTGAAATGAATTAGGAAGTAGCTTTGCATTGATATACTGTCAGCGAAAGTCTAGACGTGCTCACACTGATGACGTTGAAGTGACGTTGATAAATATGTAAAATTAGACACTCAGTAACATAACACACAAGAAAAATGGGTCCCACTTTATATCAAGTGTCCTTAACTACTATGTACCTACACAGAAATGAATAATTTTTTATAATGTACTTATGCTTGATTAAATACCTGTATGTAATTACATCTGTAGTTAACTTCAGTAATTACATTTGTAAATACACCGTTGACCATCCCTTACACCTTAACCCACCCTTAAACCTACCCATACCACCAAACCTGTCCATAACCCTACCCCTATCCCAACTCAAGAGCACCACAAGTGTTCTCAAATATATTATGAACACAGTAAGTACTTTGTATGTGTTTTTTGATGGAAGTACATAGTAGTTAAGGACACTTAATATAAAGTGGGACCGAAAAATGAGAAAAGAGCAGTTCAGAGAAGCAGCCAAGTGTCCTGTTAGGTAAGTTTCTTTACAAGTTGTTCACATGTTGGCATAGTGATAATCAATGCATGACAATTCCTGAATAAAACCTCTATTTTATTCATTCATTCATTCCTTTTCCTTCGGCTTATTCCCTTATTTATCAGGGGTCGCCACAGCAGAATGAACCGAACTATTTTAGCATGTTTTACATAGCAGATACCCTTCAGGCTGAAACCCAGTACCGAGAAACACCCACCACACTCAAACACTACGGCCAATTTAGTTAATCAATTCCCCTATAGAGCATGTGTTTGGATTGTGAGGGAAACGGGAGCACCCGGAGGAAACCCACACCAACACTGGGACAACATGCAAACTTCACACAGAAATGCCAACTGGCCCAGCTGGGACTCGAACCAGCAACCTTCTTGCTGTGAGGCGACAGTGCTAACCACTGAGCCACCGTGCCACCCACTTTACTTTATAAGCAAATCAAATAACCGTTCACTCACACCACTGTGTTTTGTTTTTTATAGATGTGTTGGCCATCAGGTCAGAGTATGGGGCGTCTGTGATTCAGAGAATGCTGCTTAGGTATGCCATGTTAATATTTCATAGCTTGTCTTCATATTTTGCTCTGTGTTGTTCAGCTGACTCTGCTGTCATGATAAATGTGTTTAGACCGCAGGTGCCATTAGATGAGATTCTGCCAGCCTCAGTGCCACCTGATGCCCTTGATTTACTGCAACGCCTGCTGCTTTTCAATCCAGACAAGAGACTCAGTGCAGAAGAAGCTCTGCAGCATCCGTATGTGTCTAAGTGAGTCAAAGTTTTTCTGTCTGCTGTGTTTATTTAATGATTCGAGTACGGAAGTGTAATATTTATATTCTGTTTTAATAGTTTTGAGATTTCGATGAAGTAGAAGCTGACATAATCAAGTACGTGACGTTCTGTGAAATAGAGTCAAAATCATAGACTGTGATTAGCCTTTAAGAATAGCCAATAATTCAAGTTATGAAAGAAATACATCCCTGTATGTGTTTTATAGGATATAATGTAGGTATGTAAAGTCACACAAGCACGAGTGCAATTTTCCTGAATATCCACATAAACACCAATGCAAAGTTCATGTTTAGTGAGTTACATTTTAGACAAAATATTTTCATTCCTGATGGAATCAGTTCAGTAATTATTCGGTTGAGTTATTAATTCAACTACCCATTTATAAATGCAGTCACTTGTTTCTCAGTAAAATAAGAAAGTGAAGTGAAAGTGTAAGTTGTAACATGTGGCCAAGTATGGTGTGCTCTGCAGTTAACCCATACAAGTGCATACACACACACACACACACATACACACACACACACACACACACACACACACACACACACACACACGCACACACATAACAATTCTTGTTATTGAAATGTATATGTAGTTATAAACTCATTAATTCATTTTCTTTTCAGCTGAGTCTCTTTATTAATCAGGGGTTGCCACAGCGGAATGAATCGCTAACTTATCCAGCATATGTTTTGCGCAGCGGAATGCCCTTCCAGCTGCAACCCAACACTGGGAAACACCCATACATACTCATTCACACACATGGACTACGCCCAGTTTAGCTTTTTCAATTCCCCTATAGCGCATTTGTTTGGACTGTGGGGGAAACCGGAGCACTCAGAGGAAACCCACGCCAACATTGGGAGAACATGTAAACTCCACACAGAAATGCCAACTGACCCAGCCTGCACCACCGTGACACCCATATATATATAAAGTCATCATGAAATCCAATCTGAACCTATTAGCTCTATTAACGCATAACCCTGGACTTGAATTATACGTGCACATTATTTTTAGGATATTAAAATATAGTATGTAGTAATAAAAAGCTGTTGATAATTCGGTTTTTAAAATATATTATTAAATTCTATCATTATATAATGTTATTTGAAAAAATAGATGAATAGAATAAGTGAAAGAAATGATTCGCTTCTCTTATTTCTTGCAAGATTTCACAACCCATCCAGTGAGCCTAGTTTGGTCTATGATGTTATTTTGCCGGTGGATGATGATGTCCAGCTCTCCGTTACTCAATACAGAAACAAACTCTATGAGGTAAGAAGAAACTTTATGTTTGTTATTTTGATAGCAGCCATGATCTTGTCAGTGCACACAGTCATGTGATTCTGTGTTATGTTAACAAATGCTGTGTCACAGTGACACAAATCTTTCCGTCTGAACTTAATCAAAAATAATCACTCGCTGAGGCTTGCTCTGCCATGCAACATGTGGTTTTATTAAACATTAGGCAAGTATACATTAAATAGACCCTTTTCACAATGACGTCACTTCACTTTCCCCTATCGACAGCGCAGTGTATTTTTAGTTCCGTTTACCCTTGAATAAATGGGAGACTTCTCTGGGAAATTTACATCTGAAAATATTAACATTGCACAATCTGATTTAAGACTATTACAGTATTGGGCATGCGTCCTAATGTTTCTCTTTTAATACTGAGCTGCTTTCTGAGTTTGAAAATGATTCTGTAAGTTATTAAGAATATGCATAAGCTATTGTTTATCAAGGAAAGTATTTGTTTGCAACCGTTTCACTTATTAATTCAGTTTATTTCCTCAGTAATGGATTTATTTTTACTGTAATGCTGCTCTGAATATAAATTTATATTATCTGTTATATGTAAATGTTCCAGCATGAGTACAATTCTTTATTAAATCTCATATTACCTGGTAAGTATGTCGTCTATAAATGTCTATAAATGCAATGAGTTTTATCATTTATTATTGATTGATCCATTAATGTTTTGTTCCGTTTCTCCATTTGAATAAATTAAGACTGCATCCTACCGCCACTTTATGGGTGAGGTTAATTTGATATTAGTATTACCTTTTAATTAGTAATGTTACAAATCAATTCATAATCTAATAACGCAGAATTAAAATGCAGTCTTCTTGGTGTTATTTTCGCAATTGTAATTTTTTTTGATTATTAAGATTGATTATTATTATTTTTTTTTTCTTTTTTATTTATTGGGTTTTTGTCAACATTAAAACAAGACATTTAAACATCTGAACATCACATTACGACTAAACAACTCAAGGATAACATACAAAACTTTAAAATGATAATAACAGTAAGAAAATAAAAAATAAAATAAAATAAAAATAAAATAATAATAATATTTAAAAAAAAATTAAAAAGTGAATTAAAAAAAAAATTATTAATTAATTAATTAAAAATAAAAAGGGGTAAATATAGAGTATAAATATTGACATACAATATCAAAATGAAATTCACTGTTTAACCTTGGTGTTTTATTTAAGGTCTATTCTGCTGTCAGGTCCACTTGGTTGCCAAAGTGTAGAAAGGGGTTCCAGATGCTATAAAAATCTTTTAACTTCCCTTTGACAATGTATGTTAGTTTTTCCAGAGTAAGATTACAGGACATTTCCTTGATCCATTGATTAGAAGAGGGCCTTTGAGTCTCTTTCCATTTTAATGCAATAACGCGCTTGGCCTGCAGCAAACTAAAATCTATTAGTTTGCGCTTGTTTGTATGCACAACCAGAGTACTTGGGTACATATGAAATAAACACATTTTGGGGTCGAAAGGAACATTTTCCTAAGATTGATTATTAAGTTGAATATTAAATAGACATAAATGTTTTATGTTCATGAATAAAATACCTATATAGAAAGAAATGTCAGAGAATTGAGCAGTAGAATGTGAATTATATGAATGTGTTTGTGAATCAGCTGTCCACTGTAAAGAACCACAGTAAAAGGCCCACAGTTATATTTATTACTTATTCTTCAGGACACAAAAAAGTAATAAAAATAAATTTTACGTAAAAAAGTGTTCAGCACCCGTGTAAACATCTGAAATCTTTATTTGACAGCAACACAATGCAATAGACTTATTTTTATTTTTAAAAGTCAGACGTCTCACATTAAATGCAGACAAAAGAAAACAGCCGTAGTCACAGTCTAACCGTATCTGTAGTAAATATACAGCTGACTAGGTGAGTTCTCTATGGGGAGTTCTGTATAGGCGGAAGTAACGATACACTGTGTGCAGTGAAACCGGACACGGCGGGACGTCATGTGAAAAGAATCTATTGATCAGAAGTTACATTTGTCATGGTACACAAAATTTAGTTTCATAAATAAAAAAAGTAAAAAAAAACAAAAAACATTTTCCACAAAAACAAAATTGCACAATGTTTGCACAAAATTGTTTTCAGTCACTAATAATCATAAATCAGGAGATCAGAATGATTATTGAAAATTCCTTTAATTCTCAAGAATAAATCACGTTTCAAATATATTAAAGTTATTTTAAGTTATAATGGTATTTTTTATGATAAACCATCTTAAAACACACATAAAAATCCTACCAACTCCAAAACATTGAAACAATAGTGGATTTAGAGTAATACTATGATATCAGATCACTTTGAACTAAGTAACAGTCTTGTTGGCTAGATTTTAGACTTCTTAACCAATAGAACACAAAGAGTGCGAATAAACGGTTCCCTGTCAGGAAAGCCTGTGCTCCTCCACCGGATCTTCTCAGGGGGGGTGTGTGTTATCCCCACTTTTATTTATTCTGTACACAAACATGTGTCAGCATATTTGAAAATCATTTTATTTTGAAATACGCAGATGACACTGTGATTGTAAGCCTCCGCCAAGGAGATGAAAATGGTCATGGTCCCATAGTGGATCATTTTGTTCAGTGGTGTGAGGAGTCTAATCTAAAACTTAATGCAACAAAAACTAAGGACATGATTATTGAGTTTAGAAGGAATCATACAGCAGCCGAGGTGACTAATATCAGGACTCAAAAAGTAGAATGTGTGGAGAACTACAAATATTTGGGCAAACTGTGATGCTGTGTGCAAGAAGGGTCATCATCACCTTTATTGTCTCAGGAAACTGTCACGTTTTCACATCGGCCCCAATATGCTTACTCTTTTCTATTGTGCTTTTATTAAGTCTATTCTATCCTTCGTCTGTCCCTTAAAAACAGGAATAGACTCAGCCAGGTTATTAGGTGGTCCAGCAGGTTGATTGGTGAATCACAGCGGAGTATTAAATTAATATATACTATAATAAATAATATAGTAGGCAGCTTTTTTAGGGATTGCCCAGAATATTAGTAGCTGTAGCTCTCATCCTCTGTTTGAGGAGTTTATCCTGCTCCCTTCGGGTCGAAGGTTTCAGATGCTTTTTAGTATGACAAACATTACAGGAATAGCTTTGTCCCGTCATCTATTGTCGCTCTGAATAAATTGTAATATTTAATAAGGTACTTTTGTATGTGTATATGTGGGTATGTATATGTGTGATTTAATTGTTTGGATCAAATGCTAAACTTTGCTGCAAAAAGAATCTCAATAGTATCTGGATGCAGCCTTTATGATGCAAGCTGAGATTGCATCATTCAGCGATGCAATGTCAGACACAATGCACTCAAATGGAGCGAATGATGTCACTGTGGTGTTAGGTGAGCCCATTAAAAGCATTGGATGCAGCCCAGATTGCACTGCACCAGGTCTGCATCCAGACACATTTCAAGAATCTACCTACGGGTACTAATAAAGTCAACTCAACTCAACTCAAATGCTTAAATATTCTTTATATTTTGAAATTATAATGTTATTTTTACGATCTAACTGTTTTACTGATTTTTTTACTAAATAAACAGCCTTAAAACCCACTTAAAACTGTAGGGATTAAGTACAGTTTTGACTCAAAGAATGAGCAGTCTGTTAGATGAAGAAGAGCCAGAGTCAGAGATTCAAATAAATAAATGAAGTTTACTGAAGATAGTTTGCAGTTTCATCAGCAGGAGCCAGCTTCAACACTCCAACATGAGTTACTAGGCTTCTCCGCTTATAATCACAAATCAATAACAATTACACTCTCACATAACGTCAGTAACTGCGTCACACATATAGCTGTTCTAACCTGATTGGTAAAAACACAGATAGACAAGGAAAGTTTCCACGTGGGTGCGTGCGTATAATTCTGAACAATATCTTAAGCATAAACGTCAGACATCCACTAGACTGTTTAGAGCTGACTCCAGACCTGTAAACGGATCCACAACCAAATAGAACACACACACTTAAAGTACAACCTGTTTCTTATCCAAGGCTGAGTGTACTCTCAGCCGTCTTTATCAAAACTGGTTAAAAACTGGTATAATCTACATTCAGGCAGTTATTATATCCTTACCACACTAAGTCTATCTTAAATAAAAAGTAAAATCACTTTAAAAGAATTAACCGTAAAATAGCAAAATCACTTTAGACATTTTAGATAGTTTTAACTACCAGAAATAACAATAGAAACAGCTGCTTCCAGTCATCAGCCCTCAGTTCCACTTGAGCTCTCCGTGACCTCTGATCTAGTTTGGTGGCTCCTGAAAATAGTTATAAAGAGACAGGCAAATGCACTGAACGTTCTTATATTAAGCAATGTGTTAACTTGATTCATTATTCAATAATCATCTTTAATAAAAATAATGAGAAACAGGATGATGAGAAAAGGAGAAACGTTGATCCATGCTGAGACGGACTGGAAGATATAAATCCGAATCCTTCAAAACACACACGAAAAATACTACCAATAAAAGTTTTATTTGAAATTATAATGTTATTTTTTTAACAATATAACAGTTTTACTGATTTTCACTAAATAAACATCCTTAAAACCCACTTAAAACACACAAAAAAAATCCTTCCACCCCCCAAAACTTTAGAGCAGTAGTGTATTTACAGTAAATTATGATTTCAAATGCTTAAAAAAAATGACTTTCCTCCAGATGATCCTGGAGAAAAGGGCCAGTCGGCAAATGCAGAAGCTGCCTCATATCAGGCAGAAGCTGGAGGAGAAGCCTGCAGACGTGCATGTGGACGGTGGATTAACCAGAAGCAGTGAAGCAGGTGCTGTTTCTCAGAGAGATCCTGACAGAAAATCTCCCAGGGACAAGAAGAGCATTAATGGAGCCAAAGCTGTCAGCAGACCTGAGCAAACACACTCGTCTCCGGAAACCACCTATAACCCCATCACACACATGCCCAGTGAGTTCTGCGCTATAATCTTACCTCTTACACACTTATTCATGTGCTTCTTTATGCATACAGAGTTCACATCACAATTAACTTTTCCACTAAGGGTCAACATTTGCCATATTCTACAATGGCTTTTTCCCCCATCTTTGTAAAGATATTTAAAGGAAATCGCATACAGGTAAGGGAGAGTTCACCCAAAAATAAAATTGTGTTATCATTTGCTCACCTTTTACTTGTTTTTGACTTTCTTTCCTCTGTTGAACACAAGTTAAGATGTTTTGAGAAATGTTGGAAACCTGTAACCATTGACTTTCATTGTATTAGTTTATCCTACCATGGACGTCAATAATTACAGGTTTTCCTTAAAATATCTTTAGTGTTTAGAGTTTGGAACCACTTTAGGACTAAATTGAGAGTAAATTTCCTTTTTTTGGGTGAACTATCCTTTTAAATTAGCATGGCAGAGGCCTGCAATTACCTTATTATTTGCAGGGCTCTAGAGAGCGACCTGGTTAAGTGCGACTAAATAAAATCTGAGGTCGCACTGGGCAAAAAAAATGTATAAATTAAAAAAGTCTCTGTAACTTTGGTTCAACAGACACACATTGGGCCCACGCTGTGGTTTAAGCCAATCAGATGTAGTGAATTTAAAATGTGTTAATATAGAAAACATTTTACATTGTAATTGTTGTCATTTATTTTGAGTATTAGTGGAGAAAAGACACTTAAATCATAATAAAAAAACCTGTTTTCAATTATTTTGCAGATGGTTCAGTCAAACCTCTCCAACATCCGTCTCATCTTCAGAGATTAGTGAGGAGGAATCAGGAGAGCGCTGGTGTCCCGCCTGCAGAGGGTGCTAACGGGCCTACGGTGCGTCCTGCAGTCTCTCCTCGCTCAGAACAGAGCTGTGGTGTTTGTTGTTTGTTTATTATGTGGTAATATGATTCACATTTTTATTCTCATCTTTGACCTCATATACAGTTGAAGTCAGAATTATTAGCCCTCTTGTGATTTTCTTTCTCAAACATTTCCCAAATGAAAGGCGTATTTGTTTTATTTCTTCTAAAATAAAAGCAGTTTTTAATTTATTTAGAATATTTTAATATTTTTAATATTTTAATCTTAAATATTGACCATAATATTTAACCTAATTAACCTAGTTAAGCCTTTAAATGTCACTTTAAGCTGAATACTAGCATCTTAAAGAATATCTAGTTAAATATTATTTACTGTCATCATGACAAAGATAAAAGAAATCAGTTATTAGAAATGAGTTATTAAAACTATTATGATTACAAATGTGTCTGTTAAACAGAAATTGTGGGAAATAATATACAGGAGGGTTAATAATTCTGACTTGAACTGTATTGTGTATTTTGTCCATCAGGCCGCAGACCTGCACGGTCGATCGGCTCCTGTTGCTCGCACACACTCTTTCTCTCTCACACTCGCGCAGCCACTGAATAATCCTCTCATCCGCAAGGATGAAGCCATTGTTTCCCCCGGGCTGTGTGTCACCTCTGCATGCTTGGTGAGCGGACTCTTTTTGTTTGGGAGAAATGTTTTTAAAATCACTGCTATACTACTATTTTAGCAGAAATGTCTCCAGTTTTCAATGACATGGCTCAAAAATGATTCTCTGTTACACTTTAAGCAAAATCATTAAACAAATTTGTGTCATGTCATTTCAAACGAAATTAGTTCAATGAAATGAGTTTTTTGAGAATGTGAATAATAGTTCATATTAATTGTATTTATTTATTTAGTATTTTTTTCCTTATTAGGTTCATCTTAAGTCAGAAAGAAAATAACACTGTAAATACTATATACATAATATTGATACATATAGATATACACTCACTGGCCACTTTATTAGGTACACCTGACCAGCTGCACATTAACACAAATTTCTAATCAGCCAATCCCATGGCAGCAACTCAATGCATTTAGGCATGTAGACATGGTCAAGACGATCTGCTGCAGTTCAAACTGAGCATCAGAATGGGGAAGAAAGGGGATTTAAGTGACTTTGAATGTGGCATGGTTGTTGGGGCCAGACGGGCTGGTCTGAGTATTTCAGAAACTGCTGATCTACTGGGATTTTCACGCACAACCATCTCTAGGGTTTACAGAGAATGGTGGGAAAAAGAGGAAATATCCAGTGAGCGGCAGTTCTGTGAGCACAAATGCCATGTTGATGCCAGAGGTCAGAGGAGAATGGCCAGACTGGTTCCAGCTGATAGAAAGGCAACAGTAACTCAAATAAGCACTCGTTACAGCAGAGGTCTGCAGAAGAGCATCTCTGAACACACAACACGTCCAACCTTGAGGCGGATGGGCTACAGCAGCAGAAGACCACACCGGGTAACACTCCTGTCAGCTAAGAACAGGAAACTGAGGCTACAATTCACACAGGCTCACCAAAACTGGACAATAGAAGATTGGAGAAACGTTGCCTGGTCTGATGAGTCTCCATTTCTGCTGCCACATTCAGATGGTCGGGTCAGAATTTGGCATCAACAACATGAAAGCATGGATCCATCCTGCCTTGTATCAGCGGTTCAGGCTGGTGGTGGTGGTGTAATGGTGTGGGGGAGATTTTTTTGGCACATTTTGGGTCCATTAGCACCAATTGAGCATCATGTCAACGCCATAGCCTACCTGAGTATTGTTGCTGACCATATTTCATGTACCTCATTGAATCTATGCCACGAAGGATTAAGGCAATTGTCAAAGCAAATAGGGTCCAACACGGTACTAGTAAGGTGTACCTAATAAAGTGGCCAGTGAGTGCTTACAGCTTGCATTTTTGAACAGTGTTCTGTGAGTATATTTATTGTGTATATTTAAATACACACACTTCTATGTATATAGATAAATATGTGTATATATTTATATACATATTAGAATTATTTTATTTTTCCACAATTTCTGTTTAACGGAGAGCAGATTTTTTTTCTACACATTTCTAATCATAATAGTTTTAATAACTCATCTCTAATAACTGATTTATTTTCTCTTTGCCATGATGACAGCACATCATATTTGACTAGATGTTTTTTTTAAATAGTATTCAACTTAAAGTGGCATTTAAAGGCTTAACTAGATTAATTATGGTAATTAGGCAAGTCATTGTCTAACAGTGGTTTGTTCTGTAGACCAAGGGTTCCCAA